>NC_140608.1:9421552-9861552 GCF_057381915.1 Diplotaxodon limnothrissa
CAGGGTGCTGGATTTGGGGTGAAACCCTCCATGCATGGTAAGGAGCTTTCTTGTCTTTATGTCAGTGGCTTCTATCTCCTCCTTTGGCCAGCCTATTACCCCAGCAGGGTACCTGATCACGGGCAGGGCGTACGTGTTGATGGCCCGGATCTTGTTCTTACCATTCAGCTGACTCCTCAGGACTTGCCTGACCCTCTGCAGGTACTTGGTGGTTGCAGCTTTTCTAGCGGCCTCTTCATGGTTCCCATTCGCCTGTGGGATCCCCAAGTACTTGTAACTGTCCTCTATGTCTGCAATGTTGCCTTCTGGTAGTTCAATCCCCTCAGTTCTGACTACCTTCCCTCTCTTTGTTACCATCCGACTACACTTCTCCAGTCCGAACGACATTCCAATGTCATTGCTGTATAGCCTGGTAGTGTGGATCAGTGAATCGATGTCTCGTTCACTCTTGGCATACAGCTTGATGTCATCCATGTACAGGAGGTGGCTGACAACTGCTCCGTTCTGTAGTCGGTATCCGTAGCCAGTCTTGTTAATGATCTCACTGAGGGGGTTCAGGCCTATGCAGAACAGCAGTGGGGACAGAGCATCTCCTTGGTAGATCCCGCACTTGATGGTGACTTGTGCTATGGGCTTGGAGTTGGCCTCTAGTGTTGTACGCCACATCCCCATTGAGTTCCTGATGAAGGCTCTTAGGGTCCCATTGATCTTGTACAATTCTAGGCATTCCAGTATCCAGCTGTGGGGCATTGAGTCATAGGCCTTCTTGTAATCAATCCAGGCAGTGCACAGGTTGGTCAGTCTGGTCTTGCAGTCTCGGCTGATTGTTCTGTCTACCAGTAGCTGGTGTTTTGCGCCTCTGGTATTCTTGCCAATTCCTTTCTGTGTCCCGCTCATGTATTGACCCATGTGCCTGTTCATCTTAGCCGATATGATGCCTGACAGGAGCTTCCATGTAGTACTGAGGCAGGTTATTGGTCGGTAGTTGGAGGGGACCGGTCCCTTCTTGGGGTCCTTGGGGATCAGGACCGTCCGGCCTTCAGTTAGCCATTCCGGGTGTCTCTCGTTAACTAGCAGCTGGTTCATTTGTGCTGCCAGACGCTCGTGGAGTGCAGTCAGCTTCTTCAGCCAGTAGGCGTGAACCATGTCGGGCCCTGGTGCTGTCCAACTCTTCATACTGGAGACCCTTTCTTGGATATCTGCCACTGTGATGGTTACTGGACCCTGTTCAGGGAGGTCGCTGTGGTCAGCCCTCAGATCCTCTAGCCACTGAGCATTGCCGTTATGGGTTGCATCCTTCTCCCATATGCTCTTCCAGTATTGCTCCGTCTCCAGCCTTGGTGGTGCTGTTCTCTTATTGTTCCCTTGCCACTGAGAGTACACCTTTGCTGGTTCTGTGGAGAACAGCTGGTTTATTCTCCTGCCTTGTATATATATATATATATATATATATATATATATATATATATATATATATATATATATATGTGTGTATGTGTGTATATATATATATATATATATATATATATAAGTTTTCTACACAGCATGCAAAGATCTGTAATACATCACCAAGCACCACAATGAAATGGGACATTAAGGCAGAGATGACATCATGCAGCATGCCTCCAGGACAAATATAGATCATGTTTATCTTTAACAGATGATTCATTTGGGACATGGTAAAGAGATCTGAACTGACTGCTAAGGAAACGATTGCACATTTAACAGGTAATGATGGTGAAGACCACTGCTGCTACAGCGAGCTGAAAAAGAACAAAATTCAGCTTTAAGTGCAACGTACTTTTTTCTAAAGACGGAGTATTTTAAATAGATGTTTGTGCATGTTCTGTCCTGGGCTGTTGGCGAGGCAAAATTGCATATTGATTTACAATTAGATAACCAGGCTGAGAAAAGATTATTATGAAACTTAAACTACAAAAATAGACTAGGGACAAAAACAAAAGGTAATAATACACTTTTTCTTACACTTCAGTTTTTTTTTTTACATTTTGCCTCCCTCCTCATCCCCCGAAACCCTTGGGAAGCAGCACTCCGAGGTCTTTCATTTGAGCTTGCATTATGCCCCTGTATCTCTGCTCATTTTTCATCCGCATTGCATTAAGTATTGATATTGATTTCTTGTAAATGGTGGTGAAATGGATGGCTCGCACTTTTTTGTGTTATTGTTCTGCAGCACTTGTAGGTAATTTATTACGGCTGAGGGTCCGGTGAGGCCTCCCAGTTCTGTGTCCCTCCTCCTGATGGAGCGTGCCAACCTGACTAACAAAACACGCCATGAACTGAAAGGCCACTCATGAGAAGAATGAAGCATGAAGAAAGTGTGCATGCACACCAGCACCAGCGCACACATGCATGCACATTGTATCCCTCTCCCTCTCACTCTCAACATCGCTCACATTCATGGTCCACCATAAACCGGCACACATAAGAGGGTCCCTTGGAAAACACACAGCAATAAACTGAAAAACGCTAACTTTACAGGCATTTCTCAGTCTTAATATGAGAGTTGTGTAGTGGGCAACTATTTTATTTCTCCTTTCCTCCTATTTTTGAATATTATTCTTTTTAGTGCTGTAGCAGCACTTGTACTGAAATCCATTCCCAGTTTTGTGACAAAGCGTGGCCTTCTTGACAAACTGGAGTGGTTTACTTGCATTGTCATCCTGGCCAATTTCTTTTCCCTGCTGCCACGGCCCCAGCAGTCTATTTGCATTTCAATAGCCTCTCTGTCTGCCTCTATATTGCCTGATATTATGTCTGCCTTGTATGAATTCGAATTCAATGTCTGCATCTGCTGTTCCACTCCCAAGCAGTCCTCGTAAAAGGTGAGCCATATGAAATAAGGCTTGCAAGCAAAAGGCATTGATGGTGTGTGGTGATGTAAACCAAGAGAGACGCATTATGCAGGCTTGTGTATGGATTTCTTTAATAAAAAATCTGTTTACATGTATGTTCTGCTTTTACATAAAACTGCAACAGAACAACATTAGTGAAGGTATTTGGAATCTCCATGATTTTAACAGCGCTATTATTATTTGTGGGCCTGACTGCAAGTTTTTGCTTTATCATCCCCCGTCTTAGCTATAGTTGCAGAGTTATGTGCTAAGAGATCTCTTCTGAGGTAAAGAAAAGCGCTGCGGTAAAACTGATACGCCCTGTTTACGGTCTGTGTCACCACAACACCAGGACCAGCCACAAACCATGGTTGGTGCCATGGTGTCAGACACCATGGGTCAACATGACAGAGTCCCACAGAGGTCCCTCAGGTCTCCCAGAATGCCATCCTTTTTAGCTGACTTTCTGTATCTTATGGGGTGGGATGCCAGAGGGGCACAGGCAGTTACTATTAAAGTTGAAAGGATTTACTGGAATTTCTATTTTAAAAGATATAAAGGCCACTGGCTGATTAATCTCCGTTCATGGGGTATTGGAGAGAAGATGTAAAGATGAATATCAGCTGAGTGGCACATCTTGAGCTCCTGAGCTCCAGCAAGCTGAGCTGTGATTACTGGGACCACAGTGGTGTCAACAAGGCTTTTACCAAAACCACAAGACTGAGAGTAGATTTGTTCAATTTAGATAATATTCTTACTTGCACAAAAAAAAATCTAAATGGTAAAAATGCACATATGCTGTTTCTTTATATCGAGGCATAATGGCATGTTTCTACCCCTCTTCTTAATATTAACCTCTGCCAAATGTAGCTTCTGTTCAGAAACAATTAATGCCAACCAGTGTTCGGGTGCACAGGCAGGCTAACAGCTGTGTTTGGGCCACTTGTTGTGCCTCCAGCACAGATAATTACAGCAATCGAAAAGCAGAGCAGCCGCTCGGGGAGTTTAATAATGTACAAGTAGTCGCTATCTCTTTATAGATCATGTTACTGCAGCACTCACTGACGTGTAATTTAGATCAATCAAAAAATATGGCAGGGCTATGAAACCAGTGCCTTTGATAATAGTTGGCAGGTAGTAGTCACCCCCTGTTGTCGAAGCATCTGATATAAAAGGCTTCATTCCACCCTCCATCAAGGGGCCTGGTGTGCTAGGATGTGTAACCCAGGCAACAGATACATAAAGCATTATGGGACTTGATTTAATTTGTCTAAATGGGAGCTGGAGTATCTTGGTTCTCAGTTCGAATGTCCCTGTTAACCACCACTACAATGTAATGGGCTCCTCAACTTGGAGCTGCTGATTGAGTCCTGCTGGTATAGGAGGTTTTCCACTATATGATGTTTTCTGTTCGAGTGTGTGTGTCCAAGTATGCTCCAGGCTTGTGTCTGTTCATAGGTGTGTACATGTAGTGAGTTTTGGTTATAAAAAAAAAAAAAATTAGACTTCAGCAACTTATTCAACTTAAATCTCGGCCAGGTTTTTCACACTAGCATAACAATAGAGTGGTATTGTGAATATGCCTCAAATGATCATGGCAGGATTTTGTTCCTTGATGCAGTCACCATCTGCCTTTAAAATATTCTGGGGTCAAAAACCTAGTAATCTAGCTCATGCTTTACTCAACACTATGTAGCTTTCAATGTACACAAACGCCATGAAAGACAGCGTGGGTCAAGCTTTGTTCTCAGCTATTAAGTCCTTTGCTCAAGTTGGTCCATTGTGTATTTTCATATACGAGCTCACCGTTTTGGCCCATTTTAGGACCTATTTGAACCGAGACAACTTATCCGATAATACCTGGGTATCCTTTTCTGCTTTGCCTGCTACTCTCCCTGCCTCTGCCTTGTTTTAAACCATCTGAACCATTCAAGTGGCTTCCTCTCCTTGTCCTACTCCTAACTTTCCCTCTCCTCCTCGCTGCCTTGCTTTCAACCCATGGGTCTTTGTTTTAAATGGCAATTCATCCCGTTCGTCCGCTCAGCCACGTTAAACATCAATTTCCTCACCGAGCACACATTACGACCCAATAGAAGAAATAAAATCTCAGCCATTTATTGTGCACCCCCCACCCCCACCCGCCTTTTCTGGCACTGCTATCCACCACTGGAACTCTCATCAAAGCAGCCCACATCCAACAACAAGGGAGCAGCTACACAACAATGCTGATGCCATTCGACTTCCTCTTAAGTCGTTTTATACTTACTGCAAAACAGTAACGATTTCAAGGGCCTTTGAATTCCTCCAAGAGGCACCAGCTTTATAAAACATGCATGAGGTGCTCAGTAAACAATGCCCAATGGTCTTATTCCTTTTAAATAAAACTATTTCCATGAGATGTAAGAGAGACTTTAATATTGCCTTAAATATTAAAAGAGAGAACTGAGCCTCATCAATTTTTCATTTATTGGGCCTGCGTGTAAGGAGTCATCAATCTCAAAAGAAATTACTGACATTTTCATTTCAAATAAAAAAGGGTACACTTTATCCAGCGGTAATAGGGATTGCCACTCTAACACAGGGAGCATTAAATGGCTTCTGGAGTGCTGAAAATGAGAAAATTTTCTTTTTTTGGTCTCAGAACAGATTGTGGTTTTTAACCTTGTGAGGCAAACATGCATGAAATTGCTAAATAAAATGCAACATATTACCTTGCTAACACTTTAGCCTTTAAGGGGAATCAGGCTTATTACAAATCAATAATAGTCTACCAAAACAAGTGCATATTCCCTTCTTCAACAAGCCCCAACTCACTGAAGTCATAGGCACCTGGTTGTTTTGCTGTTCGTTGATATTGATATCCTGTGACTTAAATACATTCTTTGATTCTACCGCTGTTGTGATATATTGTTATAAATGTCTCCATCATTACAGTGCCTCTCCGCCTGTTTGCCTTTAGGCTTGAAGGTTTGTAATTACTGCACAATAAACAAATGGTTTGGGTAATGGGGGGGAAAAGGTCTGGAGCCTACAGGCACTTGGAGAGGATTACAGCGAAAGGAGTCCACTTTTCACCCCCCAAAACCCCTCAACCATCACCACAAGACCTGTCCCATGTCTCACCACAACTCCCCCTGTGGAATCACCCTCGCTGAATTATAAATCTCTGAGCTGTGTTGATATATCATCAACTGAGCACATACATCGTAGAGGGGGGAAATAAGGGTTACAGTAGGCTTGGATTTATAACAAAAGCTTGACATATGCTGCTAATTCACCTTGACAACACTGTCACTTCCTGCACGGTGAGTAATTGCTCAACAGAAGAAGAGTTTGTATGCACTTTCACTGCCAGGCACTTCCTGAATCATGTGACTCCTCCCATAATGGATGAATATTTGTTTATAATTTCTATACACAAGTCTGGTTGTCAGTCCCCCGCTCACCACCGCGCGCTGCTGTCTCATTTGCATAGGTAGATTGAGACGCCGCGAGCGTAACGAGGTCGGCCAGCGTGTTGGTGATGGAGGACGCTGATGAATAGCGCTCTCTCTATATCATGGCACCTTTGTAAATGTTTGATTAGTTTTGAATGGATTACTGTTAGATTATCGGGTTTGGGGCCCAAACCTAGACACGGCTCTGCGGCTTGGAGACAGTCCCTTACGGGTGTCCTGTGACAAAACGGGGGCCGCGACTTGACAAAGAGTGAGAAGGGTGGAGGGCGGAGGCCATGCTTGTTTATGCAGAGTTGTCAAAATGTTTGATAACACTGTTGTTCCCCCTTATTCAAGCTTAAATATTGGGGTTTAAAAGCAGTGAGGAACCTCAAGGTTAGAGGCATCATCTAGTGAAAGTTGAGTGGACACAGCGCAGAAGGACAGAAATAGAAAACAAAAGAAGCTTTCACACCAATAATCTTTATATAGAATAAGACTCAATAAAGGTTTGCAGATTTCTAGTTATCCCATTGCCTTTAATATCAGCTCAGCATTCCAGCAATATTTAACGGGTTGGTGGGAATCTCATAGTCAGACAGCTATAAATTTCCCGGGGCTGCTGTGAGATGCTCTTATATTGCTTGTGTGGCAATCAGACTGGTGATTATATGGGTAATGAAACATGTGCCTCCTCCTGTCTGCCCCTTCCATTGCTTGTCCCCCTCCATCTCTTCCCCTAACTTTTCTCTCTCTTTCTGGTTAAAGCTGGTGATGGATGGGGCGTAACTATTAGAGGGAGCAGTAACCCATCAGTTCTGAGGCCTATTACGCACAGCTGGACGCTGAGTAAAAGGAGTACAAGGTGTGGAACAGCGACACCACAGCCGGCTGCCTCACAGGTTAGCGCTAACCCTGCTGCCCACCCCTAACGCCCCCAACTCCAATCAGTTTTCTCGAAAAGCTGTCTTGCCTCTTGACAGCGCCTCCGCCATTGTGCTCCCTCTCTTTCAATCTGTTTAGCTTCCTGTTGTGACCTTTCATACAGTCAAATATATTAGCGAGTGGTGCACTCTCATTAAAACAGTGCATTAACCAAAAGACTCTTTGGAGTCTAAATGACAGCCGAAGGAACTGAAAGCTAATAGCCGTGGGCAGTTGGGGAAACTTAACTCATGAATCAGTGCGCTAATGCCGGAGCAGCGAGCCTGGAGCGCTGCAAGCGTGCAGCACAGTCTCCAGCAGCCCTCCCCCCCATCCACTCTCTCTCCCTCTTGCTTCTTTGATCTCCATTTTCCTCAGCAACTCCCCTTTTCTCTCTCCTTTTCCCACTCCAACTGCTACTTATCTCTCATATTCACCATCACTGCTATGTTCACATTCCACTTCTCTCTGACGCGTTTATTCTTTTCTCTCAGTCTTTAACTTGATCATCCCTCCCCTGTCCTGCTATCTTATTTGTTCATTTCATTCTCTGCTCATGTCATTTTTTGTTCCCTTATTGTATTGCACTTGTTGGTGCCATCATTTCTACTTTCCGCCTCCCCCGCTCTTACAGTTCTTTCCCTGTTCTCTCCCAAACTCTTTATCCACTCTTGTTTTGAAAAAGGGTGAAAGGAAGAAAAAAAAAAGCCGGAGCCACAGAGAGATGAAGACAGAGAAAAGAAAAAAGTACGAGGAAAGGGGGACGAGTAAAAGAGGAGAGACTAAAAGCTCATTACTTTCTCTCTGATGGGAGAAAATGAGTGAGGGGGCAATAATAAAGCTTGAATTTTTCAATACTGTTAAAAATGGGGCTCTGACAGCTCACCGCCAGTGCAAGGGACAGGCGCCGACAACGCATGGTGAGCCACCGAATTAGCAATACCATATATCATAAAATCTAATTAAATCAAGGAGCAGAATCAAATTAGTTTTCTGTGACTAAAACCGCCCGCCAAAAGGGCTCTATTAAATGAACTGGAGAGAGGGAATTAAATAATTCACAGTGAGGGATTTTGCATTTATACAAAAATTGTGCACTTAATTGTCCGTGCTATATTACAGATTTGGCCTTATGTTAACAATGAGCCTAAAGCACACTTACTCGTGTGCACTGGGCACACATTAGGGCCTACATGGTCGACAAGGCTTCAAACTAAGGGGATATTAGAGTAACCACTGGCTCGATGGCACTAGTATAGTAGGAGCATGGCAATCTAGAGCAGGTAAAGAGTATACTGATTATACTCCACCCCGCTACAGTATGCTGAATGAAAGGCAGCAGCGCTGAAAATAGAGGGATTTAGATGTGAATATTAGGTAAGATATTACATTTGATGCTTCCAAAGTTATGTTTCGACATGCGGTATAATGCAGGCTTTGGACTTATTGAGAAACCTAGAGGCAGACCATCAAACTAAACATGTCAGATGAAGTTCTGTCATGAAAATGGAGCACTTTTGTTACAGTGCCATGTGAGCATTCAACCATCTCAGCTATTCTCTTCGTCTCTCACCCCCATACACCCTTTCCTTCAATCTCTCCATCTCACGCGCTTCCCTCCCTGGCATCAAAACAGCACAACTTTATTATAGTCGCTGTCAATACCGTAATAATAAAAGAACGCAGAGGGGAGAGACTACCATATTACACTTTTAACGAGAATATAGCAGATGCACATTGAGTGAACATTGAGTTTTAAAACTTGTCGGCGAGTGATTTGTGGCCTTGTCAGTACAAATATTTTTCAATGTCATGGCAGCAAGCCGGGGCTGTCACTTCGGCGGTCAGCTGGGATGGGGGGGGGAGGCAAAACACAATGATCTGGCCCTTAATGGAGAACCGCTGGGACTGGCATGGAGGTGATGAAGCACTGTTTAGTTTGCGACGGCCATATTTCTGCTTGGGGACACTATTATAAAACATAGTGTTATTTTGTCAGATTTCAATCATGAGCCAGGTTATTTGTCACCAACTGTCACATTGTTAGGGCAAGTCAGGCTGACGGTGAAAAATGTCCTGTCCCAGTCCAACCCCCCGCTCCGGAGAAGACCAGAGTTTTCTTTAGTCTAGAGGTGAAACTAAAAGCAGCTGCTTGCATGTGTTGTTCTTTTCAGTCGTCTGATTAGAGAGTAGAGATGCAAAAGGAAAAAAGAAAAAATCTGCAGAACATGAATTATTTATCTTGGTTTTCTAGTTATTTGTCAAACAACCCTTTTATTCCTTTTCTTTAGTTATTTTCATTTCTGTCATACTGTGTAATCACAGGTCTCAGTGAGTCCGTGTTTAGCACCAAAGACAGAATCAAGTTTAGTCATAGTGGAAGCCCCAGGGAGTCATGGTTTAATTTAATCCAATAAAAAATGCACTTAGGTGGGCTGTACACATATATGACCTTCTTTTACTTTCTTTTAGGCAAGGTATAAGATAATAAAAGTGCCCATTCTTTCTTAACATGTCATATTGCTAACAGGAAGTCATAAATGGACCACGTGGAGTCAAATCCAAAGGTCCTTCTGTTCTTGAAACTTTACTGCAATTCTTCAGTGCTTAAACCTTCTTGCAACATTGTCTCATTTAACAATATCCCACTCAATATTTCCGGAACTGACTTCATTTTTTGTTTGATTACAGATTAGAGGCTGATTCAATAAGGTTCAAGGAAGCAAGCACTTCTGTGACATACAGTATGATGAACATTACATGCCCGTGCACACTTATTCTTGAGATACCACGTAGAAGGCTTTGTAATTTGCTATTTAATTTTCCCTCTCAGCGGTTACATCTCCTACTGAAATGCAGAGGAAAACAAGAACCTGGCTCGTCATTTGCTTACTGACATTGAAATCTGCTTTTCAGATCACCGTTCATGTCAGTGACTCAGACACCCCTCAGTAACTTCATTTTCAAACCATGTGAGTTTTATTTCCTTGTTGCCCTTGTGTTTCAACAGCATGGCCTCCAGTATAGAAAAGGTATAATCCCAACTCTTTAAAATCAGATATTTCCCGCAATTTATGCCAAATGAACTATGTATATGCACCATTACTTCAGACTGTTTGTAGATGCTGTTGATACCAAACTATCAACCAATATAAAAGTATGCAAATAGAATTGGATTACTTACAGTGCCTTCTGTTAGAAGAGAGACAGGGACGACTTTGTCAAGTTCATGAATAAAAGCTGTGTTTTTGCGTCCGAAGGCGGGTCAGCTCTCTGTGCACGTCTCGTCCTTTACCAAACTGCCTTTGTGAATTAACCGAAATATGTAAAGCGAGACAAACTTTTTCCTTGTTGACTGTTTTTTGTTGTGTCTCTTTGCACTTTAATGTTTCCCTCCTTTCATTCACGGTTAAAGGGGATGTGAACATACTTTCACATGCACAGACATGCACGAAACACATGCAATGCAGCGCACATATGTGCAAACACACACAACAACCATTAGCTTTGGCTGACACGGTAGCCATTAGCACACCGTTTCTAGTTGTGCGTGCTCTATTCCAAAAGAAGAATCATTTACATAATGTGTGTTTTCCCCAAACGGTGCGAACAACCGGCACTCTGTGTAGGTTTCCTGCTGGCAAATGTTTCAAACTGACCTCGGGAAACGGTCCATCCACAAACGCTGTGCTGTTACATCCATAATGGGCCTTTTACTTGTTTTTTTTTTGTATATGTGTGTATCTGCAAGCAGGCAGATGTGTTTCTGAGAGACTGTGTGCCTTTGCATATGCACATTTATGCATTCCTGTGTGTGTACGCTTATCTACAGCTGATGACTCTGTGCCAGTTGGACAGCTTTTATATGTATTAATATTAATATGTGCTGTAGATGAGCTGTAGCCCATCACATACCTGCCCTGTGGTGCAGAATGTCCAAGGGTGGCCATTATCGTCCTGCTCTGACTGTCAGTGAACCTGTAGGAAAGTAAGACAGGCGTGTTGACTACCGTGCTGGGGTCAAACAGTCAGGCTAATACAGCTCAAACCATCACCAGCATATACTATATTTGCACTGCAATTTCATATGAACGCATTCCTTTATGGATGCGCGCTTAAGACCTACACAATGCCTTACACACGCACACTTTGCTTCACCAATATGCACCCTTTCCTCATCATAAATTAATGGGAAAAAAAAGGTATATTATAAAGAATTTCCTTTATACTGATGTTTATCTTGCATGTACAGCATGTGACAAGCAGTATTCCTTCAAGACTAACTTGGTGCCTTGGTCCTCAGGGCGGTATTGATGATAATGTTAACCATATCTCATAAAATCAATCAATCAATGGCATATTAAATGTGTACGTCTCGGAGGTTGTCAGTGGAGCGCTCAGGGGTGAATCTCCAATAGTGTGCCCCAGCTTTATTGCCTTTTATGGGGGATGCACCAACGCACTGTTTCCAAGAAAATACACCTGTACAGTATATCAAAGAAAGTGACAGAAAGGGAGGACAACTAAACACTCCCCATCTCTTTCCCTCTTTCCCCTCTTCCTTTTATGCACGCAGGCATAAAAACACCCCACTACTGCACCGCAAAATAGATGAATTTTGCTTCAACAAAGGGAGTATGGTAATTAAATGTAAGATAAGGCTATTCAGAATGCCCAAGACTGTGCCAAGCAAATATCCTGATCAGCTTAAAATCAACCAAGTGGGACAAAATAACAAAAATCCAAATTGGTTGGTCTAGATCAGCTTGATAGGGCTTTCAATATAATACACAACAATGGTCAAAATGAATAGGAATCAAATTACAAGAGCTGTGATATGGCATGAAACTGCATGGGGGAATTCAAGCACAATCGCTTTTCAATGTGGCTTCCAATATTGCAGCCAATCCTCGCACGATTCATATCCGATCACAAATAATGTTTATCACCCTCATATCTCTCTCCCTAATGGAAAAGGCCTAGTGTTGGGGTTTAAGGAGTGCATTTATTTTTAATGAGGTCTGGGCATTGGCCAGAATGAAATGAACAGAGAGTTTTGGGACACAGACTAGAAAAGGCTGGCTCTAAAAGGTCGATCCATCCTTTTTAATTTGAACAGGTTATGTTCAATTCTAAGTCGCTAAGCTGTTTATTACAGCTGAGCAGCAATTTCACTGAAATGTTGCAGAATTGTTTTGAAAAGGGACAAAGCACACATGCTATTGCAGAAGATTTTTTTCCCCCATGGTAGATGCTTTCAAAGGCTTGGGTCGCACTAAAAACGCATACTGCAGCAAAAGTACAGGGGTGTTTTTTGAGTGGTTTCAAATCCATAACGTTACAGCTGACACCTTTGGATAACTTTCGTTGTGGGTATACGTTTTCCATTTATAAAACTCTCCAAGTGCCATGTGAATTACTGTTGTAAGACTGATATTCTGGATGTTCAACTTGTCATCAACTGCCAAAATTATGCTTCAAGAGGGCTAAAAAAGGAAAGCAATATCGCTCGAACCAAGTAATACTTTGCCGTGTTTGCGAGTCCAAAACGACCATCAAATTTCATGTAAAATAAGCTCCCGCACAGGAGAAGACACCCATATTTTATGTCTAACTCTGGAGCAGAAGATGTATTTCCTGCTTCCCTAGGAAGCATGATTGGTGTGTGACTCTGTATTATGATGAGATCACTTGGTGGGGCTGAGGATAAAATGTCGCTTAGGATAATGTGATTGCCCTTAAGGTACAAGGAGGTGAATTATATTCCCTGATTTATAATCTGAAAATTAAAGACTCACTCATTTTCTAATTTAATTCCACCTTCAATGGAACAATGTTCACTCTGAGCCAAATTGGCGAATAATGTTACTAATTCAGATGCAGATGTAATTTCTATTCGGGGGGCTGCGGCGTGTGGTGATGAACGAGTCCCGGATGGATCGTTGCCACTCCTATCTCCCCGTCTCGACAATTCCCCAGCAGTTGTGATAATAACCTGAGCAATAAAGGAAGGATAGGAGTGCTACCCTGTTCCACTCCTCATACCCCAAGTCATCTGATACTTCATCTAATAGTATTTCTGTCCTTTCTTGTGTCACTCTGTCTTAAGGCAGCTGACACCGTGCTCTTCCATACAGGAAAACAGAGCACACCGAATATTACATGGGTAAAACTGCATTAACACGAAGACTCTTAATAACCTGCATAATTACTGCTGCCTTCTGCAATACAAAAAAGTCATTGCAATAAATCTGCTGTTAAAAACTTGATTGAATGCAGGGTAAATGTCAAGGTAATTATGAGGCGGTGAGGGTTAAAAGCAACGTTAAATCCTCCTGCAGTGTGGTGACATTCAAGCAAAGGAGGAAGAGATACTAGCGGAGGAAGGATGAGAACGACAGAGCTGAGTTTGTAAATGTAGCCCATACGAATCTAACAGCGCCTCAGTTGTTGCTGCCCTTTTATTTATGAACGTGAACCATTTGAGATATGACCTCTCTTTGACTGGTTTCTTCCTGCATGCTACTGGGTCCATTAGGGAAAGAATTCATCATGTAAAATATCCTAATGACACAAACACAATCACTACTTGCAATTGGAAGATAACATGAAAAGTCTTGATTTTGCCATTTCTGTGTTAGTCCTCTCGACCAAGCTGGGAAACCTTCATCTGTGTTTCCAACCACACACTGTGGAAGGTTGCAGAGTGGAGATGAAGGGGACAAAAGGCACCCACTTCTGAACCCATTTTGCACTTTAAGCCACCCAGAGGATTAGAAAGGAAGTGTGCAACATCCCTCTATTCATTTCAAAATCAGTCAGTCTTATAGATGCTGCAGTACGTTTAGCTGAGGCTGCCAGAGGTCGGTTCATTTAAGCGATGTTTAGCCCTGATGAGGAGCAGAGGGGTCAGGTGGGGGAGTTGTGGCACATCTGAGAGGTTGTGGGCACCTTGTCTTGTGCCTCCTCTTCAAAGCCTAATGATCTGCTGAGCATAATGACCCCAAGATGACAAGGCCCATAAAAGCCTCGACTAGGCCTCCTCTAGCCATTGCTCACACTCACTTCACTTCAAAAATAATGTTAAAGAAAAGACTTTTTCTGGTCGTTTTGTTCTCCCTGATCTCTCTCCCCCCAACTCCCAGCCACTGTACAAGCCAAGGCTCCATGACAAAAAGCCAATAGAGTTAGCTGCCAAGGCTTGGAGCTCTGAGAGGGATAACTGGCGCAGAAGGTTAAAGCAACAATGTGCTCAGCCCCATTGAGCTGCTCCTTCTGTGCTGATGGTGAATGTGTATGCGAGTGTGTCGGTGTGTGCGCGCATCTCAAACTAAGTGTGTATATAAGGTGTCAAGGGTTGTTAAAATGTATATGCTTTGATATATCTAAAAGAACACCTGTTCACTTGTCTACTCTACAGCTCCCCATATAAAGAAGACCTAATTTGATTTCAATTAAACCTTAGTTATGAGTTTAAGAGTTTAGGAGAGACTGAGTGTATGTTTTGTTAGACGAAAAGAATATGAAGAATATGAGTAAAGCAGACAGTGAACTGCCTCAGTAAAAATGCAAATTATTGGCTTCTTTTATTTTGAAATGCCCACTGAAACGCAGTAATTTGACAGACTCTGAAGTGAAAAGTAAATGTCTGGATTTCGAGATTACAAATGGCTTTCTCTCACAGAAATTCACTATTTCATGGCTACAGCTTTTCCACAGAAGGGACGCAGCTACAATGAAAGGTGTGATATCACCTCTCTGCAAGCCATAATGGTGCCTTGTTTGAAAATGACAGGTGTACGAATGAGGCCCTCTCTTTTCCTAAGTACGGCAAACCGTGGTCATTCACTCTGCTTTGTTTTTAGCGTAATAGCCCCATTTACAAAATGTCGGTGAAATTAATGTGGGACAAATGCAGCGGTAACCGAGCCAACTAATTTTTGCTCATTCGACTTGAATTATTAATAGGTGAGAAATATACCATATGCCTTCAGAAGAACGGCATACATTCATTTTATACAGAATTGCTGCTGTTTTGTGAAAAGTGTAAGTAGCTTAACTGCTCTTTTCAAAACGGGTGACTTATATGGAGGCCTTAATGATGTATAAATTAGCCTATGTAATTATGCTTCCAGCTGCTGCCTTGGGCCAGGCTGAAACTATAGGCCCTGAGCACTGAGACTCAAGCCTTCATCACCTGAATCCCTTTTAATCAAACAGCACTAGTTTTCTCTCCTCAGATCACATTAGAGGGAGACGGAGAGAAAGAGGAATGCATTGTGTGCCAATATACATGTTTGAAAGAGTGCACTCTTCACACATGTGCTCAAGCATTATTTTTTTTCTTCACGCTTTAAAGCAACCCCCTGTGCATTTTTAATTTTGAACTTTAAACAGACACACAGACAGCATCTTTGACAGTAACTTAAAAGATTTTGTCACGCATGACTCAAACTTTATCACTCTACTCGGATGTACGGCCCCGTCACTACAGCTTTAGTGTGGAGTTTGGCCGAAAAGTAACACAATGTGTTTTTTGTCTTGGTAAAGAGACGGGGCACCACCTAGTGCACAGTCAATGCTACAGCTTTAAGCCGTCCTTCTGAAATCTTTGTTGGTGATTACATTGTTTTCCAATCTATACCTTCAGCATCCAGTGAATTGCAAACTAGTTTAGTTGTCACTCTTTACAAGTTGGCTAAAATTTATTTTTTTTGTAACGGCTTTCATTTTAAAGATTGTGTTTGTCCATCTGTTGATGAAAGTTATTCCTGTCTAGGGTTACTGAAACATGCTTCAGATGATGAAGTGGGTGTTACATACACGAATTACACAAAAAATCTCAAACTGAGATCCCCTCACATCTTCTCCTCTTGCTTTCGAGTTGCAAAAATGCGTTAATAAGCATCCTCCTCTTGGCATATATGTGCAATGGATTTCATTTGTCTCTGAAACTGTTCAAGAATTACATTGTAAAACACTGTAGGAGTAGTGGTGGTGTTGAGGAACACCTCTGGTGTCTTTGTTTAATAAGTTCTATCTTTAAAAACCCATATTCTTTGCATATACAAACCCCATTTGTTTGGCAGAGCTAAGAAAGATGCAAAGCACTGTGGTCATGTTTTCCACTGACCTTATTCTGGGACAACAACAAAGAGGAAAACAGCTGATGACTCACTGTAAATGTACAACAATGTGTTTGGAATAATTCCCTTCCAGAGAAAAGCTGTGGTTAAGTAAATAGTATTGAAATTTAAATGTGGATATCTATCAGTATCCCTTTGTTGTAACACGCAATGCATCAGTTATCATTTACATGTGTGCTTCATTCTGAGTACACAAATATCTTTTTCATGCAAATGAGCTTCTGTATAACCCTGACACCTACGGCACCGACAGTCATTGTTTGAGTAATTGAAAGCAATGTTTACGAGTCTGAGTAAATATCAAGAACTTATAGCCACCTTCACCGAGTTTGAATCATCATTTGTGAGTGACAAGTGTCCATCAGTCAAAGCTAACAGATGTTTTTACATACCTACTTAGAGTCGGTGTTTATTAAAATGACTTATTTGCTCAATTTGAAACAGCAGACAATTCAATATTAATAATCATTTAGGGAAAGATGCCACAATGCAAACAAACTCGCAACTGTCTTTCCATTTGTTTGGTTTTTTTCTTTCCCCCCTTACACTCCAAAGATGTTTACAGCAAACTCTGTGACTGCATGAATGTTTGTGACAAAGATGTGCGTCTTAATCGTGAGTGAAACCATATTGGGATTAATGACCAACCGCCTCCTTGTTAATTGTCGCATCAAACAGACAGGTCTTAATTGACAAAGGTTCTAGCTTGGTGCTAAGTGGACACAGAGTGGGCGCTGCCTCTAGATTGGTCTCTTTGTCTCCTTTCATTAGTGGGTCAAGCCCTTACATTAAGAAGCCCACAGTGGAGTCGTGTTTTCTTTCGTGGGTAATGAAACACACACCTGCTACTCTCGGGCAGTGAATAGAAACTTGAATCTAATATCACCATCATGTGGTTCCTATTAGGATACACAATGCCTGTGTTTTGTGTTTGTGTTGCAGGTTGCATGCTTGTGCCTCTCTTTGTGCTGTAGTTTTAAGACAAAGAAGACAGAGGAGGCAAAGATTAGTATAAGATATCGATCCAGAAGGGAATTAGGGAGCGGGGTGAAGGAAGCAAACTCACATGTGTTTAGCTTCTCTTTAGTCGACGTTGCATCCTCTCTGTCCTCCAATGGCTACCTGAGAGAGGATAAAAAGTTCCATGAGACATAAAACAAACCAAGAGACATTTTGAATTTTACAACTGAAAGGCTCGTAAATAACTTTTCTCAACAAAATATGTGGACAGTATATAAAATTGGTGGATGGGCCCAAACAGAAACAAAAAAAAAAAAAAAAAGTTGTGTGTTACTGAAATGGCCAAATTTATATATAAACACACGTGCACAAAATACACACACTCAAACACACAAACATGCTGCTCCATCTTGAAATGCTAATTTATGATTAGCATCATTATGCAGTAGTGTAATTTCACAAAAGCCTTCCCACAGTGGTGCACAAAAGGCTCATTCACCACCAGAGCTGCTCTGTGTGGGGAAGAATTATGGCACGCAGATGAATTCATTCATGTGGGAAAGGATTTATTCGATAATTATAGACCTTCACAGTTTTAATGCCACTTAATGAGGAGCTTGCATAGTGTGATTCCTACTTGGGCTGATGAATGGATGTTGGTTTTTTATTCTGGTGTTTTTTGTTTTTCTCCATACAACATCTGTTAGCCTTTCTATGCTGCAAACTAGTTGAGGCGCCGCTTGTGGGTCCTGATTTTTCTCTCTGTGTACAATAAGTAGGCAGTTAATTAATAGGCTGGTGGTCAGGCATGAATTAATATTATAATAACAGTGCTGATACAAATAGAAAATACCAATGGTACATTTTACTTTTAACAGCAGTATGACTGATGTAAATGAAATTATGATAATTACTGAAATATTTATTTTTTAACTAATAAAAATGATACAAAATATAACTTTACAGTGTTAGTTTGCACCTGACAGTAAATGTCTTGCATACCTGTTCTAGCAGCTGCAAATAAATATCACGCAGGTCAAGGCCGTTGATCTCTGACAACATGTTTACCATAATGTAAGTCCTAATGCCTCATAGCCATGTTTCTGTGGAGAGGTAATTAAGTTGCCAAAGTTTAATTGCTCAATCATCAGCAGTTAACAAAAAGGCATCACTACCCCCCTTATACCTTCAACGCACTATATTTATAATGGCTAACAATTACAGCAAGGGCCCTTTAGCTGGGATAGCACTAGTAAAAGCTGCCGGCACTAATGAAAAGCTATAATCACTCTGCCCACAGCAGTTATTAGTAGGGAATTATGGGTCAGTTGAAGGTCTAGTAGTTATATGCATTAAGATAAATAATGCTGCAGTTGGTGACAAGTACAGAAATAAATGCATGGCGTATAAAGCTCGACTCTTACCCATGCGCATAACTCTTTTATCCAGTATATCTTTTCAGTGATACACCGGCAGTCATTCACTGCAGCTCCGGCTGATCAGAACAGAAAAAAATATATTACAATATATAAATACACATAAATGAAAAGTGATTAACACCTATCCTGTTAAGCCAACGTAAATGATTTAACAGGATCCCAATCCCACAACAACCATCTTCAGAGTGTCATTGGCCAGACTTCTAGATCAATCCCATTTCTTTAGCCAGCAGAAGTATGCTTTGCAAACTCTCTAATTACAGCATTACTATGCAGAGTATAAGCCTTTTCTTCCCACCATCCCCTCTCTCTTTTTTTCTTTCTTCTCATCTTTCTTTCAGTCAGTCTCTCTGCTCTGCTCCGTCATCCCGTCCCGTTGCTCAGCCAGGCTCAGTGGAATGTCTCTTTGATCAAGTCTTCATTGTCGGTGACTCTGATGCTTGGCTGTCTGACGCTAAGGGGACTAGCTAAGAGAGAAGCGTGGCCTCCATGAGGAAGAGGCCTCTCCACACAAGACTGAACAATCACCAAGCATCCTGCCTCCGTTAATGAGAAGCATCTCCATCCGCTTCAATCCCCGGGCAGCATCAGGCAGGTGGAATGTTTGGGCCCTGTCACTCATAGCATTGCTGAGGACTATTAGCAATTCATTAAGTAACTGACTGACCGCCTAGCTGTATCAATTAGGGGATAGTTGATATGTCTGTTATTGTCATACTCTGAGATTGCTCGGCTTTTCATTCAGTGTCTGCTTTCGGTTTTGTACTCAGGCAGAGCTGTTACATTTGTAGTTTGTATGTGTGGTCATGGCAATGTTGGGCAATAACTCAGAGAAGCTAAAAAATCAACCAGTAAAAGGATAAGTAAGGTCAGAATAAATTAAAGATGTCGCCATATTACACGTAAAATAAAGTATTGTTAGAGTCTCTAACAGTGTGTGGTAGCATGGAAAACTGTGGGCCTCCGTTTAAACTCAAACTGCCTTTGTCTTAAAGCACAACCCTCTTCCTGTAAGAGACCATTTCAACAGTTACTGGAGGTAAACAGGTAATTTGGGCTTTCCATTGTATCAACTGACACCCATGTTTGTAAATCAGTTATTGCATGTATTCATGAGTTAACAGGAACAAGAAATAAACAGTGTGCATGCCAAAATTTAAAGCGATTACTGTTAAAATTCTGGCCAGATGTAAGACAGTGTATAAAATTTGCTTAACAGCCAAAACTCTTGTGGCCATACCTGGGTAATATATAAAATATCCCCGAATAGTTGACCGTTGTTTAGAGCCAGCTAGGCAAATCTCAGGCAAATTCCCCTTGTTGTCCACAAACACGATTCCTCATTTCACTCTATGCATTTTGATAAGAGCGTACTTCTTTGCATGCATATCTGATCATTCCATATGTAGATTCAGGTACAGTGACAGTCGATGAAAAACTAATATAAAAGTGTTGTGTAAAAGTTGCCCTGCACATGTCTATTGACTCACCTAGGCCTTATTTGCATCGAAAAACTGCAGAGGCAGTCTCCTTTAGGCTTGGTGGCCTCTTTCACTCTCCTAACTGTCACTGTCAGTTCTGACTGCTGCTTTCAGAGTTACACCCTGCCTGCAGGTGACTTTGCATGTTTTAACTTAGGTGAGATCTAGTGTGACATTTTCTGAATAACTAGAACTGATGTGGAAGAACAAAAAATAATCATTTTAAACTTGGAAAAAGGAAATTATACATTTTTTGTGTATATTATAAATCAAATGCTTTTTAGGGATTATAATTCATTTAAAAGCCATTACTCATGTTGTGGTTATAATGCTACTCTATATAAATAAGTAGCTTAGATTGCACAAGCGCAATATATGCCTGTAACTCCAAATTAACGTTTTCCACTTTACTTTAAATTTGCCATGTGGCTACTCAAGTGAGAAGTCAAGTCCCATCATGTGTAGGTTTTTATTGCATGCTAGGCTGTCACAGTATATCTTCTTCTGCAAGATAATGCATACGTTGGAAGAACTGGAATAAACCAGAATGTTTAAGGCTTGCAGGCATGCAGTCCTTGCACGTGTGTTACTGCAAGCATATAGGCAAAAAGCTTATCACAATTCTTGCAGTTCAGCCATAAAAATCTTGATCAAAAGCAGCCAGATGTTGGCTACATTCCGATCACAACGATTCATGAAAAAGCAACAAAAGACACGCAGATAATGATAACTCCAATTATCACATTTTGCTCAGGGGTCAGCAGCAACAGCATTAAACAAAGTCACCATTACCTGATAAATGGCTGAACAAAACTCTTTTCTCTCCTGTGAAATTGTTTGGCAGCCATTAGCAATGCAGTGTAATGCCAATGATTGACGTTGCTGTCTACTTAGCAGTGACAAGGGATATGTGTGTATGAGGAGGGGTCAGCAGGCTGGATAGGGGGGCAGAGCAGGGGATTGATCGGGGTCTGCATTGTTGCCAAACGGGGGGCGAGGGTGTATTGGCGCGTAGACAATGAGCCCCGGCCAGCGCTGAAAGGCCCATTCTGCGGATCCCTGTTAGCTGTCTATTATCCTTGGTCTCCAGGGGGCTGCTAAATAGAGGGCATGTGTTAGGCAGACATTTATCATGTAATTACAGCACTAGGATCCGTTTCTGATGGTGTGTGATGATTACTAATAATTACTGTGCATTTCACGCCTCCAAAGGGCCCAGATGGGGTCCCAGGGCGTCAATACAAAGGAAGGGAGGGAGGCAGGACAAAAAACAGAGGGGTGAGGGAATAAAATGTGAAGAAATGAAAAGACAAATGAAGAGAGGAGGGATGGAGTCTCGCCTTAACCATTTAGAGATGCTCATTAGCTAAATGAATTGATCCATATGTGTCTAATTCCTAATTAACTGAAGAAAAGGAACACTTCATTTACACAGGAATCTCAATATGACAAATTTTCATCCCAACATTTTTTTGCAATTTTAATCTCTTTTAGAACATTATTTGTATTTATTTTAGATAAACATTCAATAAATTCAAACAAACACTCATCATAATAAATGGAACCAATAAACCTAAAACCATGGCGCCTCGTTTCATAAGCAGTATATACATTTACGCTGTGCAGAAATAATAGGAAGGTTTCTTGCAGCTTGATTTGTGGTATTGTGACTGATATACAATTGTACTCAAAAGGTTTCATATCTGTAACAAGGACAAAATGAATGGGTTAAGACTAGGGTTTAAATAAAAAAGAGAAACATCCTCTTACGAAAGCAGCCATCTTGGCTTTGTCAAAGTCAGGGAATGGGTCTGTGTGTTTCTGGAACCAATGTGGGTGAAATACAGTGGCTCGCTGTTGTATTTCTGCCCTCTACTGGAATCCTGATAAATCAAGAAGGTCAAGCTGCCACTGATATGATGTAGTAAGAAGGCATAGAGATGGGTTATGCTGTTAGAGTGCATGTGTGTGTGTGTGTTAACAAGTGTTGAATTGCTGTGTGTCACAGAGACCCACAGTCATTAGCTGGAAAGGAATGATCAACAGCAGGTGTAGCAGGACAACTTTTGCCTGAGTGCTGCAGTCAATTTCTGGTTCTCCTCATCCTTTTTGCCCCCCACAAATTCTCGCATTAAGCCAAACCACAAAAATCCCCCGAGAGTCCTTTATGCTCTTTTTAAGGCCACCAGCTATTCAAGTCTACAAGGTCTCCACCTGGTCAAGGCGAGCTCTCACATGAAACATACTGACTGGCAGAGTTTTACCTGCAGCACAAAAGCCATCTAAATCAGTATGGGAGGGGAGCAAAAGGGGTTGCGGTTGGGGAAGATGAGGACCGTCCTGTTTAATAGAAACAAATTGCTCTCCACTTCCCAGTGACACAGATAGCAGACCATTTGTGCTTGCTGGCCTTTGTTGGGAACAACAGAAAGGAAATGTACTCATCCTGGCCAAGGATAAAGTTCGGGGCTTTTTGTTACACGCCAGTTACCTTAGCCTCTGTGCCCACCCCCTTGAACAAGCACAGCGGTTAAGTAGTTCAGGTGCCTGCTACATTCTGTTAGATTAAAGGTCCCTGCTTTTGGCCTGAGTTGAATTGCCTCAGCTGGCGTTGAAGGGAGTGGAGGGGGCGGGAGGTGGGGTGGGGGGTGGGGGGGTGCAGCAAAGTCGTAGGGCCATGGGGCATGAATGGACATCTTGTGCGTATTCACAGAGGCGAAACGCTTTGGGACAGCGGGACAGCCTTTTTCTACACGAAGAACCTGAAAGAAAGTCTGTAGGGTTGGTTGATGTGTAGAGGAGGGGTAGATGGGGGTGACGGTGGGGGTCCCAACTCCTCACCCTCCATGTGCTGCTCACATTATATCTTAACCCACATTTTTTCCCCAGATTGGTGAAAATCTTTACATTTGTGTCTAACTTGGATGAGCGCAAGGTGGGTGTGTGGTTGGATCTCAAACTCGGTTTTTGGAAAGTGGAAGCACATTTTCTGGATAAAGAAAATGGACACAATGAACCCAGGGCATGTGGGGCGGGGTGGGGGGATGGAGTGTCAGTGTAACTGTGCGCCAATGCACACCTGTGCTACCCACTCACTTATATAGAGTGGCAGTAAATTCAGGCAACCCCCAAGGACATGGAACAAAAGGTGATTGAGATATGACACATAGTTCAACTTACAGGCAACTTATTTATTGGTAGCTGCAGATCTGACTGCAAAATCCTTCTCTATGTGGTCAGAGACGAATGGAGATTACAGCTTCCCTTTCAAGAGCAAAAGAGCGTCTAACTTTCAGGACCGGGTGCTTAATATTGTGTACTATAAAGCTGTGCCATCAGTCAAAGACTCTGCACACCTACTTTCTCTCTCCTACATCAGCCTGAAAGTGGTCAAGCGATGATGCATACAAAGCCTGAGCATGTCTGACTTCCACAAACTCATTCCCAAGGTATGGGGTCAAGTACAAGAGTCAAAGGTGAAGTCTGTCCACAGGATTAGATTCCAGTGTGGGGGGGAAATACTTTAAAAAAATTGGAGTGACCGTGCATGAGCAGCAGATGAGTATTTCTGCCCTCCCCAAGCTGTTTTTTAGTGGACTGCTACAAACACTCTCTGAAGTAAAACTGCATTAGTATATCTCTTTGGATAATTATATCTTGTGACAGGATTGCAATAAGGTCAGGGTGCCGTATCACTCTATAGAACAAACCACATGGCTCAGTCTGTGTGACATGAAGTAAATGTTCAGTAATCCACATCTTAATCTTGTGCAGCGCTCAGTGCAGCTTAAAGAAACTGATACTCCTGTGACTACTTTAGCGGCTGATTGTGTTACCTTTACAATTCGGCTTTCCCTCCTTCCTGTTTTGTACCCTTGGAATGCCCGATAAAAGTATCCCCACTGTGGCTTTCCACCTGCACAGGAGAGGACATGGCAGTGGTCTAGGGTCGGAATTAAAATTCAGTCCCTTGGGGGAATCAACATGGGGTTCTCTAACCTAGGTTAAGGGGTTGAGGAACTTAATGAAATAAAAATAATTTTTATAAGTGCTAATATCACTTACATGCATTATGAGACATACAGTATTATAAGATAAATGGACAAACATTTAATGTTAACAACTGATCATGTGAATAGTTACATTTTTTTTATAGATGTAAGCAGTCGCTTGCAAAGAAACACAATTTTTTTTGCTGCTCTGTAACTCTAGCTCATTGTTTGGTTAACTTGTGTTTTCTGATTGCTCTTTGCAAGCTTTGCAGCTTTGTTTTGATCTAGGGCTGGCAACTAACTGGGGAATGTGGAGCATGTAGCAGTGAACCACAGAGCATATTCGGTGGATATGTAAAAAGGCAACTGTACTATAAAATGTCTGCCATCAAAAGTGGCTTTATATCACTGATGTGTTAGCAGTTGGTTTATACTCCCACTTACAGGCAAAAAAGTCAGTTACCGCAGATTTAAGAAGGGTCTGTCCATTACTGTGGTGTTGTTTAGCAATGCAAATACCAATGCAAATTACTGCATCTGTCCACATTTTGAGAAACTCCAGTGCTAGATTATTAGAATGTTTGAAGTACAGAGAGAAAGCATTAGTTGGTGCAGTACAGTCAAACAATGCAAGTTAAAATCCATTCAGAAGTCAAGGAAAATCTGACCAATACTCCAGGAGTAATAGGGATACTTGCAAAAATGTGCTGGAAAACAAGAAATGTGACCTTGACCTTGAGAATGATTTGGCTAAACCATTAAGTGATCCTTGTGTGCCAGTTCACCAAAATCTGACCAATTCTCTAGGATTGATTCTTGAAAAAATGAAAAATGACCATATAAGTATAAAACCATCATTCTTTCCAAAAACAGTTTTTATTACTTCAGGCAATTCAGAGAATCTAATCTAATACCAGCAACTTGGATATCTAATGAAAACAATGACTGGTTTGCCAAAGGAAAGTATGTATCAAAGTATGTTTGATTTAAATCAGCGGTAAAGAGAACATCAAGTTTCACCATAATAGGTTTGCAAAAATCACTTTTACAAAAAAAAAAAAAAAATCTCTTATTTTATTTTGCAGCAACTAAACTCATTTTAAGCTTACTGTGATGTATTTGAAAGGCTGATGATCAACTTTCTATGAATAAGCCACTTGACTTTTCACCAGCATTCAATTAGCTGTGATGCATCATATACTAAATCTGCTGCCGACAGTGAAAAGAGTACTAAGAAAAATATAAATGAAGTTGCAACAGTCTCTGCTAGACAAATTAAGACTGGCACCCATTTGGATACATAATATATCCCAATATGTGTTAACTAGAGCCCAACCAATGCATTTACCTGCAGGATCATAATATGCTAACAATAACTTCTTATGTCAGCTTGACATATTTTAACAGTTTCTCATACTAATGTTAGACACATCACAAAAAAAGAAAATCAAACAATTTTGTGTTGTGATGTCTGGCACAGTTTTTTATACGACTTTCTCCACAATAACAAGTATTCATATGCCAAGTCTGTGGTTATAGTTGTCAGCAGACAGTAACATATTTCTTTTCTTTCTCTAAATTCTGTTTCATTCTATGCATGGGGAGGCAATTTATCTGTCAAGGCTTCCAAGAGAGGTAGGTCACTTTGCCCCCCTCTGCTCCATTATACTGACAGCAGCCTTATTAGCCACAAGGGAAACCAGCCGCCACATGAATTTGGCCACTGTTCACCTATGGGGCCAGGGCAAGCTTCTGTTACAATAGCGCCAATGATGCTAAGATTTTCTTTTCAGTTATTATTTTATAAATATATTAATTATGACCTGGAGATGACAGTCCAATCAGATTGTCAGGCACCAAGTCGTGGGCCCCCACCTCCACTTTGGTGATAAGTTCTCTCAGGTTTCTAGAGCTGTCATCCAGAAGCCCTGGACTTCTTATCAGCACTGGGCCTATTCTAGGGATAATTTCCTGTGTGTTGTAATTAAATGGTGGCTCTTTGATGGTGTGTGCCTCCATTTTTAATGTAGGAACCACTTGATGTTTGTTTCAGTGGGGATGCGTTAGGGTGACACAGACCCTTGATCAGGGGCAAGGATAAAGAATATGGTCTTTTTCAAACCAACACATACAGGAAGCAGAACATCAAAGGTGGCTCCATTTGAGCAAGCACACTTCTTTAAGCATTTATTTACAGAATACAAAAAAGAGTTTTTGATCTGGTAGATCATTCCTGCTAACTAACTAAAAAAAGTGTCTGTGTTACTGAAGGGCAGAAACGTGCTGACATTCCAGATAAACCTAGAAATCCAGTTTCCACTGAGTTAGAAGTATTTTGACAAATACTGCCAGAACAGGCTGGAGCTCCAGCAACACTTGAATTATACAGAAAACTTTAGCATTTATTTTTGGCTTGTGGACTTCTTCAGGGTCATCATCGATCACAGTTACACAGCAATGAGCTCTAAAGCTGCTCCAATTGTCCTCCGTTGCATCTGAAACATTGGCTACCATAGCAGTGTAGTATTGCAACATGGCATTTGGGTCTTCTAATAGGAAAATAGGAACATAAATAGTGCCATCATTGCCAAGACCTGGCCCACATCTGGTTGACATACACCCTGCCATGACACCAGTCAGTCAGAAGTGCCTGCTTGATGCCGGATCTAGGGAAGACCTGTTTTCTATGAGCCTGGGCCACATAAACCAAACCATAATCGGGCGAGGTTACATAAACAGTGCCATCTACGCCAGGCCTGGCCCATATCCGGAGGACATACCACTTACCATGCCAGAAGTCAGCCAGCAGTGCCGGCTTGACACCGGATCCGGGCCAGACCCGTCTGCTATGTGTGTATATAGCACAAAGCAGGAAATAAACAGCTTCAGACATTTTATAACACATAAAAATAGTCACATTTACATTTGCATGTTTTAGGCAAAGAAGCCAGGTGGATACTGGATGCACACAGATTGTCAAAAGAGCAGCGAATGCACCAGAATATTACCTTTTTATTCAAAAGAACAAAAGACTTTATACTTGGGAGCTGTCAGGTTAAAGACTAAAATTCAACAGCTTTGGATGTATGTATATTCAGAAACAGCTCAAGAATTGTTCAGTGTTCAAGAGCTCCACAAACAGATCTCAACAGAACTGTGCGCCCGGTCAGAAAAAGTTCATTAACATGTGCCAAACTGAATCACCTTTTTTTTTTTTAACTAACTCACCTGTCAGTTAGTCTAATCTTCCCGCCTGCAGTCTGAGAAGGATAAAGACTGTTGTGACATGCTTAGCTAAATAGTAGTGGTTTGAGGGTTGAGGTCAGGCATGAGGTCAAACGCTGCATAGAGGACCAGGAAGTGAAACAAAACAACAAAAAACAGGCTGCTCCACTGTGATATGTGAAATATCTGCTGCACACAATATGATTGAAATGTAAATACAATACACAAAAGCACAGTATGACCACATATGCAGTATTAGCAACTGATAAACCATCTAAAAATGGAAATGCATGCCCCAAGCAGGAAGTACATTCAAATCCTTCCTGAGACACGTGTGGTATGCTCTGTGCAGTATTCTTGGAAATGGATATGTGACACAGAGCTCTCCCTGTAAAGTAGCCATGCTGCTGGAACCATCGAATCAACCACCGTGCCATTGGGTCTTGTCTGACAGCCGTCTGGACTTTAAAAAAGGGTGATAACTTAATTTCTACTCATGTCAACACTACTGCGGGGGCCAAGAGGAAACTGTGGGCCTTTTGTGTGTCTGTCATATCATCCTACATTTTGTGGCCCCAAGAATGAAAAATATTTAAGTGACTTTGATGTCCCGGATCTTGTTGAACTACTCCGATGGCCTGAAAGCATTTGTGGTCTGCTTTCTTTGATGCTCATCTCACTTATGTCTTTATCCTTAGCATGTAAATTAGAAAATGTGTTTGTTTCCATCTGCTCAGGGTTAGCTGTGAGACAGAGCCAGCAACAGTAAAAGGTACCCTTGCTGAAGCAGACACAAGTGCAGGTTTAGTGCTGGAACAACCCTGAGTTAAGGGCGTTGACAGCAGCTTCTATCTGCCAATCTCCCTGTGGATATTGTTGCAGTACTGGCAGACAGACAGCCAGGGCTTGTGGGCTGACAGATGCCCTCTGTCATCAGGTTATCATTTCCAATTAAACCCTTTCATCTAAACGTACAGTCAACTCCTTGGCAAGCCAAAAAATGACCTGTATAAGACGTTATTAGTCCATTTCAACAGGTCCCCATTTTTCCCCCCCAACCTCACCACTGTATCTGGGGGGGTTGGGTCAATCTTTTAAAGCATTACGGTTCTAGATTCTTCAGCTATCTTGATCCAAATAGTTCAGAACTTCAGCCGTCTACGGTGGTCACGTTCTGTTTAGAGATAAACTTTCATAATTGCTTTGGATTGACACACCGGCATGCCCTCTCTAACATGTGTACTAGCACAAGGGCCTTTTTGTCTTGCCTTGTTCTGTCAGGACCCACTATGGACAGCGTTGTTCCTGTCCAGTATGCAGAAGACATGAAGGAATGCACGCAGAGCTCAGTAACTGTCTGCTGAAAAAAAAAAACTCACAACGTCTCATTTCCTTTAATAAGACGGCCTCTAAGGCATCCGGATGGCCCGACTAAATGCAGATTAACCCCTCAGAATCATCAGCAACCACTCAATCAACGTGACTAACTCAGTCATGGGTGTGTGCAAGCATACCGAAAACCATAACGCACACTTCAAAAGTCTTTATAGTTATCAGCAGTAATAAATAAGGATCATTTAAGGATTAGACTGGGCTAAGACAAAGAAAACACATGCCTTTGTTCATTCCAAAGCAACAATGAACTCCAGCTGGAAGCTGAAACAAACTTTATGCAAAAAATAATTTAAAAGGAACATAATTCTTTCATTTTAAATTTAAATTTCATATTTCACACTAACGTAAAATAAATCCAAACTGCATTTACTCAGTTTGTTTTTTTCTTACATCCAGAACAATAAAATTGCATCTTTATACAATCCCCACACATACAAAAAAATGAATATTACGGTTAATAAAATCATCAATGTCTGTCCAGATCTCCCACACAAACGCCAGACACATTGCATACTCATCCAGTCCACATGATTACCTTTTGCCTATAAAGAAAACACAACTTCATCTTGCTGTAAACATAATATTGCCAAATACAGATAAAATTGAGGATATTATTTAGCTGCAATAAAACTTAGAATTGTCAGCACCTTGATATCTGGATAAATACTACTGTGAAAAACTCTTGACCCAACTTTATTTATTTTTCTAGGAAAATGTTAAATGGATGCAGTGATTCATTGAAACATGTGCAAGCATAAATAGAAAAAGCAAAAACAAAATTTGTAAGATTCAAACAAGTTTTAAATTCAACATTAGTCTTCATCATCACCTGATCTCTCTTAAGTAGGTCCTCTTGTAATTTCTTTAAGTCGTCTTCAGAAACAGCTGAAGGTCATTCCAAAGCTGTTCTATGATTACTATTTAATCAATATGGTCAGGTGCAAGGATTGGACTGAAAAGGAATGAAAAGCAGCCAATGTCAAAAGGAAAACCTTAAAATCCTGGAAAACTATTGCTCAAGAAAAAAATGACAAGAAAATTCCTCTCAAAATATAAAGAAATGAGGGGTAGCTCGAGACTTTTGCACATTAATGTTTCAAATTTCAGATTTCTCTAAGTCAAGTTTCTTGTTTTTGACCTTATTAGAAGATATCTGAGTTGTACATTGAGTGAGAAAAGTAACTGCATGCTCCCACAGCTTTGGGCTATAATAAGCTTCAATGCAGCTTGGCTACAACCTTTAAACCAATCTGTAGTTCCTGGCCAACTGTTCTGGCATGTGAGTTTGCTGTGTGCTTCGTCTAGTTTTACAAAGAGGGTTTTAAGTGCAATTCAATTCACAATTTCCTCTCTAACATAAGATATACTCTCCGAAATGTAGCCCCTCTAACCAACACCAACTTCCTGCTCAAAGACACAAGTGTACACTAAGGAAGCAGTCAAGAATACAGTTAAGTGCAGCATTAAACCCAATTTCAGATTGACTCCCTTTCCATTTGCTTAATCTGCTTTAATCGGTGAAAGGATATTCAGAGAAAGGATAGACATGTCCATCGGCAGGTTGGAGAAGGTACACAGAGCAGTAAGTAAACTTGGGAGAGAAAGGAAAGCTGTAAGATCAAAATAAAGTAAAAATATGACAGGAATCAAAAGGAAAGTAAAGAAAAAAAATGGGAACAGGCAGTGAGAGAGACAGGAAACGAGAGCTTTATCAAAGCGCTGAGGAAAAGATACACTGTCAGAAATACTAGGATAATCCTCTTGGTTTAATGGTTTTGAAATGCTATGAAAGATTAGGTAAACAGTCCATTTAATTAACGGGGAAAGAAGTCAATTGGGCATGGAGCGTGAAGCAGCTCACAATGCTTCTTTCATATCCTGGTGCTACTGAGAGCAGAGATGGTCACAGGGATGTGTTGGCACAGAATATATTTTGCGCATACCTCCCCTGGAGAGGGTGCAATCTCACACTTTCTGAAGATTTGGAAACTTGAGTTGACATGACAAAGTACTCTGTGACACCATGTACAAGGAAGATAAATTAAGTAATACTGTAAGTAAAGTAAATCAGAAACTGGATGGAGAGTTTTGATGACAGGATTTCATGCCAAGCTAAATACTTCACTTACTCATCCCTGTAATTTTGAAATGCACGCTCTGACAAACCAGATCTCTGCAGGCTCTCCCTTCTGATCCCTCTCCATATCCTCTCTCCCAGATAAAGGTCAGCTAGCCCAGGTGCTTGCCCTCCACTTGACTCCTTTCCAACGGACTTTGACTAAAGCAGATTCTGCAGTGACCCAATTTAACTCATCTATGCATGATCAAATACCCCAAATACAGCTTAGCTGGGCCAAGTCAAGGTCTAGGACATTAGTCATATTGCAGTGAAAATGTTGGAGGTGGGGGTGGCCTGAGTAGACTTGCTCATTTAGCAATCGCCCAGCCCCACCCACATCCCACATGTAAGGTCCTAAGGAGCAACTTGAAATGGTTTCTTGAAAATTGGTGTACTTTTACATAATATTCTCGATATACAGCCATAGAGCACCTTAACAGATACACCTGTGCAGTTCAATACAACAACACTTTATAAAGGATTCTTTTACCAAACCTCTACATTCTCAAAAATTGTTGGTAAAAGAGTTAGAAAACTCTCCAGCTTAAGTTTGTTTTGTTTTTTTGTTTTTAAATCAGGTCATATTGCATATAATATAATCCAGAACATTACATTTTACTCCCTCATTTATGTCAGTGTGGCAAAAAAGACGACAAACACTGTCATTTCACTGTCATTTCTCCTCAATCTTCCTTTAAATAAGAAAAGAAAAATGCCAGGATAAGGTTAGCAACAGTTTCAACCACTTGATGCATAAAAACCTTGAAGTGTGAAAGAACAGAAAACTTGTCTTCCATACGAAAATCAGACACACACACACACACAAACACATCTATGACTCCCATCTATCCTTGTTATACACGAAGGACACTGAAATTGAACATTGACGTGTAACAAGCTGCAAAATGGCCAGATATCGTCATTATTCTGAAAATATCACCAGCCACACAGAAATAGAAATAGAATAAAGGATATGCATCAAGGAGCACTACCATTTTAGAATCAGTGTCTCCTTTCAAGCCCAGTCGCATAAACAAATATGTTCTGCTACATTCGATGGACAGTATGAATACTTTTAATTGCTCCCTCACTCGCACATTTGTTAACTTCATAATTCACCTCCTTAACGTCGCCATTAAACGTCGCTCTGCCTGTTTAAGAATGCATTTAAGTAGAAATGAGGTTGAACACAGTAAATGGGTGATTTGTTTGGTTTACTGGGACTCTTGACCTTTGATCTAGGGCACATTCTTTACTGACTCCACTGGATTGGAAAGAACAGATAACCACAAATGCAGAATTAACCACTTACTGACCATGGCGACTAATACCTTGCATTTCCCCAAAGTGCTATACAATGAGGTTTAACAAGATGATAAAAAAAAACATATTCTTCAATGCATATGTGGAAAAGGAAGATTTATTTTCCAACAGATACTCTTTGTATGCAAAGAAATAAAAAATTAAGCAGGTCTGATTTAACATGCTTAAAGATACCAGAGAATCCAGAATGGCAGCTAATCCCCCCATCTATAGCCAGAGGCTGCACAAGGCAGCATAAGCTCTCCTGTCCTCCCTGCTATCACCTGCCTATTTACTGCCATGCCATCCCTACGGCACTTTCAGCCACTCTCCCTCCCTTTCTCTTTTCCTCTCTTTCCATCCGCTAATCCTCTTTAAGGACATTACCTGCTAATATAGCCAGTCAGAAGGTATAAAAGCCCAGCTATCTCTTTACTGCCATAGGCAGTACGCTAAATAGGCCATTAATGGAGGAAGGCAAATGGGGGAAATCGTGGTTTTGACCCCAAATACCATTCAGATCTTGGTCTATCCGAGTGGCTGTTTGAGGTGTAGCATGTGTTGGGTAACAAGGAGCCAATGGAGAGGAAGGGGATTGTGTTAAAAGAGCTAAAGTGTGGCTGGCCTTTATTAAGGCATTTCAAAAGATCAAATGTCTTTGCTGTAATTTGCTAGCAGATCGTTAAAAGCACACACATTGCCAAGTTTCAAAGTCGGGAAATTAGGATCAGATGAACATTTTTAAGTTATTTTACATCATATTTTAAATATACACACACACACTTTTCAAATATGATGTAAAATAACTTAAAAATGTTCATCTGATCCTGGTTTTATTTTTATATATATATATATATATATATATATATATATATACTGAAAGGCTGCAGGGGCCTGGCTTTAACTACCGTTGGCCATACCCCCCTCACTCTCTCCCTTTCTGTTTATGCTCTACTCTCCTATCAATTAGAAAGGGTAAAAATGCACCCACCCCCAAAAAATGCTCTCCACTGTTCTCTGTTTCACTATTATGGATATAGTCTCCACTGTGGTAGAGGACATTAAACATTAAATGTGTAAGAATGTGTTTAAAAAAAAATGTGGGCTAAGTAAAACGAAGAACATTGAAACTTGAATTACAAACCTACTGTCATTACTAGGAAGACATAAAAACATGGCAAAATCTCTGAGCTGCTGCAACTCCATGAATGGGCTACAACAGTAATGAGACAAGTATCATCATTTTAATAAACATTTTTAACTGACAACTGACAGAAAACAAATCACACATATATTGATGTCTCATGAATAAATAGTATATTAATGCCCCAAAATCTAATGTTTACACAGTCATTACATCAAAGTGAAGGGGTAACTTCACCCTCTGGTGTCACAACATGAAATTTTTAAACACACTGATGTATAAAAAGTTCTGAGTCAGTTGCCTGTGGTCTTCTATGATCGACACAATTATTAAATCATAAAATTAACAAAATACTCAAGAGATAATTAATCTCTGGACCCCATTTCCCCATTCAATTGTTTATTTTATCAATTCAAAATGATGAAGACGGTGTGTTCAAAACCAAACAAGGCTGTACAAAGCAGAAAAACAGAGTATTAAAAACACCAATTTAAAAAAAAGGATATTAAGCGACGAGAGCAATACGAATTAAACAGCAACAAAAACAAAAGCTATATTCACACAGTGTTAAAACTGTATAAATAAAGATGTATCTTAAAAGTGGAATACCTTTTTTTAAAAAGGGCAGTGGAGAAGTGAGTCTAATATGCAGAGGAAAGCTTACTGGAGAGCTTTTAGGGCCACAACAGCAAAGGTACAATTTCCCGTGTCTCTCAGTCTTGATCCTATGGCCAGATTCCCCATGTCTTACTGAGATCTCTAAATTTTATATCATCATGTTTTGTTATTGACCTGTCTGCAGAAAAACAGACACCTACAATGTTTCTGTGTTAAACAAGCCATGACTGCAAATGCATCTCCAAAATCTGCATACATCCTGCAAAATTTCAAATATCAGTGACTACCTAAATTTTGAGCTATCCCTGATCCTATTCTGAAACCATATTCTACAATTTGACCTAAAAACAGCTTTGCAGACTCATTTAAAAACCAAAACAAATAACAGTTTGTTCTCTCCTCCTACTTAAAAGGAGGTTGACCTGCAGGCTGCACGGACTCACAAAGTTCACTTGTTGACTTGGCCTCAAGGCAGGGCAGCTGTTCATTTTACTGCTAATGGAGTGCCACTGACATTACTTTAATGAGACAGCACTAATGAGTGTTGACAGCTCAGACAGCACCCACTGCATTAGCTCACCTCCACCAGGTTCAGCCTTTAGAGCGTCAACAGAGCCGAGAGCGCCCTCCTCTGGACAAAAAAGGACATCACCAGAAGACTCAAAGGTGCTCCAGGGAAACGATTCCCCCTCTCCCTTCCTGTATCTGCCCCCATTAATATAAAAAGGTAAAACTGAGTAATCTTCTCATAATTGTATGCAATGTAATTTAATAACTAAAACTATTAAGAAAATGTACCAATAGTCACATTAATATAATTTTAAAAAAGTTTTAATGAATTATTCAGAATTGACAATGTAAATTTTATTTGTAGCAAGAATATTGTCACACGGTTACTCTTGTATTTGAATAACAGTCATTCCCTTCTTACCATTTCTTAATCAGTAGAGGGAAGCACTGCACCAGAAAGCAGATTAACAGAATCTCTACCATGCTTTAGGTGAAAAGATGTCCAGTGTTAATGTTACAATGAATTCCTAGCAAATATTCCAGCAACATAAGCTTGAGCCTGTGCAAGTGTTGCTTTTGTAACTACAGCAATCTTAACTGTCAGGGAGGAGCAGGTGACTGACAGATCAGCACATCCATCCACCCACATCAGGTTGGGCGTGATGCTACTGCTGTATGACAACAGTAGCTTCTTATCACATGGAGGAGATGGCAACAATCCTACTTTCCTCTTTTACCACAAGGGGACGCATCCTCCACATACAATGCTGTAGGTTTAAACAAAGGTGAAGTACAGCCTCTGACAAAACAAATATGAAATCAACACACCTGGAGGACGTTCATTCAGCTGATATGACACAAATGTATTTTTGTTTATTTTGGTTGAAAATTCAGATTTATGTCATTAATGCTACATTTTTTCCAGATCAAGTAGAGGATGAAATTATGAAATCATTTGATGTTGATGAAAAACAACACTAAAAAGCCTGCATTTCTAAGACAAATACCTGCACAAATCTAAATATCCAAACAGTCTGCAGCTAAAAACAGAGCAGTTTGCAGTCCTTATTAAACAGGACCTGGCTGATTGAAGGGAACTGTGGTCTCAACAAGAGATATACGAGTTGACACAATGGAAAGGATTTTACATCTTGTTTAAAAGTGAAATCCATCATAGGTGGGACAAAAGATATTGATTAGTTAAACAGGAAATACAAAAAAAGAAAGGTTATAAAAGGAAAATGTATGGAAAGAAAGCAAAGCATAAGGACAGAAAAAATTAAACATGATTCCCTGAAAATAGGAAATGAGCAAAAACGGAAAACAAAAGAGAAGAAACAGAGACAGCACTCAATTTCTGTCAAAGCATTGTCGGAAATCTTGTAGAGCTAAAGAGAAGCAATTGTGTACTGTGGATGATCTGGAATGGGCGCAGAGATGACAATGGAACAAATCCAACACTTTTGTCTGATGCCGTCCCAATGAAACAAAGATGAGCATCTAATGAAAGCAAACAAATGTATCCACAGTCATTTATCATACTGTGGTGCTTACGATATGAAAGGACCAGTAGAGCAGCCTTAATGGTAAATGAAAAGGTGTGCACTCCTATCATGGACACTTCTCTCGCTCTACCCATAGAAGTAGATATAGTGACATCGCAATGACAAACAATCAATCCAAATGAAAATTTAGGTTGAAAACTGAAAAATGTTTTCCTCCGACATATTGCGGTGGAAGAAGTTTTTGCTGAACATGCTCCTGTTGTTGTTCAGCACAAAATGGAGAGGATGTGAAGGATTGTCCAATTCTGACCATAACTTCGACAGCATCCTCTTTTCTGAAACCTCTGTCAGAAAGCCAGGCTCCACACCCACAGCATTACTGGCCTTGTGAATCCGTTTATTGAGTCTGTTGTAATCCGCTGCGCTCAGTCTGCTGCCGTAGCACATCACTACATAGAGGATGGCGCTGGCAACCACAACCTCATAAAACATCCCGAGCAAACAGATGTTAAAGCACCTCAGTCGTCTCAGAAAACAGAGGTGGCTTTTGTTTTAAACAAACCCCACTTTACTGTTAATGTGAACGCCGACATTTCCAATCCTCCACATCATTATTTAAAATAATTGAGTTTAATATGTTTCAGGAACCACATTGTTCAGCTATTAAACAAAAATAGCTTTTATGGTCAGAGAGGCAAACAAAGAAAATGAGTTTACATTAACTGTCTGAGCATCCTGAACTGAAACATTCTCAAGGTTATATTCATTTTTATATGTTTTCTGTTGCAGCTTTCTGCAGCTAAAAAAAGAGAAAAACATATCCCCACTTTAACACTTTACTTCTATTGCTATGTGAATTATCAAGTCAGAATATTGAACTTATAGTATTGAACTTAAGACATCACCTATAGATATTAAAATGCAGAAATGTAATTGTGCACTTCTCTGTCAAAAGGATGAACCATGACATTGTCTAGCAGTTTGGCAATTTATGTGGAAATGAAACTGTGCTTAAAAAAAGTGATATGGCTCCAAACAGAGAAGAAGAACAAAAGACAGCCTGAAAATACAAAAGAGCCAGTTCGGGCTGCAGTCAGGCATTTTTTTCTGGCAATTTTTAATTGCCATAAGAACTGAAGGTTAGGTTAGGAGCAAACACACACACACACACACACACACACACAGTTGTAGGTGCTAGGAGAGACCAGAAGGATAAAGCAAAGCCTCATATGTCCAGATTATGAAGGTCCTGACATGTACCATCGTGACATCTCATTAAAACTTACCCAGCACTCCATTTAAAAAGGCTAGTGGAAGCTGCTTACTGTCGCGGCTGTGTACAGCGATGTTACACTCATTACCAGAGAAAGGACATCAAAGCAGATGGGCGATGGGTATGATTAACGGAGCCTGGAATGGCTGCAACAATTTATGTACAGCCAAGAAACAACCAGCCATTTGAGGTTTAGCCAATATTAAAACCAGAGCTTTGCATGAAGTGTAAATTCAACATGAAAGCAATCCAACATCTGAAGAAGGCAGCACACTGAGAGGGAGCACAGGTGTACTGAGTAACTGACCTAAAAATATACAGAGATGGGAAATGTTATGATTCTCCTTTAAAGGTCATCAAGTTTTTTTTCCTTTAGCCAGTAGCATGTTCGGTGTGACGAAGCAGTAACTGTGCAGATGGACACAGGAGATGTCCAGCTAAGCAGACAAACCAATGGCACAGTCAGTTTTAATTAGTCGATTCATATAACTACACGAAAACAAACAAGGCCGCCTGCAGAGAACGTAAATTGATGAGAACAGGCTTAAATCACGGTGTCCCATGTGGCATTAAGCTTGCTGTCGCTGGATACTGACCTTATTCAAATTCAAAATTAATATTCTACACTGTGATGCATCCAACCTATGTGGATGAACTCCAGACTGTGATTTGAATGCCAGCAAGCCCCTCTCATCCGAGATGGAACTCAATAATACTGGGTGAGAAGGCATACGTGTCCAAAATACTAATGTAAGTTCATGAGAGCGACACATTCAGAACCAAACACGGTATTTGCAACCAGGCCTCATCCTTATATTAATCTCTAAAAACAGTAATATTATATAAATCTAGCGATCAAGCAGGATGCAAAAGCCAATATTTAAAAGAAGATAACAATTGAGAATTGACCACTGTGGATAGCAACAATCACACAGTTTGAATGCGCACACAACAACTGAACAGGCACCACATCGCCTGAAAACATAGCAAAGCCATTAACCAATCACAAACTGCATCTAAACAGCAACAGACACTTAAACGACTCATTTGAAAAGACCTTAGAGACAGATATCGGCAGCAAACACGAGAAAACTTCTGGTGTGCGTTAGCATATTACTCAATGATTAACCAAGCCTTCCGAAACCAGGGGCATTATTATTATCAGGTCAAATGCGACCTTAGCATGAATGAAGACACCTGCATTAATGCGGCTGAACACGCCAGCAAGGAAGAGCCAAACATTGTGAAGCACTTTGTCAACACAAGAGCGACTTTTGTTTCAGTTGTGCTGCTTTAATGTTTGTTTGTGTATTACAGCAGATTTAAAATGATTTAACACACACAGCCATCTACCTGTTGCTTGAAGCACGCTCATCTTGTGTTCACGCTGTCTGGTCGTGGTGTCTTTTTCTATTCCTACCATTGGATGGCGCCAGAGAAAGGTATTTTCAAACAGAAACAAAATGAAAGCATGGATTTAATCCTTTGTGTTTTTTTGGTCAGTCTGAACACAAATGAAGAAAATTGAACTAAATCAAAGGTTTTAGAAATTACTTCTGACTTCTAGTGTCTGCAGAGACCATTGGGTGATTCTTTGTATGGCCATTTGGAGCTGTAAACTCTCACCTCATTAACTCAGTCTGTGTAAGAAAATGAAGTTGGACTTTATCTTGGCTTTGGGAGCACCAGGGAGAATTGATGTTCTTTGTGGACTTACCATCTGCTCCTGTATGAAAAAGTTAAAAACTTCTCTCTCTGTGGTATTAATTAAAAAATCTTAAAAAATCAGTGCCCCGCTAGATATTTGTCATTACCTTTAATTTATAAGATGGCTAGACAGCTGCACATGTGACCACTGTTCTAGCAAATAGACTGGCTTCTCACCTTGTAGCTGGACAGTGGGGAAATCTTTTTCAATTAAACACCATACATCAAATCCAAGCTTTTAATTTTGGCCCTGAAGCTAATCTGAGTTAAATGATTTTTGTGGAAATTAGTAATTTTAATTTGCACCTTTACTGTGCCGGTCTCACTGAATAGGTTAATTGAAATGTTCAAAGAGCTCACATGTGTGGTGGATGGCGACAGTGGTTAATGACTCTATACTGTGTATTTAAAGGATATGTGAAAATAGAAACTGCTATATGACTAATATTGATGCGATGGTCACAAATTACATTTGTCACATGAACAGTCTACAGGTTTGTAGTGTGAGATTGGGTTTTTTTTTTCAGATTGTAACAGCAATTTAATACAACACAGTAACTGCAGCATGACAAAGATGTTAATGTTCTCGTTGTCTGACCTCCCTGATTCACCCTTGACATAAGATTTAGCATGTATCAAAACACATACAACATATAATCACTGCAACTCATTATTCACCACTTTCATTAGTCTGATCTAGTTACACTTAGTGATTTGTAAAGAATACACCATATTTTCCCTTTCAGTGCTCTGCACAGTTGTCAGCCTTGTACCATATTATTCAGTGTGAACATTTTCACATAATAGGGTAAATCTGTAGAGCCATTAACTTTGTGCTTCACTGCAAAGACTGCTGTAGCCTAAACGTGTCATTCTCTTTTCTTTTTTTTTCGTTTGGCTGTTAACTGAAATGAAAAGAGGACACTGCATGAATATTTAATTCTTTGTTGTATGTCTGAAGCTGAACTTTCTGCATTCAAAAGTAGGCATCATGTTGCATTTGAACTACTTTGGATAGATAGAAAAGAACTATCACACATATATTAGTGATAGTGAGGGACAGCGATAAAGTAAAATAATATTTCAAATGTATGGGTAGTGAAGGATATCTGTACAGACCTATAGTGCACTGTTATCAGCATAATATAGGTACTAAGCGGAACTCTACTGTGCACTTTTTCACATTTCCTTTGTATTTTTTTGAAACCTCTAAATCTTCACTGAAATCAATTTGATCTACCTTTATGTAAAAATGTTGCCATTATTTACAACCATTGATAAACAAGAAAGCATTTATGTGGGTCATCTTTTCTATATTTTAATACCTATGTGCTTTTCTGAACTCAAACAAGACTATTTTTTAATTCACAAAGATGGCAAATGATGTATACAGTACATCATAAATTCACTATTCCCTTACTTCCAAATCACCATTTTAAATGCTGAACTTCAGATATAATCTAAACGCATTTCTAATTGTAAAGCTTAAATATACCTTGAACAATCTTGTAAAGAAGACAGGAAGGAACCGAAATGTCTTCTAATTCAAGATCTTTAACCACACACTACACACACACACACACACACACACACACACACACTGCTGATCTATTGAAAACACAGTATCTCTAACAGTGTGCCTTCCTTTGCAGGGCTGGGGGATGCACGCGGTTCTGTTTTGTGCCAGAGGCGGTGGTACTGCTGCACTGTGGACTAATACCCTGGATGTAATCCAGCTGCACTGCGTCCAATTAAAGCACCACGTAAAGCTTTGAACACTGGGCTGTTACTGCTCCGGTAACTCAGTTCTCGCAACGATTTCTGAGCTCTGGGCAAAAGTGTATCTGCTGTGAAATGTTAATAAAGTGATGATAGTGTTGCCATTTAATCTCGTCACACTGACTTGCAAAACATTCAATTAGCTATTTAAATATTTTAAAGCTTCTATTTTTTCCCCAAACCCCACAAAAACATTTCATTACCAAACTCCAGATTTCAACGTGACGCTTATGACATCAGCATTACCACCAGCCACGTAATCGTGCGTCGCACTTCTATTTTTACACTAAAAAGCTATTTTTGAACGAGTGCACCAGCGTGCTTCAGACGCTGGCAGTAAAAGACAATAGACTGTAAGTGCTCAAACACAGCGACTGCTTTAAGCACTTTTTGTCCTTAAAAAAAGCCGTCCATCATGTCAGTGCGCAATTGCGCAGCAGGAACCCCCGATGTGTGAGACCAGTGACATGACCACTGAAAAAACTACCGCAGCGCCGCAAGAGAACCAGCCTCCTACTGTGACCCCATTCCAGTAAAGAAGACTTCTAAATTCCCCCACAGTAACAAGGTGAGCGGTCTCTGTGCGAATTTCCCACAACCCCATCTTCGACGCTGCTGGAAGAGTAGCTTCGTGTAATGAAGACGTTCGTATACCGGTGAGGGTAAGCAGCATGTTCATCTGTTGGACTCATATACGTTGTGTCCAAAACTCACGATGACAGCTCGCATCAGGACTATGGATGCACTTTTCAAAAGTCTGGGTTTCTGAGAGGAAGCATGATGGACGCAGCGGACATAGTTGCCTCTGTGCTGGTTTTGGGGATTATTGTCGTGTCGCTGCTGTCCAACGTTGTGGTGCTGATCTGCTTTATGTACAATCCGGAGATCCGCAAACAGGTACCCGGCCTTTTTATTCTCAATTTGACGTTTTGCAACCTGTTGCTGAGCGTGTCCAACATGCCACTAACTCTGATCGGGCTCATCACCACGGGCCACGCCGGGGGCAGCGGTTTCTGTCAAATTGTGGGTTTCCTCGACACTTTTCTCACCACAAACTCCATGTTGACCATGGCAGCTCTTAGCATCGATAGATGGGTGGCGGTGGTTTTCCCGCTGAGCTACCACTCAAGAATACGGCACCGGGATGCAGTGATAGCTCTAGGATACACGTGGATACATTCACTTTGCTTCTCCACGGTGGCTACCTGCCGTTCCTGGGTCGGCTACAACCACCTTTACGCATCGTGCACGCTGTGCAGTGTGAGAGCGAAGGGAGCCGGGACGCAGTTCATCATTTTCACCGTGGTTTTGCACTCTCTCACTTTCCTTCTCACGCTGATCGTGCTGTGTGTAACGTATCTCAAAGTTCTCAAAGTTGCGAGGTTTCACTGTAAACGCATCGACGTCATCACTATGCAGACACTGGTGCTGCTTGTGGATATCCACCCCAGGTAAACAAGCATTAGAGATGCATTCGCTCTAATCCACCTGTCCTTTTAATACATGTGTCTTTTAATAAAACATTTCCACCCATTGTTATTTATGTTATCCAGTGTGTCAAACAATCATTTGGATACTTTGGAGGTTAAATCATTCTGTCAGCAAATTGTGATTATATAAGAAAACCTTTATTTAGTGCATTTATTTAAATCAAACAGAATCTTTACAGATTCACTAGCTGTTATAAAGCTGTCCATCATATTGATAATGTCTATCAAAATTTGTAATCAAATGTTGGACATTTGATTGAATAAAATAACCACATTTGATTCCTAGTAACAGAATTGAAATGCTCTCTCTTTGTATATTTTCTTTTTATCTCTGTAGTGTGAGAATCTCTGATGTAATTGTCTTAGATAACAGTGCACAGTGTACTGTTCTCTTCAAGTCTGCCTCATATGTCTTCTCTTTTGACTGCTTAATTATGTTTGCATGTCTCTGGTAATGCATACAAGGGAGATAATCTTACCTGTGTGCTTTGACAGTGTACGCCAGAAATGCTTGGATGAACAGAAGCGGAGGAGGCAGAGGGCCACCAAAAAAATCAGTACATTCATCGGCACATTTATGGTGTGCTTCACGCCTTATGTCATTACAAGGTGACGAGCGATGTATAATGCTGCATGGTTTGTGGATGTGTATGTGTGTGTGGGTGGGTGGGAGCAGAATCCATGTTTGTGAGAGATATTTACCACCATACTGTCACCAGAAGATGTGAAGGTTTCGTACATTTTTCTTCATTTTGAATCAAAAGATTAAAAATACATTTTTAACAACTGGCATCAAGGAGATATTGGACTACAGCTAATGATCAAAAGCTTATCAAGTACAGCAATACAGATGGTGGTAACTACTGTATGTGTACGATAATATTTTAAATATTTAAGCTACTACATCTTTACTTAATTCTTTACAGTTTAACGTGCACTCACTGTTTGCACTTGCTGTTAATAACAAGTGCAAAAAAAATGCTCTTGCTGGTTTGTCCAGCCTTTATTTTGATGTAATAGGAATTTAAAAAGAAATCATCATTTGCAAGAACTTGAGAATCCACAAAAGCCACAGCCATCTGTTCAGATTCCCGAACATAGTGATGACATTTCAGTGAAGTGAAATGAAGTGATGACATTTTCACAGTACTGAGGCACTGGTGGAGATTCATTAAGTGTTGTAGATTTCTTCCATTTCACTCATGTAAGAAGCTGCACTTTGTCCATCAATTGTATGTGACTTTTCTTCCCATGTTTTCTCTGTTTGAGGTAGAATTGTAGAGCTTTTCATCCCAGGACCCATAAACTCTCACTGGGGTGTGCTGTCCAAATGCTTGGCCTACACCAAGGCAGCAAGCGACCCATTTGTCTACTCACTGTTGCGTCACCAGTACAGGAAGACCTGCAGCCTTCTGGCAAACAAAGTCCTCAAGAGGAGCACGTTCAACTCCTCCTCACTCAGGATAGAGAACAATGCAAGGAGAAGTGACAACTCCTCCAATGCAACCAACAATGTCCAACCACCGACCGAAAAACCCCTCGGCCAGTGAACGTCAACACAGTGACAGGTGAAGTGTTGATCTTGGATGCTGACATTTTCTTCTGAGTTTGAGATAACATAAAAAGTGATATTATAATATCAAACGTTTCTCATGTAATTACTTGTTAAGGGACAAGATATTTTGTACTTTTTATTGTGAACAAATTCAATGAAAAGACCAAAACCAGCAATGTGTTACTCCGCATCTCCATACTTTATTAATTTGCCACCGTTTCTGACTTAGATAGCTAAATGCTCAGATTGTGCTGCTTTTTTCGCATCTGTATTCCTGAATGCAAAAATGCATTGACCGTTATTGACAGTGACATCTCTTTATTTACAGCAGATACCCATGTTCGTGATTACAAGAAGCATGTCACACAGTGCTACTTACTGTAGATGTGTTTTTCAATTATTATTTGTTAACTCTCAATAGAGTAGGTTTATTGTGGGGAGGGGGGGGGGGGGGGGGGATGTAGGCCAGCTACGTTTGTAGACTTTAATGGCATTGAGGATTTAATACAAGTGTACATCTTTTTCTGCAAAGGTCTTGGACCTGTTTTTCGTGATATAGCTTTGTAGCATTCTGGTAAATTTGTGTGAAATACCTAGACTGCTGTGGCATGGTAATCTAGTGACTGTTTCAAAGGCACAAACTGCAGCGCACGTGAACAGCGCCCCATCTCCAAAATGCAGAACGAAGGAACAGAAGTATCTGATTACCTCAAATCGATGTATTTATAAGTTATATTGTTTGGAAAAAGATGCTCAAAGTGTTGTGTTCCACCTAAAGCGAATGGCTGCATGTCTTGACTGAAATTCAAGCATAACCTCTGACCTCACTCATGATGAAGAAAGCTGGATTAAATACTTCATGTGTTCATGGAATCATTTAAAGCAGATGATATTTTAAAGTTGTGTTGCACCACACTGATAGTTTTATTGAAAATACTGTACAGTATAACTGTGAGGCCTGACTTCTAAAGTGCCTATGAAGTCTCTGATTGAATCACAACTCAACAGAGGGAACACTTTTCTCAATGGTTGTGTTATGGTAAAGTGTGTGATTTTAATCCTGTTAAGTAGTCCGTTTTGTAAGTAACGTTTATTTTGTAATACAACCTCGTTATTTGGTTGCGTAAGGCAGCACAAGGTGAAATGTTATTGAATGTGGTAGCAGCTATTCAGTAATGTGTAATTAACATTTGAGCTCATGTCATATGAGTGGCTGTGCGATATCTGTGTTGTAAGACAACACTGACTAATCAGGATGTTGTGTTTTTACTTTACTGTGACAATATGAAGCCTTTAAAAGGCAAAAAAATAATCTATTTATTTTTGTCAAAACTGTGTCTGAATTTTGCTAATACATTTGTGATGATATTACAATAAATGCTGTGCATTTTGACATTTGAAACTGTGCCAAGCTGTCTTCTTAAACATTTATCATCTGTATTTTTATTGAGATGATGCATAGAGAATTCAGCAAATCTGATCTTGAACAATGCTTTACTATAGCACCAATCTTCCAACACCTTTATTCTCCCACGATGATTAAGTCATGGAGAAATAATAATTAACCCGAAAAATCATTTAAGGGTCCCTCCCACTACTGCTGCTGTTGATGTGGCAGCAGAACAAAGACTTTATACAAAAGCATCAGGATTGAAAGTTAAAGGCTTTCTTAATTGCAGAGCTTCTAGAAGGAGTGGGAAAAGAATAAAAGAAGCCACGAAAAAGGATGGAGGTAGGCATTATCTCGCCAAATGCTGTGGCAGTTTTCAAAGGTCCCTTCCATCTGTGTCATCTATCCTACTTAAATCCAATGCAAAACAAATTGAATCAAAAAATTTGAAACAATCATGTCTTGTCATAAGACAAAACTGCCCCCAGTAAATTGAATTATTCACCAAAAGGGCAAAAGATGAGCTGACCATATCACTGTGAAGCACACCAAGCGAGGGCAATTAGCTGAAAGTATTCAGTGAGTTTGGAAGGAGCCCCAGTCTGGAGGTGTGTGCATACCACATCTCCCTGGGAGATTTAGTGAGTGGGTAGTGTAGTGGCAGACACAAACCTGCCATACACGAAATGCTGTGTACAGACCTAGCGATTAAGTCACTGTGCGTGGGAAGGACAAGAAAGCAGAGGAGGAAGAAGAAGAACATGAGTTTGCTGGATGACTTCATGCGACCCGAGTGTCAGGGCACGACGAAGGAGTGGCGCTCGCTACAGTTCTCCCACTCCGACAAAGTAAAAGTTGTTTGTGTAAAAAAAACCATTTACGACCATGTGAGGTAAAAATTCAGTTCAGTATCAAAGGATTTATGGTTTTATGTGAGCTTTAAACGCTGTACAAATTTGACTTCCTGATCAGATTATGTCAGGTCTCTTAAACTGATCAAGCTCAATTTAAAATGTCAGTGCAGTCACCGTCTTTACAGTGTTGTCTGAGTTTATTGAACAAGCTATAACAGGTCATCATACCACAATAGTAAAGTAGAAGTAGATTGCAGGAGATTACACAGAATACAGTATGTGTGTGCAAATTTATCATAAAGGACAAAGCTCATAAACAAAATATTAATAACTCATAAAAGCATGCAAACATGCCAGACCTCTAAATTCCTGAAAATATGCAGTGATGAAGTTTTAGAGCTAAAGAGCCACTACAATCTAAATGTGGCATTTCACACGGGTGTTTTAAAAGACTGTAGCAAAATAAATTGGCTGTCAAATTTGTGCAAGACTGCCACAGTAGCTGGAGTCACCCGTGTGCTGCAACCTCTTTTAATCAGCAGCAGCTACAGCGAGCTGAATAAGAAAAGAATCACCGTGCACACACTGAGAAAACGTAACTGACTCATCTTTTTAATTTCTGTTAGACAATCTTTCACCGTGAGCTCCCTCTGATCTGCTCATTAATTGCAGAAGCACATAGAAGGGTTTACATACAGTATCCGTAGATGTTTAAACATGACATATCCGAGGAAAACAGCAGATAATGATGATAATGAAGGCATGACTTTCTATTATGTCCCCTTGTCTCACTAGGCCTCTATTCTCTAGTTTTCTTTGTCTTTAATCTCCAAGTATTCCTTATATAGCAGTTTATCCTAATCTCTTCCAGTAAATCTACCAGACAAACCACATAATGTGAATCATGGGAATGTTGGTCTTAAATGTCAAAGTTTTCCCCATGCCCTTAAGCAAACAGCCTGCCCTGCTCATAGATGTAATAAAAAGACCATCTATTTTTGTCCAGGAATGCCGCATTTGTTTTGTTTTTTTCCCCTGGGTTTTTTTATTTATTTATTTATATTTTTTGTCCCCCAAACCACTACAGAAACGTTTAAAGAGTATCACTGCCTTCAAGCGAAAACCTCATGCTACTGTTTTCAGTATCTTCAAGGACTTCATGGTTAATTTTAACATTCCACAAATTTATAAAGGCAATAATTCAAAATTTAAAAATTAAAAAAAAATCTGATTTGAAAGCTTTTCACATGATAAAATTAATGAGCAGCAAGAGTTATTTGTTTTGATACCATGGATAACTCACCATAAGGACAAAGTCCACACTGCGTGTTCACGTCTGCAGCAAAAATGTCAAGCAAATATTAAATTAATAGCATTACAAGTCTGTTATGCTCCAGCCATCTGTTCAGCATGTAAACATTGATTCTACTGCTTATGGACATGCCAATATCTGTTTATGTATCTGCATATTTTGAGCATTAACTGAATACTGATGCCCACTTGCTTTTCCAAAGTGAGACAAATTTAAACTATAAAAAAATGATTTAAGATGAGTGGTCAAGGAGGTCACTTTCACAAACTGGCTCAAGCTGCAATCATGTGAAAAAGAAGGTTTTATTCGTAGTCCCATGAAAAATAAAGAGCATCATTACTGAGCAGTAACTGAGGGTCAGTAGCAGCTAGGTCCTGCTAATTAAATGCACTTAATTAACTGATTATCAGTAAGTGTGACCACTAGTTTTGGCATTTTGTTAGTGTGGAGCATCTTGGTGTGTGTTAACACAGTACTACAATTTTCCCAGGAGTGGACATCCCAGCAGACTAGCCCAAAGGTCAGACAATACTCAGAGAAACTACAAAAAACCCACGTCTACATTTGGGTCAGATCTTAGTTTGCAGGTTAAATTTAATGACAGTATAACAGAAAAAGGCTGAACTAGCAAGGCTTGTTTGGAAGGGCTGGAGAAAATCTCATCTCTCCTAAAAGAACATGCCAGCGTTGCTTAGCTTTTCAAAGTTGCATCTGAACAAAAGACATAATTTCTGGGACAATGTTGCTTAATGCACAGCACCGTGTCAGCAAATCAGCACAAACACTTCCTACCAACTGTCAGGCAGTGGTGGAGGGGTGATGTTTGGGGTATGACCTGACAACCCAGTATCACAGCAAAACGTGTTATAGACATGCCCGTTCCTCGTGTCTATTTCACACTTTGCCTCTCCAAAACATGAAATGGAGACGCATCTAGAAGAGACCAGCAGACAGAGGTAATATATTTAAAGCCAAGACGTCGGTAGTGAGCAAAAAACATAAAAAGTGCATCCCAGAGTCCTTAAAAAGCAGAAACGATTAAGCTAGTAAAGGGTGAATTGAATGAGGTGGACCAGCGTGTCTATGACATGTTTTGCCATGAGTAGCAAAATATGCTGGAGTCAAATGTGAGGCCATCTGTCCAACACCTAAAGCTTAGCTGAAACTGTGTCATGCAATGGGACAATGATCCCAAACACACAGAATAGCTGAAGGAGAAAAGACTCAATGTGCTGCAGTGGCACAATCAAAGTGAAGGCTTCAGCTGATTGAAATGCCAGGACTTTCAGAAAGCTGTTCATAAACAAATGCCTGCAAACCTCCATGAACTGAAGTAATGTTGTAAAGAAAAAACTCCTCTACGACAATACGACAGACTGATAAAGTAACGCAGTGGCTTCAAGTTATTGCTACAAGTGGTTCTACATGTTATTGTATTATGTGGAGTACTTAGTTTTTCACAGGATTCCAAAGTCCTGTGAACTCTTGTGTGAAAAGAAACAAATCCACACAAGATGTTATTTTTCATTAAAAGATAATTTATCAAACATAAACCACCACAAACACCAAAAAGGTTGAGTGAACTAGACAGACAGCAATTCATCTAGGCCAGCTTTTACAACCTGGAAGCCCCAGGATAACTGCAGTGGCTTATAACCCTCCCTTGTCAACCAGTCATCATCAAGAGTAGGCCAGGACCACCTCGGAGACAGTGGGAGGGGTGACATAGTCACCAAATCCAACAGAGACCATATCTGTCCACCTTAAATTGAATTGTAATCCATCCAATAGAGACCAAAATAGACATTTCATTCTGAAGCACAAATGTCAACTCAGACTAGTGATTGTGCTGTATAACCACAGGAGTCAGTGGCATTCATCCTCTCGAGACCAGTCACCCTGTGTAATACATTGGCAAGCCATCAAATAGTTCAATTTTCAATGATCATAAACACAAAAGGATCAAGTTTTATTTATTTATTTGTTTAAATAAAAGTCATCATGATGATATCGGAAAATTGGTCAATTAATTTTACTGGAAAAACACATTAATTTAGGGTAATTTTATTCACTCAGATTTCCCGTTGTTCTGGAATGGTTCTACATCACTAAATCATATCACTCCATCTATCCATCCATCCATCTCCTCTCTTAGTCACTTATCCAGTTTTAGGCTTATGGTCTCCTGAGAAACAGTGTTTGTAAAAACATGCAATATTTTAAATGTTTTTGTTTAGAAAAAAGTTTAAATAAAAAAGTTTTTTGTTTGTTTTGTTGCGTTTGTTGAAAAGAATGATATCAAAAAACAAATTTTCCATGACTTCAGACAAAAACATCTGCTAATGCAATCCCCACAAAAGTGTTATTGTAGCTATAAGATATTGTTATTAAGACTTCTTTCAAAGGGCATTTGTGGTATGATTTTCATGTGCTACACACAAGCTCTAATTAAGAAGTACAGACATTATCTTGCTAGCACATGGTACAACGTGAGAACCACATTGTTCCAGAGTCAAAGCAATAAAAGCACTAATGAACCTACTGTAACCCCATTTGGTCTTTATGCAAACCTTGACTGTTGTCCAGCTTTGAGAAGTACACTACCGGCACCGTCCTCAGAATAATCAAAGAGTTTCACGGTGCATTCACTGTGCAATCAATTAAACATGCATGTTTTGAAGAGATATATGCTTCTTTCAGATCTGTGCATTTCTAAATTTTGATTTATTAGGATATTTTACATTAACAACAAAATATAACTCAGTATGAAATAATAGATTTCGTTATGAGGTGTAGCTTTGAAGCTCCGTGTTTGCGAGTCGGCTTTTGAAGGTATGAGTTGATAGCTGAAAGGTAAATACTGTAGCTTGCAGCATACAGATGGATGAATACATGAAATATAGACTGCCATTCGATGAGGAGGGTTATATCAGATGGTACTCTGCAGTAAAACAAATTCAGGTTGTCCTATTAACAATGTGTGCATGTAATATAAATTGATCGAGGTGTTACCTCAGCTATAACCCAACTGCACCTGCATCTGGAAACTTTGTGTCAGACAAGTTAAGTCTGGTTTTAACAAACTGCCGACAAGCTTACAGCAACAAATGCTGTCTGTGCTCCCCGAGTCTTTTTCTGACCTTCATGTTTCGAGTTAGCATGCAGCCCATGTTTACCCATCCTGCCAAGTATAAAAGGCACATATTCAGACAGCTGCCTCCTACTTCACTGATAGAACACTGCATCCAGACTCCCATCTTACTCAAATCCATTAATTTCACTCGATAGTGTCTCAATTTTAATTAAATCCATTTTTTTAATTTGTCACACGCTGTTATCAAGCTACAGTGGCACTCTACTGATGTAATTATGCAAGAAAAACTGTTGTTTTCAGTCACATACCCATTCAAAGCAGCGTACTTCTATAATATCTAATAAGCACACCAGTGCATCACTAGCTTCTGTCATTTTGATATAAATCCTTCAGATAAACTTTAGGCTATGAGCCAATGCCGTGAAATGCGCCTGACAGGTATTTCCACCTTTTTCATTACCTTGCTGTCAGCTGCAGTGAGGGTTGTGTGTGATAAAAATGTGCCAAAGACCCAGTGTGACATGTGGTACCATTAAAAATCCCATCAGACAATAATTGAGACCAAAGAGGGGCACATCTAAACTGACACAGGGAGGACGTTTATCCTTTATGAGGTGAGTGAAAGCTCGCAGAAGGTTAAAGCAAAAGCAGAAGTGAAGAAAACAACAATGGTTATATTATAACATACTGCATTGATAGATTCATGGTCCGAGAGGGAAAAATATGTCCACTAATGCTGAGTGGAGCAATATGAAGAATAGAAATAGAAGGGCATTTAAACGTAACAGGATGTGACTGTCGCTCACTGACCATATATGTCTTTTTCCAGCCTTGTTCCAGTCAGTCAATACCCTCAAATGCTGAGGAAATTTCCGGCAGAAATGTAAGGAGGCTGCCATTATAAGAGGCAGAAAAAACCCAAAGAGAGGGATTGTGAATCTATCAGTAGAACTGCGAACAAAAGTGATCCATGTAATTATTCTTTCAGACACCTAAGAGCCCACGGCTTAGGGAAAATCCATCAAGTCATTTCATTATCGGAGAGACGTCAGCATTGAAAAGAACTGGAGACAATGGAGCCACTTTCTGGAGAACTGTGGTTACACATGAATAAGCCTCTCTCACAGAGGTCAAATGAACATACAAGCTGCGAAAAGGAGAATCACTATCGAGTGAAAATACTTGAGAACAATGGTTGAGAGGCACCTACAATTGCTGATGACCTTCTTGTATATTTCCCATTGTGAAAACATAAGTGCATCCAGGAACAAAAATGTAGTGATCTGAGAAGAATTTGAAAAGCATTCCAGTTCCGTGCTCAGTACTTAACCACATCTTGAAAGGACACTCCTTTAGATCCTTTTCATTGCACGGTGTTATCAGTACAGGACACAAAGCAGTTATGTCTATTTACATCAGCTTGAGTACAAGTGCAAAGAACAAGTTCAAAGCTTTGTTGAACCAAGTGAAACTATGCTCACAGCACAGTTAAAAAATTTTTTAAAAACTCCTGGTTTCTTCCACTGGACAGCGTCTGCATGGGTTTTGTCTCAATACTCAATTTTCCTCAAATTTTGAACACTACACTCATCAAATGAAGTGGAAAACTATAGGTGTGAATTTGTGAAAACCTTTTGAAGGACTCTAAACGTGCCAGCACGTGGAGTATATGCAGTGTATGTTAAATTTCCTTGCAAACACAGAACGTGCAACATGTTCCACAGCAGAAGCACCATCAACACCATCCGCCATCCATTAGCTGATATGTGTGATTGTATGAGCGAGTTTGGATGCACATGTAAAGAGAGGGATCTAAAAGGGAAAGCAAATAAAAGCTGGCATGACATTAACCTGAGAGAGAAAGGGAGGGAATCATCATGCAGTCATCGCCTGCTGTGAACTATGAAAGCTTCTTATACATTTACCCTGGTCCAGTGGTCACACTTCTCACTAAAAGGCAAAAGAAAAATTTCCAGGCTGCTGATAGATTACCGGCAAGAAATGCTACCATAACGTGTGTTATGGTAGTATTGCAGGGGCCTTGCACTGAGTGCTGCCAGAAAAGCTTTAAATCTGCATATATTTGGCAATCTACTGAAAGGCTATAATATCTTTCTGTGAAAGGATTTTCTTTAATTTGGTACTTTGATGATGATGGTAAAAATCATTTCCACATGATTAAGGAACATGATAAAGAGATATTCATATTCCTCCTTTATTATCTAATAACTCACTTTTAATAACTGTGTTTATTAATAGCACCAACAACAAAGATTCTTGTTTCTCACAAATCTGAATCATCATTCAGCACATCATCACATTACAAAAGCAATTATCAATGCATTTTAAGTTTGGCATACTGTAATTATTTGTGACGAATGAGGAGGATGAGTCAGAGATAAAGCAGTGCAGCAGCACAGATGATAGTTGCACATTGACCTTGCTTGACTGAACAAAGAGTCTTGGTCGATGACTTTATAAATAGACATGTTCACTTTATGTGATTCAGAACGATATTTTTTGCATTCCCGTCACGTTTCCTGTCACACATGATACATCCAAATTAATTGAATCTTCTTTAATCACTCACACTTCTGTGTACTTGTCAACATCATAATATCACTTTGTATCAGTAGAGTAACATGTGTATTTCTTGCCTTACCAGGAAAGAATAGTAGTTTCACAACAGGAGACAGAAGTTCTGTAGTGGATCTTTGCGGGTTAAAATCCAGAGCAATTTCTAAGCCTCGATCAGTGTTGTGAGAGCCGATGTAGCCATTTATGTTTCACACATGAAAAACTGGGCTAAAGTACTGAAGACTGCGATTTGTGTCCTGTTTTAATCCAAAAGTCAACGATGTTTTGTATTTAAGCATGACTACAATTATCTTATAAATATAATAGAGTAATGTGCAAAAAACTAAGTCACCTTTAATTCTTCAATATGTTTTGTTAGGAAAATGAGAAATTGGTGAAGAGATTTATGGAAATATCTGCAAACATACATATTTAGGGAAAAACAGGGTTTATGCACTTTCGTTCCATTCCTTATGTAGCCTTCAGGAAAACTTCTCCAGGTTTCTGGAAGGACATTCAAAGCTTTCCTTTGCCTTTTGTTCTCATTCTCTATCAAGATGAGCCCGCACCACTTTAATAATGTTGAGGTCTGTGCTCTGTGGAGGCCAATCCATGACTGATAGTGTTTCACTGTATGCTTTTCTATACAGGTATGCTTTTACTGTACTAGCAGTGTGTGGAAGATCATTGTCATGAAGTCATTGTCCATCAGACTGTTTTCAGGTATTACATTATTTATCAAAGATGTACTTTTCTGCTTTAATATTCCATCAGTTTTGATAAGATCCCCACTGGCTGAAATCCAGCCCTGAGTCATGAAAGAGCCTCCACCATGTTTACCAGATGGCTGTAGACACTCACTGTTATACCTCTCATTTGACCTCCTCCATATATATTGATGATAATGAGTATATATGATGATGTGAAGCAAAAGTTTGGATTCATCAAGTTTTGGATTCATCACTCCATAACCTACATACAACCTGTTGTTGTTGTAGTTTTTTGACAGGCTAGAAATAAAATGCCTAAAGATAAGTTGTCACTTATGTGAAGACACAACAGCGGTTCATCCAATGAGTGAAAAAGCAGCCAATATTCAAAAAACATTTGAAAGACCTGTAGGAAGAAAACCAAAATTCCTCCCTAACTATAGATAAATACCCAGATAATGCTGGGTTTTTTTTTAGCATTCTGATAATTAAAAAAGAAAAAGAAAAAAAAACAGCTTTGGCAAAGTATTGATTTATGGGGGGGGGGGGGGGGGGCATTATAGACTGTCAAGTACACAATTCTGCAAATGCTAAATGTTAGATGAAGATGAGGCTTTATAAATATTTGTTACTAACACACTAGCTTTGAAAATCTACACACTAACTACAAACTCTATGCCAAATGAGCCAAAAATAAAAACACCTTTTCAAAGGCAAACAATCCTTAAAAAACTCAATCATTAAATGAAAAAAGATCATCTGATTAGCATGCAAAGCACCAGATCTATTGCAAATATACCACACTATCTAGACAAATAACAGGGAAAAAGTACTTATTTTTCTTTCATTTTTTAACCCCTTTATCAAACAACAAGAACACGCAAGAAAAACAATGCAATAGAGAACACAACACTAATTAAGCTGCATGTGAAGGAGTAGGTTTTGCTTACTGGAGGACCCAAATATTAACACAAAGGAGGTAGAAGGAGCAAAATCCAAATCCTCACAAAGGTCAGACACAGGCGAACAAGTCCAGTAAGGGGCAGATAAAAGACCAGCTCAAAAAAATCAGACAAAAGGTCACATGTGGGATAAAAACCGCAAACATAGTGGAACACAAAAATATATGAGAACCACGGGAAATGCTTGTCAGCTCGAGTCTGACAAGTGAGAGGTAAACAACTAGAAGTTTAATTATGGAAGAGGGTGATAAGCTTATTGGAAACTGGTGTGACTTATACAACACAGGTGAAACTACAGGGCAGGCCAGATGATTACAAAGGCAGCATTACAACCCGACTCAAAAGCCTCAACATAACCATAGAGACTGACACCAGATGTTTTTTTAAAGAATAGTTTTTATTTTAAATTACATAATAAGTTAGCTAAAACAAACCAGCATAAAGACAAAGATTGGTGTGCCTCGATAAAACTTGCCTCAGGCATGCGTTTATCCACACTTCACCAGGTGTGGTCAATTCAGCCCAGGCAACACCCAAAGACTCTTGCACTGCCACTGCAAAAAGAATAGGGGTTGCAACCATGGAAAGAAGACTGCAAATTACTTAACAGCAAGTAAACATCATACCACAAAGAATATGAATTCACTTTGAAGCAGTTACCGAATGCACAGGTTATAGCTTCTATTAATGGTTATGGAGGTAGTGACAGTATTTGAGTTCCAGAGTATAAAGAACAGAAATGTTTCTTAATAAAACGTATGTGCCCCTTTTTTGTATTTATTTGAGTGTTTTATCTCTCTATTTTTATTGTTATATTTGTATTTTTTGTAATATTGAACATAAGCAGACTTGTATGAGTATGTGTCCCTGTGCACATTGTCATTCAACATGAGTGTGTGTCTTTCAAACACTGAAAAGGAAAAAAAAATCATTGACAAAAATGTTGCATTTCTCTATTTCAACAGAATGACAAAAACAGAGTCCCAGCTGAGGGCAACTCTATTGTGCAATCAAATGAGATAGCAGGATGAGTTTCCTCACACCGAAATTGAACTCATAGAACGGTTCAACCATGACTGATTGCCTCTGCTCAGGACTCATAGTACACAGAGATTTATCTCTATCATTCTTTTACCCCTAGTCCCTGCAAAGAAGAAAATGAGAAACTGTTGTTTAGAGACCAATATACACACCATGAGGACTCCTCAACACATGGATGGTCCAATAGCACCATTTTTGTTCTGTTCAGTGTAAATAAAAGATGAAAATAACACAGCAATACACAGGTTTGCTGCTGTGGTGTTTAAACAATGCTGTATACTAAGTATACTAAGAATCCCTTAGTATTACTTAGACCCAAAGTGAGCCAAAAATACCTCACACAGCACTACACCACCACCACTAGCCTGAACCGGTAATACAAGACAGCATGGATCCATGCCTTCATGTTGTTTATGCCAAATTTTGACCCCAGGCAACATTTTTCTAGTTTTCTATTGTCCAATTTGATGACTGCTTTCAAATTGTAGCCTCAGTTTCAAGTTTTTAAGTGACAGGAGTCCCACCTGCTGTGGTCTTCAGCTGCATTAGCGCATCTGCTTCAGAATTTATCTCTAAACATGTTTTGTGTTTAGAGATGCTTTTTACATTTAAGTTTATCTTGCTTTCCTATCAGCTTTAAGTAGTCTCATCATCCTCTTAAGACCTCTGGCATTAACAAGGCATTTTTTTTGTCCAGAGAACTGCAGCTTCCTGGATATTTTCTCTTTTCCTGACCATTCACTTCTTGAGACGCGTCAGTGGGAAAATCCCAGTAGATAAGAGATTTCTGAAGTACTCAGACCAGCCCACGTAACCATAACATTCACAGCCACTTAAAATCGCATTTCTGCCCCATTCTGATGCTTCATTTAAACTTTAACATCACATACTGACCATGTCTATTTACTTAAATGTATTCAGTTACTGCCATGTGAGTAGCTAATTTGATATTTGTGTTAACAGGCACACGAGTAGCAGTTTAAACTTATGAAGTGCCTCACGGAATGTTCATTAACTTTTTCTACAAGCTGAATTTTACGTTAAATATACATCGTTCTCCATGGACAGTTAAGAGAGAGACAAGTTTTGCACTGACAAAACATGATTTCACTTTGTTTGACTGTCTGAAATGGTTTCATCCAGTTTCAGTTGAACTCATGTTTACACTGATTTTTCCAAATTAATACTCCATATTTTACTCAAAGTGAAATTGTTTTGTATTTTGTGCAAAAAATATAAATCAATCTCACAAATCGAAGCCAATATTCAATTTTTATTTTAAAACTTCTTATATTAAGTAATTAATTAGATTAATTCTGACACTTATGAGCGTTTGTTGTTCGACTACACACCGTTATCGGCATCATTCATTTGCAATGCATGGCAGGTGGTTGCTTACCGAGTACCTTTATAAACTGCTTGAGTCAGTCATAAAGATGCAGGCTCAGCAGGGGTTAAAGTGGGCCAACCCAGAATGTTGATCCGACACCTCCTCTTAATGAGTAATTAAATCTGATTGGCAGTAAAATATTGTCAAATGTTTTCAGTTTTCTATGCAGTCTGGCATCATTTTAGGTGATGCGACAGACACAGTTAAGTTGCCACATGATCCAGGGTGCACAAATGCTTTTGTCGTCTCATCCCTGTGATGCGTTCAGGGGTAAGATAAAAAAAGTTATGTTCATGTACGGAAAGCCATTAGTACCAAATCATGCCACTTTTACAACTGGTCTTTCCGTATTCAGCAACTAGCTAGCTCTACAGACATTTAATGGGCATAATCGGGGTAAGTTTTAGAAATTCTTTTTCCAAAATGCGCTTAAACTGACGCATAAACTGAGAGAGAGTGACATGCCACCTTTGAAATGAAAGGTAAGTTAGATATTGAGTCAAAATAATTGTAAATACAAGTGCACAGATGCTTTACAATATTGTTGCTGAGTAACAGGACTTGCTTCTAGTAGATGTCATCAGTTTCAGTTTGACATTATGCTGTTGCCAAATTCCAGCTTTATACTGGCTATGGATTACAGATGCTTTTTACATTTAAAGCAGCCATAATGGCAAGTGTAACATGACCATACGCTGCTCCACTACACCTGAACTTTTGGTTCACCCACCTGCCAAATTCCACTTTAACCCCGAGTGTCTGCAGAGAAACACATTAAAAGATAAAACCCGAGGACATCCATGTAAGTGTTGATGCTCCAATATTTACATATTTGGTGTTTTCATAGATACTGGTTGTTGTTGTCTGCTTCTCTATGCCTTGGAGTCATTTTTCTTTTCCCAGTGTCTGCTAGTTTTTACTCAACTCTTCTTTTTTTGTATTTTTTTAAGGAGTAGCAGAAATAGTTCTGGTTTGTAATTCCTTGCTGCCAAGAATCAGGCTAATCATTGCACATCAACAACTGCCAGCACATTCTCATAATCGGGGTATAGATGAACAGTGATTAACTGGGTTGAATTAATTAGAGTGCTAGACGTTGGCACTTCACTATGTTCAGCACAGATGTGGATGTCACAACAAAATTGTAGACCCTGGATACAGGACATCCAAGCGTCTGCATCAAGCTACGTGCTAATGTTTTGCATTTGTTTTTTTGTTTTGTTTTTGTTTAGTCATCATTATCAAGAGGCTCATTGTTCTCATTCTGACCTCACGTATTTTTAAGAAGCTTTACTAGATAAAACCTGAATGCATTACTGGTAAATAGAAATGGCAATGGCCTTTTAAGTCAGTTACCTACATATCAAAGAAGAGCAGAGAATACAGAAACAAACAAAATAAGATTTTTAAAAATTAACAAAAGTTAAGTGGACAACAATATAGTTTCTTATTTCCACTTGCTATCTGTCAGACTTTTTCAGACAAATAGAGAATTTTAGGTTTTTCAGATCAAATATATGGATAAGCGAGGTTTCTTTTTCCTGCCAGTCAGTCTTTATTAACACAAAACGCAAAAAAGAGAGCACAACAGAAGAAGAAAAACGGGGTTTAAGAGAAATCAGTCGATTCTCTTTAACTGCAACATTGACTCATCAGTTTATATACTGTACCAAAATATACTGTATTCACAATTTAAACAAACAACAACTTTACTTCAATTGTGAACAGGTAGCTTAACTAATAACTACTAAAAATATCCTAGACCTTCTCTTTTCCCTCTTCCCATTATGTCTCTGTCTCCTTTGAGCCTTTCATGTTTGAGGTCTAGACTAATGATCATTATTCAATGCATTCTCAATTGATCCACTCATTAGAGAGCTGAGGATGCGTCAAGGAGTTGATTGCCTTTTTCTTCCACATGAAAGCTTTCTAATTTAACGAAGGTCATCATGAGCCAAGAGTGGAAAACAAAAACGAGAATTTTTTAAGAAAAATTTATAAAACAAATGTCATCTTTTATTGTCTACATTTATTTTTACACCAGCACTTTGCTCACTGTGACGTGAGTCTCAAGTGAAAAGAAATGTGTTTTTTACTGTAGTTTACTAATCGGGTGATTGTTACATTTTCAGCTTTTTCCACTAGACTTTACTGATAAAATGAAATGTTAATGTATTTATGTCCAGGGATCATTGTGCAACAGCGCGTATTCCACACAGAAGTGAGGAAAAACAGAAGCCTTACTCTGTGCAACCAAACTCAACGTGCTCATGAGCAAGGCACTGGATATTATGCTTCTATAGCAAAACTGCTCAGTCGTGATGATGGTAATGATTATGGCTTCTCTTGACAGCTCTCAGGTGTGAATGAGTTGAAACTGTGAAAACGGGTGTGAAGAGGAATGATGCAACAAAAAAAGGCACTTGACTCTAACAACATCTTAACACCTTAAATACACACAGACATACACACACACACTACTCTCTACACTCAGATGTCTCACGGCTTTGATAAAGTGTCATTTAAAATGCTTCCATTTTATCAGGCTCTTGTGCTTTCCAAATTACTGGAGAGAATTGCCATCAACATCACGCTTAGAGGCCATTCCTGAAATGCTTGAACTACTTTTCTCTTATTTTAACATAAATAGAAACACACCTTGAAAGACTGCTGGCTTCTGTGAGACAAGTGACAATCATAATCAAAATGCTAAACACACACACACACCCTCTATCCTTGTCTTTATGATGTTGTAGGGACACATGACCAGAACATGCATTGTGGGAACCACCCTTTCTGGTGGTTTTACAGCACTGAAAAATCGGGCGGTATCTCAGAAAGGACCTAAACCAAGTTTTCACTCCATGGATCAATCAGACAAAGTAGAGTTCCCACACCAGACACACACACACACACACACACACACACACACACACAGTCCTTTCTCAGTCATTGACCTTTGATTTTTCTCTCACCAATTACATGGGAAACAGCTGAAGAGTTAAAATGTCACAGTTAATAGTTGTAATTTCCGCAAATAACAGTTGAGCATGACTATAGAAAAGTGTTTGCATGAGTAACTCATCTGCGTAAAACAGCAGTTCATGTGAGCAAAACTTTGATGGCACTTTAATTCACTCCATGCAACATCATGAGGCAGTAGTTTATTTTGAGCTGAAAGCCAATTAGTCCTTAAAGACAAGGAATGTGAAGGCAGGTCATTATATAAGATAAAGTGTAATTTTCAGTGACACAAACCAAAACACTGGTGATCACAGAAAAGGAGACTCTTCTGCTAAACTAAAGTGCTGGTTATTTAAAAATTCCTAATTTCACGAGAACATCTTTTTGTACTTGAATAAGTGTCTTGGAATTTCAATGTTTTCTTGCTTGAAAAGTGTCCACACACCTAATATTAATAAATTGGAATATTAATAACATATTACATTATGAAATTGTTATCAATGTGACATTGTAGTATAATACCTATAATACTTTGAGATGTCTCAGTGTCTAGTTGCATGGTGTTAAAGTGTTGAATTATAGTGTGTTTTAGTGCCCTCTTGTGATTAATGCCTTAACTTCAGCATGATGTATTATTTGTCTCACTCAGACGTCACTCCATCTCTCACGTATCATATATTTAATTACTTACCATCCACATTTGCCCTTTTATTTCCCCCAAAGTTGGTTTGACTCTGTCTGAATCTATGTGTATATATTTACACCGACAAAAATTTTTCAAACCCAAGAGTCATGTTTGTAGGTAAGCGTTTGGTGAGATTTTGTGGCCACATGGAATGACAGGATGTGTAGTTATTTGCAGCACTGTTTTGTTGCTTTAATAAATTATCCCACATAGCTGGCATCTATTTTATACTGATAATGTTTAGTTCTACAGTTAGGTCCATAAATTGTTGGACGAAGACAAATTATTGTAGTTTTGTCTCTGTATACCACCACAATGGATTTAAATGAAATAATCAAGATTGTTTAGTCTTATAAACTGTCCCCCATTTTCAGAGGCTCAAAAGTAATTGGACAAATGACTGGCAACAGTTTAATAGCCAGGTGAGGCCTCTTCCCTTTTTATTTCATGAAAAATGAAGCAGAAATATCTGAAGTTAATTCAAAGTGTTATATTTGTAATTCTAATTTGAATTTGCATTTTTATCAGGGCTTACGGTTTAAGAGATTCACTTTCAAGTAATGAAATATCAAGCCTGACTTTCTCCAGACCTGCTGGACCTTCTGACCAGCACAGACCAGTGCTATCAAAGTACACAATAGTCTTTATAATTATAAACATCCATTTCATTTGAGGATTATTCATAAATTGTATTATTACAGGGGTAAATTATTTTCCATTAATCTTTGCAAACAATATTTGAAAGAGAAAACTCAATACTAGGACAGGTAATGTTTCTTTATACTGTATAAAATAGTACCATGATCCTATGATATTCAATAAAAGCATTTTAAGGCCTAAAAGAAGAGAAAGCTAAATTCAGTGTAGATTAATGTATTGGTTATTATTGTAACAGTGCATCAAAGCCACAATTTAAAAAATCAAAAAACAAATTCAATTATTTTTATTGTTATCTTATGTCGAAGGCTCACAATATTCCAAAAGCAAATAAATATCTCAAACAAGAATTTTATCAGTGCTTGTGCTCCTTCAGGAGTTATTCCAGAGAAAGGCCTTGTTGTCCAGCAGACTGGCCAGTTTATGGTTGAAAGGCTGGTGAAAATTCCTGAGGATGTTCCTGGTAGCCGGAAGCATAGGACCAAGACTCCGGTCTTCCTCCCGCCGAGTGTTAGACATAGGCTGTTTGGTCAGTGCTGCCTCCACCTGCTGTGACAGAGGACCTACAAGAAAAGTAAAACAATGCATAATCAACCCGTGAAAATGGATTTTATTTCACTTACAAAGACAAAGTCACTCTGACTGATGTTTTTGTAGCTTTTTGGACACTTACCTACACTCAGAAAATCAAAAACTTTTTGGATTGTCTCTTTAAGGTTTGCTGCATAGTCCTCCAGTCGAAGAACAAGGATTTGTTCCTTACTGAAAACACTCAGCCAGTCCAGTAAGAAGACGATGTACATCCCCAGATTTAATCTCACCTGTGGGACAAAGGTGAGAAACAACAACAACAAATCAACATGACAAATCTGCTGTGGTGAGCCAGCTGCTGTTACAAAGGCCAAAAATAAAATCTGAATATGACCTGTTGATCTAAAGTCATTGAAATTAAAGGGGCACAGCTGCTCTTGCTTTTATTTTATTTTTTTCCTTATTATCAACTAATTAATTGAAAGTTTTAAGTCAAAATTTGGGTCCTCCTGTAGATATCTAAAAAAAGACAAAAAAAAAAAAAAAAACACCAAATACATTATTTAAAAAACAGTTGAGCTTTTTATATGATAAAAGTATTTTATTTCTAACTGTTTAAATCATCAGTTAAAATTATGATGCTTAAGTGAAGAAATGCACACAGCGTAAATACTGATTTTTGGTTTTGTCCTTTGTCATGGGATTTACTAATATACTACATTATTGACATAGTAGTAGTATATCAAGCACTGATCTTAAATTCTTGACCACTTTAAAGTGCTCATTTTAGTCTATTACATACCGTTTGATACCTTTACGGTATGATTTCTATGTTTATACCAAATTTTGACATATAGATCTCTTAGAATGTGTAAGTAGTGTATTTTACATTAATAAACAGATGATTAATCATTAACTACTGTTTCGGAGAGCTCTTAAGAATGTCTCCTTCTTTCACAGAAATGTTGCATGGAAATGTGTTTGATTTTATACAGATCTGGCAAAGTGCATCAAAAGTCTCAATATTTCTCAAAACCATAACAACTGTTGTCAAACACAGATGAACTATGGAAAAAGCCAACAAGACCTTTTCTGGATAAATTAGATATTAACAGCAAGTAAACTAATGTGACCCACATGCATGGATTCGGTTATAGTGATTATTTAGTATAATTTTCTTCTTGAACCTAAATAATAACACGAAGCAAGACAGTATATTATTTAATCTAAATGCACAGACACTTTGAGTCCTCCAGAGGGCGCCACTATACAACATCACCTATTGTAGCTGTGATACTGGTCAAATCGAGTGCCACAAACCCTAGTCATCTTCTCTTTCGTAAGAGAAGAGTCATGTAAATAAAGGATTAAGTTTGTTTTTCTGAACTTGCTGTTAGATCAGAGACACATTCTTTGGCTCACAGTGTTTTCAGGATGAACTGGCTTTTACTGTATTAAATCTTTCAAGATAACAGTGTTGTCATCTGTATGTTATCATAAAAAATGACCAACTGCCAGAGCTCATAACTCAGCTTATTCCCAAGAGAGTGCTGCATGATAGTTGTTTGCTTCACTTCAGCACAGCAACATCCATTTACAGTGTCAGGTGGATTCTCAAAGTACAAATGTTTCATCATTGAAAATGCTTATAAAAGGCTCCTAATATTCTTAAAAATGAGAAAATCATTTTAGCTCACTGGCATGTCGTTGAAGAGGCTGGTGTTGTAGGCGCAGGAACGCAGTGACCATTCAGAGACACAGGACTGAAACAACTGCACAGACTCTATGACCTTCTGATGAAAGTCCTCTGCAGACTTGTTGGCCGTCTTAAAATACAAGTAGTCAGAATAGAGCCTGGCAACAAAGTGAAATAAATCAACTGGAAGCAGGAAAGCACATTTTTGCACAATTTGTGCAGTGGAAATTTTGATTGAAAACAAATATGTTCTGCAACAATGAAAAAATATAAGGGAGTCCCATAGAAGCAATCAGAAGTGTTAGAAATTGTTTATCTACAGAAATTCAAGTCTGTGTCTACACAGATGGATGTGGGTAAGAAATTCTTTCTACCTCTCTACTGGATCTCTGAGCATTATGATAATTTTGGCATCGGGTTGGACTGCATGGATAAAGTCCTGGGCCAGGAAGGGGGGCTCTGTCTCCTTGTCTGCATGAAGATAGCTCCAGGCTTGGTTGTCCCACATAGTGGATGCACTGGCTTCACCTGACAAGACAGTGACAGTCTCAGTATCATTCTGGGTAACAACAGTTGATTTAATACAGTTGTGCAGTCCTTTGGGTAAACTATAGCATAGAGAAGATTCCTATTAAGCAAAGCTGTGAAAAAGATTTTGCGTTCACTAGTTAACTGGGAACAGCAGCCTGATACAGTAAATGCATATGCTTGAGCTGCTTTGCAAGGGTACAGTTTTGTCTTTTTACATGTAAAAATGTGGAAATGCATGTGACTAAAACAGATGCTGGTAGTCCTGCTGTCTCTCACTACCAGGTTTGAAACCAGTTCCATTTTGAATCTCAACGTGCAACAGAATGACCTGCAAGAAATGTTCTCGTGACAGAGCCCCAAGTCATTTGGCTTTCTGTGTACACTTATAAATACACTGAGCTATCTGTTCTACATCGCAAAAAATATATATATCATGAATAATGCCGACATTGTGTCCTTCCAGCTCTTCTCTTGAGCACTGTAGTGCTTCTGAGACGAGAGCCATTTGCTGAAAATGATCATGGCCTGACGCTAAAGAAAAAGAAGAGAGAGAAAAAAACTCAATTGAATTATGGTCAGGATACAGTTGTTTGGCTGCTGAAAGCCCCTCAGAAGATACAAAATGAGAAATAAAAAGCCAAGACATTCTTCCATTTGATGCACAGTGACACTAACAATAGATCATAACCACTTGCACACACAAACACTTTCACATGTGTTCACCTGTTATGAGCTGGAGTGCACGGTGGTGTCCAGATGAATTTCCAGTGATTCCTTCTTGGATGCTGTGGGCTGCCAAGTCAAACAGATCCAGGTAATCTTCCACACGAAAACTTTCCTGGAAGCCATCTTTGAAACGGATATAACCTGCAACCCCATTTACACCAAAACATCACTTATGATGTATTTCTTTTTAGACTGCTTTGTAATCAAATTAAGAGAATGAAGTGTGTACACTTTAACCCTGGCAGGACAAACAAACTCCGGACTCTGAAACAGTACTGTTTTTCTTCTGTTTATGAATAAGCAATAATTTGACTCCATTTTGCACACTAGCTACATTTACATGACATACAATCAGCAAATAATGGTGACTTTATACAGATACACACTACAAGATTATTTTCCTAAAAACATTTAAAAGCTCCATTTTATTTATTATGTATTTAACTGTATAGAAGAAGGAAAAATCAAATTGATACTCTCCCCTTCAATTGCATGTCTCATTGAAAAAGCAGCCAAACACTGACAACAAAAATCACTGCATACTGCAACTAATTCAGTAAGACTAACAAGATTTTTATTTGTAGACTCAAAAAGTACTTTTAGTGATGAAGAATATACAAACACAAAAAATGTGTACTTTTTTAATGCTGGAAGAATGGGAATGAGCACAAGTTCAATCAGGTGAAAACAGACAGCGTAGGAAGCATAAATGGTAAAGTGAACACAGCAAACAGATCACCCATTTTTCATTTTCCTTAAAGCTGCTCTTCATACTTGTAAAGTCACTATTTGTTTGTTTAATCACGGACGGTTGTGTAAAATGTGGACAGTGGATGCGGTTGCTGGAACATGTGTCGTGACCATGACTTCCTGTGGTCTCCACTGGTTACCTTTCTAACCTCGCAGTGACCTCATAGCTTCAGGAAGTTACTTTCTGCAGTTAAGAGTTGTGTAACTTTCCATGCTGTACATTCAGTAAACAGTACACCGTGCTCTCTGTTCAGGGGAAAGGACTTCCCTAAATAAAATTCTTCCATGCAGAGCACACTACAGCCTCACCGAAGCAGACATCACTTCTTCCATCCATTAATATAGCTGTTAGTGCTACTGGGGAAAATGATGTAACTAAAACAAACTACTGAATATTATTATTTTTATGTAACATTAGCTACAGCAACATTTTTTGTGGTTTGTAAACTCTTTTTCGAGCCTGACATTTTTTTCTGAGCTTCCAGTGAAGGTCAGTGATGAATGTGTCATCTTCTTTGTCATGTTGCAGGTAAGTGATGAACTCATGTTTAGTTGTTGCACAAACTAAACTTGTTTTGCTCGCTAAAGTTTGGAATTTTAAGATGACGCACACAAGGATCTGCACAACCACTATGAAAACTCTGCACACTCATTTTTGGGTTATACATAAGGAACAGAAGAAGTGAAAAATGGTAAATGCCCCTGAATGAGTTGCCCTCAAATGCAGCACAGAATGTGAGGTTGTATGTGTCAGACTAGTTATAGCCAGAGGAAATATTCTAGTTTTGGATGAAGAAATGTTTCTGCCTGGGTAGCGTGTGCAGCAGACGGGATAAATGGCATCTACCCTCCCATGGGAATAATCTGACACTTTGTGGACATTTTATTTCCAGGTCAGTTTTTCACATAAACTCTCACTGAGGCTTCACTTCTTAGTCACTTTAAACCAGTTGATTTAGTACCATCTGCTCGTGCTTTATCTACATTAAAGTATCTGTCATAATGATCGATTAAAGTATTACTTAAACTTGTGAGATTTACAAAAACAAGTCCAAAATGACATCCATTTCCTGATGACTTACCAAACCGTTTCCTGGTCCACCAGTGTGGCTCTTTCATTATGTTGAATTTGACTTCTGGATGAAGTAGCATTCTGTGAAACAAGTCAGTCGTGCCACACTTTGGTTGACCAATAATGTAGAAGTATGGCAGGCACCGCAGACGAAAGTCCTTCCCATCTTTGTGGTATAAATGCTTGTGGAAATTGGCCCTCAGGCGGTCACACACAGTCTTGAAGGACTTTGAGCGCAGTGTGAAGAGGTTCTTCCTGTACAGGTCATTGCCAGGTTTACTGGAGAACTCCTCGTACCAGCAAGGGCTCTTGATACCAGGCAAGAAACGGTGAGGAATCACTGAAAAAAGCTGGAGAGGAAGAGATACTCATCTGTCATTTTTGTATGATGCTGTTTTTGTAAAATCCTGTCCTCTGTATAGTTCGGTATCTGCATCTGTCAGTTATGTCATATATTTTGCACACCAGTGTTTACAAGTTGTTAATAGCCAGTAAAGAATATATGGCCGCGTGGAAAAATTCAGTTGTGTTTCCAAATGTTTGACACAAACTTCCCACTAACTGTTGCTCCTAATGACTCACTTGTAATGGTAGTAATAACTGTACATCTCAACAGCAACAACTGATGATGCTCTCTGCATAAATAGTGCAAAATTACGCACTGTAATGTGGAAATGTATGATGACACGCTAAACACAGGACATCTGCAAAAGCACGTAGTAAAAGTAGTCCATAGGCCCTTAGCAATGCTTTGTGAAACCATTCTTAGCAAACACCTGTCATTATGAGCTTCACCAAATAGGTATTTACTGCAGGGTTGACTGTAAGGTGCTTGTAAATTAACTGACACCTATAATTCATTTTTGCCAACAAATAAAAAAACACTTAAAAAATAAATTCAGTTATCACTTCTATGTTGTCTCTGTTTGTGACAATAGTCTGGAGCATTTACAGTGAAAGCTCTTGTTGTAAAATTCTGCAGCAAACTTACATGAGAGTCTGTGGCAATGACATCCTTCTCATCAGGCACTTTCCTGGGTGTGTACTCCTGTTTGATGAGCTTTACAAGCACTTTCACGTTTACTGGGTTCTTTTTAGAAGAAGCTCTTGTTGCTGTTGTGCTGGTCGGGATGGCTGCAGGTCTGAGCTGATATGGTGATGGAGTGAACAAAGGTCCTTTCTTATCCCACATTAGGACGTAAGAAGCCATAATGAAAAATGTCAACGTCAAGCCCAGGAGGAAGCTAACCACTTTGATTTTCGAGATGCGCTGTAGGTTCTTGAAAAACAGCATAGGAACATGTTTGATGTCCAGATTTTCAGCCACATTTGTGTCCCTGAAGTCCAAAAACGTCCGGACGGGCCGTTTTGCATAGTTTTCAGCAATGTGCAAGCTGTGAAGGTGGTTGTGGAGCCTTGGAGTGTTGCTCCCATTTTTGCAGTCTGATAGTGACATAGTGACCGAGAATCACAGCAGGCATGTAGAAATAGAAGCAAGGAAATTACTCTCTAAAAAAAGCTTTGTTTCACCCATAAGAATTTAGTGAAATTAAGCTGCAGGTCATCGCTTGTCTTCTTTTTTCCTACATGTGTCTGAGTCTTCAATGTGGCCTCCTGTAAAGCAGAAACAGTTGTTAAAACACAAAATATGTCTTTTCAATCAAAGTGCAGCAGTGTGCTTTCCTTTGAAGTTATAGAGTGTCACCCAAACTAAGTGAACATTTTTAGCACTACGGGTCATTGTCACTCTCACACACCAGTATGTGAAATTCATCCTATTCTCCATTCTATAATAGGAGTCACCTCTAAAATGTTTGAGGTTAGCTGCTGCATGTGTGTGGTCTGCTATATGGAGATCTCCGGCTTGATGATTTGGGGTATAAAGCACATGCAAAGGCAAGCTCTTCTAGAAAATTTTCAAGGTCAGAATAATGGTAGCTCTGTAATTCAAAACTAAAAACACACGATTACTCTCTTCGAGCTAAAAGCCCACTCTGAGCTTTATTTCTTTAACCTATGAATGTTATTTTCAAGATTAACTTATTTTTACAGGGAAACCACATTAGGTATTGATACAGGTGGCCAAACAGTGCACACACTGTTTTCTTTTCCCACCACATGAATAATAAGAAAGTAAATTAGTAGATTATTTCAAGAATGTCGTACTGAAAAAAAATCCCAGCACTAAAGTGTAAAACATTATTAAAAGACTTTTTACTCTGACATGTCCTCAGCCAGTTACAGTTATTTTTCTTTTGTTGTTGACTTAAAAATCCCAGTAGAGCAAGGAATGAAATCCTGCACCAGTTCTAATGGATACAACTTCTTTTTTCCTTACTATGGAAAAGGGTCTGTTAAAATGCAACCACGCTAGCGATGCTATCTCAACCCGTTCACAAAATCCGTTATAGTGAAACGTGATTATGCGTCAGTGCTTCAGTGCTTCAACCAAACAAGCAGTTCCAGTAATTAGATGACTTCAAGTGAAAGAGAAAGTCCCACCTGCTCATGACCGTTTACTTATTGTGCACTAACAAGTTACTGGAAGTCTGTCATATTATCTTGAGAGCAGGTTTCTCCTGTAACCTATTTCGTCTGTTACTGACGTCAGATTAACCCTTTATTTCCCGTGGGCCCGCTGGCGGGCCTATTTTAAAAGCACTAAATGACTATAACTCCATTACAGTTTGTGCTAGAGAAAAAATTCAAGCAGTTTTGGAAAGAAGAGAAGACGAGGGTTATAAGGTGTTCACAAGGTACTGCTGTCTGAAAACAGACAGAAAAAATCTGCTCTGTTTTGAGGCGAGCAACATGGCATAGATGAGATGGGTACATTGTGGTCATAAATCGATGTACATGGTCATGAACAATACTCAGGGTAGGCTGTGGTGTTTAAAAAATGTGCAGTTGGTACAATAATCCCCATAGTTTGCCAAGAAAATATGCTCCCCACAATTAAAACACCACCACCACCAGAAGCCTGAACACTTAATATGTTGACCAAATTTTGACTTCCATCCAAATGTCACAGAGGAAATCAAAACTCATCAGACCAAGCAACATTTTTTCAGACTTTTACTGTCCAGTTTTGGTGAGTCTGGGTGAATTATAGCCTCAGTTTTCTAAGTGGCATCCAGTGTGCTAAATACACTGAGTTGTTGACATCTGATTAGCTGATAAGAATGCGTAACAAGCAGTTGAGCAGTTCTAACAAAGTGGACTGTGTGCGTACCGGCATACCCCAAATGCGAGTCAATTTATTCATTTCACTAGGATGATTTTATACTCATGCCTTTGGGATTACCTCAAACAATTTTTAATTGAAGCCTGGATTATAAACATGGCTGCACTCCTTTCAAAACCAGAGAGTCTAACGAATGATCATATCAAGTTACATTACGTAAAACCTAGAATTTACTCTTTCTGTAGCTTAACATCAAGGAATTTTCTGAAAATCATACTGCGATTCAGTGTTACCGCAATAGATGCACATCTGTTTAATGTTTATAGCCTTTCACTTGTCACTCTGCAACACTGATATAAATTGTGTAGTACTCACGTAAGGTCTGCAGCATGTTTGATAAATATGTGCACATGGAGCTTCAAAAATCCTAAACAATTCCCACAGACTTGCAGATTTCATAATGGGCCCAACCTGATCCCTTGCAGACTTATCAGGAATGCATGTCGATATTTGTAAGCCTGCGTGGGCAGCTGCAGAGACTGAACTTATTTTTGATCCAACTAGAGTTGTGAGGGATAATTTAGTGAAATATCGGTGGATAAAGAAGGTATAATATCCATCATAATTAACAGTTCATGTTCTGAGTAAACATGGCTGTGTGTGATACTAATCTTTATTTCCTATATGCCATATATTCACATATATACAAGCTTTTTCATTCTTTTTAATGATCCATAATCATATTAATAAATTATTCCATTCCCCTATTTCTGTTTCTTCATGTTTTATTTCTACAAACCCAGGTAATTGTGATCTTTTCTGTTCTCTGCATCTATTTATCTATTCATCACCATTAAAGATTTATGTCTGGTTGGGCAAATTTCAAATTGTGGGAGAAGAGAGGGATTTGGAAATGTGACAGAGCATAAAGAGGACAGTGAAAGTCAAGGGTAAAGCACAGAGTGGAGGACGGAAGCAGCAGAGATGAGAAAAACAGCATGAGAACGTGCAGGAAAGACGGGTTTTAGATTCTTTGGTCTCAAAATCAATCAACGACGGGAAGCAATAAACACCACATGGGATTGACTGAGGTGAAACCCTACCATAAAAATCCTGAGAAACCAAAATAAAAACCTGCATTTATCATTGAGTTAGAAGCATTTGCTGTCCTAAGCATACAAAATGTTAAGATGGCTGTGCAAGAATATCAAAGTCAGAATGATTACTGCAACAGATTTTATTTTCTTTCTGTGGGTCTACATTTTTCAGGTCCTTTTGTGCCTATGTGGCTTTAAGCAACTCCCTGATGTTGATGAACAGAAAGTTGGATGAAATCTCTTCACCACTCACTGACATGGTTGAACTTCTAGCCTCTAGAATTAAGAGTCTCATCATTTTAATTTCGAGAGGGTTATTAAAAAGACTCTGGCTTGCAAACACAAGGGAAGCTCCATCATACAACTTAAATGAAATCTAAAGACAAACGGTTTGAATCTACACATTAAATTGGAAACCATAAGGGCCTTTCATTGACACAGATTCAACCCATGACTCTGGCACCGTAGCACCTTAGCTCACCCACTCAGGCAAAAGTCACAAAGTAAACACAAGAGGAAGTTTAAGTAGGAGTAGCTAAGCTTATGGCTCGTGCAGTCATATGCTGCCCATTCTCCTTTGGACAACACACAGCGGATATACAAATAAACCAGAAAGAGTTTTTATCAAACACACAACTATTGTTTAGAACTTTTAAACTGAAAGACAATTTAGCAAAAGTCAGACACAGATCAGATAGTGATGACAATTCAGATGCTGTTTTATGCTGCTTTCAGTCTGCTTTTCAATTTTTGTGAGAGAAGGGAAGAAGTTTCTGTCACGCTAGTCGAAGTATTTCATAATTCATGACTGAGGATAAAACTATAAATTTTAATGACGAACACTCGTTTTCGGTCTGGCTTTTTAGTGCCTATACTGTGTAGTGTGAACGTGGCTTAAAGCAACGGGTTTTTAACATCTCTTAAATACTAAGGCTTAGTTTCCCAGACGTGGATTAAGCCTTGTCTTAGACTAAAAACCTTTTTCAGTGGCGATCTTCATTTGATTTTTCTTTTGGTCTGTGACTAGGCTTAAATGTTCAGAACTGTTTAAGATTTTCCGACATGGGGAAAAGACCCTGAACCCGGAGATTAAGAGTAGAATCCTCTACCACGTGAGCTATACAGCTAAAATTATGTCCAACAGGTTGACTTCATAAAACCTGTTTCTCATATAAACTAAATATAGATGGAACCCTCTGGCCAATAAATCTATCTGGATTCATGAATCCAAATAGAATTTGCATGCAGTTGTAAACTATATAACCTCTGTTTTAAGCTAGAGTGCATACATGAGACTGCCAGGATGCACCTGTACTTAAAAATTTTACCATTAAAAGCAGAACATAAAATACATGTTACAACATATCAGCCGTGGGAAGAGGAACTTGATCCTGCATTTCTGCTCGGACATCCTAGGGTTCTTTGCTCAGGAAGGAGTCAATCATCAAGAGTGGCTCCTTAGAATACTTGGCCATGCTAACTGGTAGAAAATCCAGGATCATCTTTCATGAGATGCAGATGTTCAGTCCATCGCACATTTTGGACCAAATAAACATATTGCAACACGTACATGTGAGTTTTCTTACAGTGCACATTCCTTGACCCTGAAAGATTAATGGTAATGTTTTTAGTGAGTTCCTATTGGCCAATGGCAAACACAAGGAGTCATGTTGAAATGACTTAAGGAAAGGAAGTGCCACCGTTAAAACACACGCACACATAACCAAATACTCACAGAGAAAACTTCTTCCATTTTTAACACCTGTTATTCCTCTGACCCCATCTTCGGGTCAATATTGTCCTTGAGCTAATGTGGAAACTTCCATAAAATCTTCTGGGATTTCTTGAGCCTGATCATGTGAAAAGCATTTAATTTTTTTTATTTTTTTTATTTCTTTTATTTTTTTTCCTTTAATGCCAAAGATTAGGTCAAACATGTTGCAGTTAAACATATTTTTCTTGCAAATCACACACGACATTTCTGCTTATACAATCAAAGTTAGCACAGTTTTGTGAAACTAAATCTTATGTTACCCATTTCAATTAAAATGAAAAAAAAAATCCACCTTATGGTGGGGCTATAGTAAATCATCCCAGTCCATGTAGTCAATATGGTTTCTTCCTTTTCCGTCTGTCTGGAGTCTACTCACAAGTGTTACAGTGAAAATAAAATGTCCTCTGATTCTTAATGGCAATATGTTCAGTGGTGGCTTAGCCTATCAAGAGCTTGTGGCTGTAAAACGGACAAACAACGAGAGCTCATTATTTTTAATCAGCCCCAGCGGCACAGATTTAACAGATGTGTGTCAGATCTGGAATTTAACCTACTCCACTGATAAATATGAACAATGTCTACTGTCAAACAACAGGCCTACTCCACATATGTTATTTGTGTTCCCTCTGTTCTTTGGATCGAAAAAAAAAAAAGTCATAGGCGGTGTCAAAGGTGGTGCACTCAAGCTTGATTGCATTTATGATATTTGGTGGTTCGTCATGCATCTGTTTGATTTGCTAACTGAAAATCTTGCTTGAGATGTTAAATTTATACATGGGAGCATGAGCCCTGCACACATACACGTTTGCAGTATGCATACTTCCTGCTTTTATGCTTACACAAAGGCACGCTCATTAGAACCTTCCTCAATGCCTTACACTCTTAATTTCTGTTTTTCTCTTTATCTCTAGTGTTCATGATAAAACGATGGGAATTAGACACAGTGATTACAAGCATCTCCGCAGAGTTCATCCAGTGAACAAAATGCTTTATGCTATGCAACTGTGGCACAGCTCTGTATAGCATTTCACATGACGAGTCTATGAAACGTGACTTCTGAAAACACCTTTGAGTGAATGCACTGTAACCAGAACATTATTCAGAGAGGGGACTTCCAAGAGTAAGTACTCAGTATACACGTACATTATCGCTTCTCCTGAAACATGTTTTAATCATGTCTTAATGTTTATAACTGTGTAAACACATCCTGATGTGATCCAGGGCATTCTGTGAGTGGGATTTGGCAGAATGCCAGCGCTAGGAAAAGGGAGGCACAAGGAAAACCTGATGCCACAAAAGGAAATAAGAAAGTCTCCCTGTTGATGGGGAAGTCAAACAAAGACAGATTGGATTCCAAACGGAGGTAATAATAAAACTTTCTCAACGTGGGTGAAAAAGAAATCAAAAAGTTAAAGCAATTTAAAGGAAAGAAAACAACAAATACTTATTTTCTGAGAGGTACTCATGTATCTATTTTTTTTTCTCCTTTCAGAGGCCCTCACAGTGAGATTACAAATAAAATCAGCAGGAAAAAGCACCCCGAGAGCGCAAATATCTCAGGAAACAGGCTTAATCTACTTCATAGAGCTGGACTAAGCCTCCCTTTCCTTTTTACTTCCCACTAAAAAAAACAACAACAACAACAACATTTTGTCTCTACAGGAATCTGACTCATAAGCCACACCCACTAGTACGGTCAAAAAGAAACCGTAACTAGAAAACAAGAATATGCTTATATAGACATTCTTGACATCTGGAGTCCAGATCTCAAGAGGGTCAGTGGATACATGCCACTATGTACATCTGCATGCATATGAATTTATAGTATCAACATATGATTTGCTTCAGTAAGACTTTAAAACCAATGTCATATCAATAGAAAACAGAGAACATCTGCATCACTACTGTTTAATAAATGGAAGGGAAACATCTGAGGACCTGGGGTCAGCATGGGTGAGCTGTGACGCTGTAAGAAGCAGCAGTGATCACATGTGAAATCCTCCCTTTGCCTTTGCAAAGAAAGCCTGCAGGAAGTACAATAGATCAAAAAAGAACAAGTGAGGGTATAAGAGAACTAAAAAGCAAAAGGCTCAAGATTGTGGTGTGTTGAGGGACCCACTGAGTATTCACACTCTGCCACTGTGCTCGATCCATCATCCCAGTGACTGTTCTCTCATTTTTTTAAAAAACAGTGCCTTTTGTGCCACTGTGTTTGCTCGAGTGGCAAAGTTGTTGCAGTAATTATGACAAAGGCCATAGTTGGACCAATAAAACAGGGAACCTTAACGCAGGAAACTCTCATGTGCATTTCCTGTTTTAAAGTGATAATCTGCGCTGTTTCTTTTAAATCTTCCATAACATTAACCGCGAGTTAATTGCTGTAATTCACTCAGAATCACTGCAGCGGAAAGAAGATTGTTATTTCCACCTGCTGTAATTTATATTGTGCCATATGCCTCTGTTCTGAGTTACACATCCCCACCCTTCCATATGCACACATGGAAACTCCAGAGGTGGGAAGACCCACCACACACAATAAGAGTGGGCATCGGTGACAAAACGTTCAAAATCACTTAAATCGCTTTTCTTTCCCATTGTGATGCTTGATTTCAAGCTTCAGCAGGTTGACTTGACATATCTGCATCCCTAAATGCATTTATTTGCTGACATTTGATTGACTGATTAGGCCTAACCTTGGTTTTTATCATATATACATCAGATCATCTTACTGCCACACCCACTTTTTTCCAGTAGTTTCTCCATAGTAAACTTGTGCAATAACTTACAAGTAAGAATAACCACAGTATAACCAGACAGTTAAATCTGTGTTGAAGTATTCTTCCCATTGAATATTACTGCTGTTGCACAGCTTGCTCTATCAGTGGAGAGAAGAGACAGAAATTCTGTTCATTTCTCTGTTTGGTTATTGTCTTCTCCTTGAACCTGGCATGTCTCTTCTTGAGCGACTTCACCTTCAGCTGCCCACTACACTAATAATGAAAACAGTTAAAGAAAGAACTTGTCAGCAATGTTTGATAAGTTCTTTTATCAACTGAACTATTTTTGACTGGTTATGAAAACATCCATGCAAATCCCATTTGCACACAAATGGTGTGGATACAAGACATGCAGCAGCTTGACTGACCTAACCTGATTTCTATGAAAGATTTTTAGCCAACAGCTGTCCACATACTTGCTTGACTTAATATCTTTAAAGTTTGAACTCATCATTAACCCGTAAATCTGTCTCTTTTGACTTTAATTCATGTTTATAATGTCAGTAATAATAATTATATATTTAGAATAACTAATCACTTATTTGTCTGCTTCACTTGGAACACTGCCTAATATCACATTATAATGTTGTCATATGTTACAGAAAATATTTGTCTTGCCTAGTGACTCAGACTTGACTCAGGGCTACAGACAGTATGTGGATAATTAAATTTCCATTTTGTTTCCAAGCTGTTAATGGGTAAATCATAAAGCATGCAACTTTAACATAAAACTAAGAAGGAAATGTTGGAAATATTAGTTAATGTGTCTCAATTTACTTTAAAACAAACGTTATTTCAACAATTACAGTATATACTCTGGCTACTGTGTTCCTTAAACGCACTAGAATTCATTCAGTGTGTAAAACTTAAATTGATGAATTTTACCCGCTTTAAAATTGTGCTTCAATTGTCAAAAAAAAAAAAAAACCCTTTTAAAAAAACAACTCAAACACAGAGGGAAAAAATCAACTCCACCCAAGTGTAAATCTGTTTGCCACATCTGTATAAAGTATGATGTTCGCATAACAGATAATCAAACTAGAAAGACCAACAAATGGAAAAGAAAATATTAGAGTGAAAAACATCATCCATCAGGAAATTTACTCAACGCCAAGAGAGTGACAGGTGCAGATAAAGGTTTGACTACACTAAAGCATCCGTTCAAAACCAGCTTTCATGCTTGAAATAATAAAGTCAATCTTGGATTACTGAGGCTTGTTGTCATGACAGGTTAAAACAGCCAACTCTTGAAATAGAAGCTCTGAGATACCAAGATGCCAAAACACTTTAGTATCACGCAGTCCTCCCACATTCCCAATGTTCTGTTACAGAATCATTTTCTTCCATTTGAAGTGGACCCCTAGAGTCCAGTCTAAACAATCTGATATGGTACAGCTCGCTCGCTCGCTTTTCCTCTCCCCTCTCATACTTCTAGCATGACCTAAGCCTTCTACCGCTGGCCAAAAGAAGCATGGCATTGACATCCTAGCAGCTCTAGAAATTTGTTCCACAACTTCAGGGGGGCAACCTAAAACCTTCCTTCCTAGCAGACCATACAGAGTGCAGAGATAGGTGCAGCAGCCATAATGTGGTTTAGTTTGGGTGTGTGCAGTGTAATGAGGTGTAGAGATGTGCTACCTTTTACAAAAAAAACACTAAATCTACATTCCCCTTCACTCACTTTCAGATTCAACTCTTTGTCCTTCCAATTAACAAAAAAAAAATACAACTTTGGGTATTCCGACACTGCACAGAGAGCCCAGAGAGGCAGGTTTGTCCAAAGGTCACCTGCCTGTCAGGGCCTCTGCTATGCACCCCATGCATAGACTGTAACTGAGAGAAAAGACATAATGTCAAACAGCTACAGGGAGTGCACAAACATCTCACACAACATGAGCTCTCCAAACAAAAACACATTGTACAATTAACTTTGCATCATTTGCTGGATACATGAGATAAAGACTTATAATGAAAGGAATTTGCCAGGGGAACTCTCAGATAGTCCGATGTTGACGTAGAACCTTCTGGTTTTGCTTTGTAACAATAAACTGAATAATAATTACAAGACAAGGACATTAAGAGCATGTACACAGTTTATGTTAACCCTATCACACAGCCCAGTTTGTGATTCAGTCGGTGAATCACAAACTGGGCTAAAAGTCTTTTACCCCCAGAGACATGACACTGTGATGTTCTGCAGCTGTTCAGTGATGGAGATAAGGGGTTAGTAAGTTTTAAACATTGCAAAGGCAAAATTCCAGCAATTTCGGGGGAGGGGGGTTAAAGAAAGCATATGCAGTGCTCTTATGGCATATATCTTTTTTAACCTCCTAGGACCTGGCGTCCACATATTTGGACATCACATTTTGGGTTATTTAGACCAAAATACTCAATCTTGCTCTCCAAGGGCCTGATATCCACTTACGAGGACATTATACTGCAACTGTTCTGTCGAAATTTTAAATGAATATCTCATATGTGGCTCTCATTTTTCTTAGAAACAAAAATTAGGTAAAACAAATATCAGGTAGTTCTTTGTTTTTACATTCATCAGGTCCCAATATGCCCAAATATCACAGAGAAATTAAAAATGCATGCCAAGGAAGAATTCCGGTCTTAGGAGGTTAAGGTTACACTTCAGCACAGTAGACTATGGGGGGTACTGCACAGAGGAGGTGTCTATTAGAAGCTGTCAAGTTTTCGGACCATATTGTCTATCGTTTACTTGCATATATATCAAAAGGATTAATTAGATAAAGTACGCAATTATGCTTCAGTATAAGAAAAATAAACTTTTTAAAAATCTATAAATCAGCTTGGGAACCTTCTTAAATCATAGCAACAATATGACCAAATCCTTTTCCCGTCACTTTTCCTGTTATTGTGATTATCCCGCTGAATAAAGATACTCACGCTGGAGTTGAGTCGGTTTTATTCCAAGAGTCTCTTGTGCAGCCGCTTAAGAGCCACTGAGACCGCCACTTAAGGTAATCAAAGCGACTTGATGGGTATTTGTATTAAGCGTCAGGCGGGGTGGAGAACAGCACAGCAGATGAACCTAGGTATGAACGATGTCTTCATTTATAACAAACGCCGGCTCGGTTTCGTCGAAGAACCGCGGAAGTCTGGAGTCTCCATCCAACTGAGCTCTCCTGCGCGTATCACAGAAGAAGGGGTGGAAGAGAAAGGGGAGGTGCACGCAAGTAGCAGGAAACACCACCTCCAACACCAGCAGCAGATTCAGTCTTATCTGCGTTTCAACTTCTTCGAAGTGCTGTTGTGCTGCTGAGTGATATGACCGATAGGATATCAGCTAAAATAGATTGGCGTTTTCCTGCTGGTCGATTGGGGAGAAGGGGATTTTTTTTTTTTAAAGTAGAAGATAGTTCAGCTGTGAGTTAAAAGGGTGACCACTATGGATGCAGCGATTTTATCTATCTGTCTAATGGTTTAATTATAAAAGCTAGAGTTTAATCAAATAAGACTTAAGGAACTGCTCTCACTTAATACATTCACGGTCATTTTAAACGACCTTTTAATTCAGGCTGCAAATCTTTTGCGTGAATACCTTTGTTTCTGGCATTTGACAAGATATTACTAAGGTATTCATTCTTTATTGATAATCACGTTTATAATTTTGGTTGTTTTGTGTGTTTGTTTGTTTTTTTTACTCTTTACCTGTATTTAACCCGTGTACGGATTCTGACGTGTATCTGCTATTAATTTGTGCAGCTTATGATCGTACTGCTGTCCTTCTTGGCCGGGACGCTCTTGTAAAAGAGATTTTTCATCTCAAGTGTTGTTTTTTTCCTGGTTAACTAAAGGTTTAAAAAAACTAAACTTTATAAATAAAGAGGGGGAAAAAATCTATAGTGTTTGGCACCAGTTAATTTTTACTAAATTATATATTTCAGTGTGAATATTTCACACTGCTCAAGTGTCCTCAAGAAACTCCTCAGAGTTCAATAACATGAACAGCATTTACTCTAAATGCTCCATTTAATCTAGATTGGCTGCGTCCCTGGGATTTTACTTTCATGAACAGGCCAGACTCTTTGAATACATAGTAGCACTCCAGCCTTGATATAAAGCGTATTACTATTTAATCTCTACTGGGCGCTTACCCCTTTGAAACAAAGATGAAAAGATGGTGATGCAGAACACAAAGTGGAGGTGAGCTTCAAAAGTCCAACATTCACAAGCTTTTGTTGAACGTTTTTGCTAACTTTTTAGAAGCTGTTCTCATAGTTGCTGTGAACAGAGTTATGCAATCAGGGGTTTTTCAGGGTTGTGAAATATCTAGGATATATTTATATCTGGGACATTTATCACCAGAAAAACTGTCGTGCGCATGAAAGGTCACCGCTGCTAATCTTTAAATGATGTTCTTTTAAATAAATGGGATTTATTTCCCTTCATTAGCTGTCATGACTCATTCTGTATGAGTAGGAGTCAGTGGGCCTAATGACAAAAACACAAGCTGCTGAAGCTGAAGTGAACTCCAAGTGCACACAAATGTGTGATGGTGGTATTCATCATTTTGTTTACAGAGTACAGGACACATATTTATACAAATTACCACTTATATAATTTACACTTTGCCATCTCTTGATGCTGTGTGAAAAAAATCCACAGGCATTTCAGTGATTATCGCACAGTCTCTTTATCTCACGGAGAAGTGTTTTCCATTTTTTACAATTCTGAGAACAGGCACGAGTGTGTAAGCTGAGCACCTGTGCCAATGCGCTGCCAGCTCAGAGACACATTTTTATCTTGTTTGTTACTAATAACACATCGTGGTATATGTTTTCTTACTTTTTCAGCATGATGCGTGTTTGTGTGTGTCAGTGTTGTTACATAACGACTGGTTAAGAAGCAAGCACTTGTTCTCTCATTACACAAAAAGCCCAAAAGTGTTATTTAACTGCACTCTAACAGGGCTGTCATTTACATTACATCCATGTCCAGACACATACATCTACACAATTAGATCCAACCATGATTTTGGACACTGACACAACTTTTGCTGTTTAGTCGTGTTTCAAAACACATTTAACTCTTTGGTATGTGAATAACGGGAGTTTAAAGTGGAGACTTCCAGCTTGAATTTAAGGGCCTGAAAAAATGTGGCATCAGCCTGGGAGGACTTGAAGCTGCATATGACATTCTTATTAGGTGCTCGTTGCTACACTCAAAAAAATAATTCATTGGATGAACTTAATTTCATCTTGCCACCTATATTCCACCTAAACAAATCATGTTAAATCAATCCATCTTGATTGTGTTGTTTCAACACTAAATATGTTTGTAAGTGTAACATAATTTAAACATTAACATTCAGTTAATTTGATTTTTATTCAGTTAACATGTTTGTACCAAGTTAGTCTAATTAAATTAATTTAAATTCATGTTATATTGTTTAAACACTTTGGCACATCAAAAGTCAGTCTTGTTACATGAACTAGTAAAATATTTGTTTGTTACACCAATGTTAATCTTGTTGAATGAACAAATGTAATTTATGTCTGTAGTACTTACACCAATCATGTTTCAGTTAGTGTTTGTATTGCTTATGTAAACATTACTTTTAATTAAATTAATGAAACATACATAAATGATAACTTGCAAAACCATCTTTTATTTTGCTTGAACATTCTTAAAACAGTTGGCAGGATCCCAGTTCAGCCTAGCTTTCTCCCCTTTAACCATCTCATACCAAGACCACAGAACTTCCAGATCAAGACATGCTGACTGAAAGAAAAAATACAATACAATAACCCTAATAATAAAAATGAAATAAGTCTGTTGAATAGTTTGCAGACAAAAAATATTATCCCCAAAGCAACTTTCGTAAAATGTAGTAAAATATGCATTGCAAACAACAATATGAATTTTAACACAATTTAAAGCTCAGACATAACATTCAACATTACTATAATATTACAACATTACTATGTTGCTTGCATACATTAGTCCTCCATTTAATCAGGCTGTATCCATTAATAGTGACTTTATGCTATTTAACGTGTGGAGAAAACATTCAATTTTGAGCATAACTGCTCCACTCAAACAATTTGTGAAAACCAGTGTGCATTTGCCTTTGTAACAATTGCCATCTGGCAAAAATCAGTGTTTACACTTAAACTGTATAAGACTTTAAGTTATGAACAAACAATCTTTGTATAATAGCCGCAGAGCAAACCACATAGTTTATATGAACATTTTATAACTTACAATTTTAAACTTTAAAACAGTAAACACATATTTGCATTGCAGAAACCTTGAAAAAAAAATATCTGGCTTGCATGAGTCCGTTTCAAGCTCATTCACCCCATTAGCTTGTTTTTTAGGAACTGTGCCTTGGATGACAACCTCTGTCCATCCAGCTTCATGATAATCTTTTGCAAGACTTCAAAAGTGCATTTGAGCTCCGGTGGGTAGCTTAGGTTCAGACAGTATATCAGTCCAAATAACAGAGCACAAGCAATTGCAATGCCCCTCAAACCAGTGAGAACCTCCACGCCTTCAATCAGGACACCGATGTTCTCTGGGTCATCTCCAGGCTCCGCACCCTCCTGATGTATGACATACACTCCCATCACAGTTTGTTCCATGGCTTCAGTGTTGGCCTCAGTGTTCTGTGACGTAAAATATAATAATACATTTGTTTGAGTCTACATATGAAAAAAAAAAAAAGGAATTCAGCAATCAGCGTGAATATGCTGATATATTTACTAAATTCTATGTCTCTGGTTTCACACCTCAGAAATTTGACATGAAACAAAACAAGGACCAATTGCAATATCTTTTATTCACACGTGGTGTCACATTTTACCATTTCATATATCGAAATTACCCATAACTCCTGGAGCAAATTACATAACACAGAACAACTTGTGAATATAACTGACCGTATATTCCTTCACAAGTTTCTCATGGTCTTCATTCAGGTAGACACACAAGGACTTCAGGATGCATGCTCGTCTTGCATGTATTGTGTCATCCTAAGAAAAAAGGGAATCCATAATGACAATATTTAACTTTTAGGCAGCAGTTTGAAAAAGGAATACTTAGTTTGGAAGAGTCCAAAAGGCCACATGGTAAATAGACTGGTTCTTATATAGCGTTTTTCTACTCAGAGCACTCAAAGCTGCCTTTATACAACAATTCATTCACCCAATCACTTTTTCTAAACTGTTTAAATGGCCTGTATTTATATAGCACTTTACTAGTCCCTAAGGACCCCAAAGCGCTTTACATATCCAGTCATCCACCCATTCACACACACATTCACACACTGGTGATGGTAAGCTACATTGTAGCCACAGCCACCCTGGGGCGCACTGACAGAGGTCGAGGCTGTCGAACACTGGCGCCACCGGGTTTAGTGCTTACTGTCTAACATTCATACACATTCACACTCCGATGAATGCATCGGTGAGCAACTTGGGGTTAGTATCTTACCCAAGGATATTTGGCATGCACACTGGAGGAGCTTGGGACCAACCCGCCAAGCTTCTGATTAGTAGCTGACCTGCTCTACCACCTGAGCTACAGCCACCTCAAAACATCTGTCTAAACCAAATCAGACACAAAATGAGGCAACACTAATGTTTTTTTGGGGTTTTTTTCCCCCATTTTGATCAAAATTAACCATACGATTTTATCAATTACTTATTAATATAAGACTGATGCTTATATAATTTGTATAAGATATGAAAACCTCTTAGGACTTTTGCCTACCATATGTATAGATATCTTTGCTCATAAAATTGCCAGATTATGGGCATAAAAAGTTCTTAAGCACAGATCTAACCCACCTTAGAGATGGCCACCATGATGTGTCTCATTTTTCTGCCAGCCACCCCACCTTTGCCTCGAAAGAGCTCCATCATGCGTGGAGTGTACAAGTCTAGCTCATAAAAGAATCTAGATAGCAGCGGTACTGTCGATATGCGCAGGAATTCCTTGTCAATCTGAAAAACATGAACAATGCACTTATAATATGCACCAGAGGAAGGACATACCAGGAATTATTAGCTGTTTTATCACTATGTTATGTCAATATTAGTGAAGCAAGAAATAACTGGTCAACCATAAACACACTCTAAAAGTTAGACATATAGGACATGCACCTCTTTCTCGGTGAACAGAGCTGGCCATCTGCTTTTAAAATCTGCAATAAAGGGCTGTCCTTGAATAACTTCTTGCCTTCTGTACGAAAAAGTCTTCTGCATTTTCATTGTCACTATATTGTCATTGTTTCTCTTCTGAACCTCTGAAAGCAGTGCAATTCTCTCTTTTTCCAGGCTGTCAGTGGTTTCTCCTTTTGGATACTGCGGACAGTAATTGACTTCTGCTCTTCTAGGCTTTTTCACATTCAATGCTGCCTTACTTTTGTCTTGGGCCTTGTTCTTTAGTGAATTTACCAACACCTCAGCACAGCCCAGGCCTCTCAGTTTGGTCCGGACATTGGCCATTTTATACTTGAGGCTAATTTTCCAACCATAACAGCCATTAAAGGATCCCTGCTCCCTCAGACAAGGATGCTGTTTGACAAGGGCTTCTGCAACTTCATTCAGGTCATTGTCAGTTGGATAGACTTTAAATTTTATTATTTCTTCAGCCAGCCTTTCTAAAAGGTGGGATTTCAGTTTTGGTGAGGGGGTCAAATGAGTTCCACCAGCAATGAACTCAGCATTGGCCTTTTCAAGTTGCAGTTCAGCCTCATAGCTGAAACGAGGGACTGTGAAGACACTTGGCCACACTGACAGTCTTGTAGACGGTGATGAACCTGACGATGAAACGGGCCTTGTATTGTCTGTGTCTGAAGAGCTTGAAAAGGAATGTGTTGGACTTCGCACTGGTTGACATGTCACTCCATCTTCTGTAAAACTTTGCAACTGCACACTATCCAAGTATACAACCTTTAAAGTTGCTTTATCATTAATTTCAGAGATCGCAGTCAGATTTACAAAATCATTTCCGAAATCAGGATCTTGATATTGAAGACGAAAATCCTGTTGCACTCCAAAATTTGTCTTTATTTCCTGACACAATTCCTCAATGGAGTCTGATATCCCAGCTGGTAAAATTAGTTTCCTGGCATCATCTTCTCCGAGAATGATCCTCAGTCTTATGGGCTGGGGCATCATGCTGACCTGGACAAATATCAAATATTTAAAAAATAAATAAAGATGTACTCATTGACTATTGTGCGAGTGTGTGTAACAAATTCTAATGTCAACGATAATTTGATGATGTCACCTTGGCCTCGAGGAATTTTTTTACTGGAGAAGTGAATAGTGCATTTTCCAGATTTGTCTTGCATTCTTCTAATTAATGACAATTCTTGCATAAGATGCTTAAAAGAAATCTACTCTCACTAAATTAAGTAGCAATTGGTCTGCAAAGTATGATGTATTATTTACTGTGCCAGGTGATATAGGGGGAAAATACTTACAAACATCACTCCTGTTTACCCTGCAAGTTAGTGTGTCTCTTCAGAGTAACCAGACGCAGGCCTCCCACTGAATAGGCAGCTAACGGGTAGTCATCGAGTAGTTCCCCATGCTCAATCAGAGACACCTCTCTCGCATGTGACATGTCAAGCTCAAAAGCTCTGAAGTGCTCTCGATACCAAGCAGAGAACTTTTTTACAAAAAAGTATATTCTGCCATGCAAAATAAAAATCTGCAGAATTTCTGCAAACTCTGGCAAACCAAATATTTGCCCATGAACAACTATCATTCCTGTGCTGTAGTTCATGCCATTGTATGACACGCTTTTTGTAATATGGACATCAGTTTCATCTGGTAATCTTTGCTTTATAGCTACTGCGATATCACTTTTCAGAACATCAATTGGTACTGATGAGCCAACATTTACCATTAAAGGTGTCTTATGGTCAGAAGAGTGCAAGTCAGAGGCAATCACGAGCTGATGTTTTTTGGCAAGTGTAACAGGTATGTTCTTAAAACAGTTTGTATGGCGAGCAATTTGTTTAAAAAAACTATTTTTTGCCTCAAATCTCATTGTCCATTTGTGGACAAGAGGCCCAAAATGCCGAATCAGAGCAGGGTAGTGCTCCAAATAATGATGTTTAGGGAGAAGACTGTTGTTTGGAAAAAGTTCTTGGTATCTCTGGCGATGTTCACTGATTTTACACTCAAGGTAGGAAATCGACTCATCAGACTGGACAGGGGCTACAACAAGCTCCACAATGTCCTTCAGATCCAAAACAATATGCCATGCAGGTTCATCCTCTGGAACAAGTGGACCAATAATTAGAGGCAACAAACGAAGCAGAGACCAATTTTCATGTGCATTTCCACCAATATTTTTTTTTAATGAGAAAGTCTGGGGAATTGCATGAGGCCGGTTGGTTTTATCTGCCCATTTATACTCAAAATTTTGGATCAAGTTGTTAAGTTTTTCTAAGGTGAAATACTTTTTAGAGATTAAAAAAGAAAAACAATGCGCAAGCTCCACTGGTATTATGCCCTCTAGCAGATCATGTGCTACATCTGGAGGGTAGCCTGCAGTGACATGAAAATGGCTCAGATTCTTACTCAAAATACAATCTCGCTTAACTCCACAACAAGCACTTGCTGTTTCTTGTGCACGCTTCAAATGGAATTCATGAAGTTCCGGTGTTCTATGCTCAAAATCACCAGCAGTCACTGACTTTATTTCAGATTTTTTAGCTGTACAGAATCTGCATATGTATTCAGCAGAAAAACTTTCCACAAAACCTGCCAGCCCATGGGCTCCTAGGTTGTCAGCTATGACGCAGCTCACAGTTCCTTTAATACACTCGTTCAACTGACTGATGAACACACCATGTTGCTCCAAAGTTACCAGATCTCTCAAAAGTGGATCAAAGACTTTTTCAAACCCAAATGTCCTCAAATCTTCACTCTTGCAAAGGATTGCCAAATAAATGGATGAAAGGGCTGAATGAGAACCAGGTGGTAAATTGCCCAAGACCCAATATACACCACAAAGCTTGTGCTTTTTCCGTGAGGTCCCAAGAGGATTACAAACCTCAAAATCATCAATATAAAGGTTAATAGAAATTCTCAACTTCTCACCATCTAGAAAGCTATTTCTTTTATAATGCTCCCCATCTCGAAAAGATCTGTAAACCCTCTGATCACCATTCAGATTCTCTCTATTTTCTTGAGCTATTTGTTCTTCAATCACTCTATCCAGCAATTTATTGTGACTCAATATTTCCTGCAATAACTGTAATAAAGGGATGTACTGAAATGACTTCCTTTGGTCTATCGATAAAAAATACTCAACAGGCTCTACAACCCTAAAATTTTGTATGTAGTATAGTTTTCTTTTATAAGGAGTGGCAAGAGGGCCACACTTTCCCAATATTTTAGCCACAGGGTTAGAAACACATACAGAATTTGCAAGCTCTTCAATAACAGCCTGACTAATATGGAGGTTATGGCTCTTAAAAATTTCTGTAATTGTACGTTTTGTCAGAGGTACACTAGCTGAACTCAACAGAAAAACTAACTCCTCTAAGAACTCATCTAATCCTTTTGCTGGAACATGAAATGTGTGTTCCAATTTCAACAATATTACTGCTAATTTCCGTTCAATTAGTTCGGGCTGATTTTCAACAGCACTATTATCACATTCTGTCACTGACTCACTTTCAAATTCACCATAGGATACATCTTCAGAACAGCTAGCCCTTACATTATCAGAGGACTCTATCACTTGAACTGGGTCCACACGTGTAACTACACTGGCTTTAAAATCTTTAAGTGTGTGTGGATGATGCTTCCTCTTTTTGTGTGTATAAAATGTATTGTAAATATTTGTCTTGAAAGGGCAACCAAGAAACACACAACTACCTGTCTCGTTACTTCGCAGATGTGTTCCAATATGGACAAAAAAATCTCTCTCAGAGAAGACGTCACTGCAGTCACATAACTCACATTTAAAAGTTACTGAACTTGAAGCTGTCTGTGTAAACTGAGATGAATGAGCTTTATAGACATGAGTGTTCAGTCCACTCCAAGTCTTAAATGTGCACGGACAATTAACATATATGCACAGATAATGTTGACCTATTCCGTAATGATGATGTAGTTTATAATGTTGAAGTAATTTGTACCTGCTGCTCTCTCTGGTAACACAATGCTTGCACTGCCACATACACGTCACTGATAAAAAATGAAATATGCATTAGAAAACGTCAAGGAGATTAAACTTCTGCATCATCCAAAAAAAATAAATAACATAATAATAATAATAATAAGGCAAACATGAACTTACCATGTATTGTTGAGGAGGTGCATAAGAATCTCAGAGCATGGGAATGTGGCTTTATTTTGTGATGTATTTCTGGGGAGAGAAATTAATTAAAACAAAGTTATTACTCTGACAAATTTGTGTTAATATCTACATACTGTGAAATGTGAAGACTGTTACGGTGCGTACACACCGAACGCGATAGACGCGACCAGAGCTTCAGGTTTACATGTAAAGTCAATGGAGGAGCACGATGAAGCGCGACTGGAGGTCCAGCTAAACTTCGGAAGCAGATTTGCATTGAGAAAACGCTTTTCTGCCTACTTCACACGACTGACGCCTTTGAAGCGCGAAGTAAAATACGCACTGCAGTTTGTGTGGTGCATTTTGTGCATTCGCGCTTATCACGTCTACCGCTCGAGTTGGTAAAATCTGCGGGACAGCAGCTTCTCAAACTCGGCAAGGGACAGAAGGTGGTACTGCTGAAAGCGGCCGTCATCCAGACGGAGCTTCTGGAGCAAGTGGTGAAACTCACCAAACTGCTCACGCTTGTGGAAGACCTGATGGACCCAGGTACAGTGAGGACGTCCTTTAGGCACTGCTCTGCTCTCCACAGCAAATAGAGAAGGGAGACTCTTTCTTCAAACGCTAGATTGACAGCTGCCATTTTAATAACATACCGTCTGGCACTACTTCCTCCCAGATCTCTTCTTCTTACGCGTGAAAATTGCATATAAAGCTCGACCAGTTCATGCTGGACGCGCTTCGAGGTGCAAATGTGCACGAGATCAGCTAGGGGCGTCTATCGCGTTCGGTGTGAACGCACCGTTAGTCAGCCTAATGCAGAGCACCAGAGAAACTATAACCCGAACAATTATCCACCTAAATCATTCTGAATTCGAAAACTAAGTGAATATATTACAAAAAAAGAAAATGCACATGCAATTATTGTGACAGATTTTATCTTACTCCTTGTTATTAACTCCCCTAAACGCTGGTTTAGTTGAATTAAACCTTTCATCAATCCAGTTAATGCGGTTGCCGCGACTAAACTCCACTGACAAAAACAGGAATTTTAGATAGAGCATCATAAAACACTCATAAAATCACCAAAACCATGTCGGTCAGTCTTACCACTACTACCAACAATCACCAACTCCGGTTAAGCAGAAAGTAACCCTTCATTCATGGAGCTATATGCGAAGACATTACGGCTCTACGCGGCTTTCCCGCTCTTCAAAGTTAGCTAACTCCAGAGAAGAAAAACAGTCCTACCAACACAGATAACCATGAAACACACCTCATTCAAAGTCGACAGAAACAAAAAAAAAAACGAACTTACCAAAATAACCTCATCAGTTTTTGCTCTGTTGCAACAATTAGCGACTCCGGTTAAGTTTTAAAAAAAAAACATTAAATTCACCGACTTACATTTGAAAAATGTTTGGGTCTACAACCTGCCTGCTATATATAAAACTCCTCTATATCTCCACACTACACAGGTAAAAAATTTTAACTAATAGTATTTATCTCTCACTCCACTAACCTAAATAAATATATCAAGAAATATTACTTACCTCACTATCAGGTATGCCAAAGAAGTAACTCCACGTGCGCTCGTTAACTTCTCAACGGACCTTTCCGCATCCGGTGGGCGTGGAGCATGCGCAATACATGACGCTATCAGAGCCTTTGGTTTGATGGACCTCATTCTCATTGGATTGCCATGAACGAATTTAACTCATCAAAGTTTTCTTTGATTTATATTCAACAAAAAAGAATGAATCATTTAATGAGCATAAAAATGATTTCTTCATGTGATGTAAACATATTACTACTTTGTTAATCAAACACATGCCCTAGTTGATTTTTTTGAGTGTAGTACTGAGTTGGACCTGCTTTTGCATTAAGAACTGGCTTTATTCTTAATTGCAAAGATTCAAAAAGGTGCTGGAAACATTCCTCAAAGATTTTTGTCCATAGTGACACGATAGCATCTTACAGTTGCAAACTCTGTAAACTTTAGAGATGGTTGTGCTGAAAAATCCCAGCAGATTGGCAGTTTCTGAAACACTCAGACCCGCACATCTTTCACCAACAGCCATGCAACATTCGAAGTCAAATAAGTCACCTTTCTTCCCCATTCTGTATCTCAGTTTGAGCTTCAGATAGTCATCTTCACCATGACTATATTCATAAAAATAGATATAGATATATTTATTTATTTATCTAACACTGGGGAAATTTACTTGTTACATCAGGATCAGAAAGAAAAAGTGAATGAGAGATATATTAGAAAAACATAAAAATAGAAAATACATAATTTTTTAAAAGTACAACAAAAGATGATAATTCTGCTAAATGCAGTAATAATAAAAACAATAAAGAGAAATGTGTACATTGCACTATATACACTAAAAGACATGTAACAAAGATACAGTGGGAATCAAAACATATACTCGAGTATTTTTAGTAGGCATCTATCCTGTATCCTGTGCGTATTTTACAGTCTGACTGCTGCTGGGGTGAAGGTACTGTAATAGTTCTCCATAATGTAGCAGTCTGCTGCTGAAGGCACTGCTCAGGGACTCCACAGTCTCATGGTCAGTGTGAGAGGCATTGAGTGAGGGACCAGGACAGAGCCGGCCCTCTTCACCAGTCTAATATGCAGCTACAAGTGGCACATGTTGAGTGTATCTGGACCAAACTGTCAAATCACTTTATAAATTACACCATAATCAGTGCAAGATTTTATTTATTTATTTAAAAGTAAAATAAAAGTGTGTTTTGTGAGGCTACGGTGAGCTTGACCTATGACCTTTGTTCAACAAAATCTTAAATCTCAGGTGAAGCTTTGTGCTAAATTTAAAACAACTCTCTGGAAGCGCTTAAAAAGGAAACAACCTGAAAACCTAGTTACTCTGGCCACAGCTGTCACCACAGAGCCCTGAATACACCACTTAACAACAATCAGCCCAATATTCAAACTCCCCTCTTTGGTTTTATTAGTACACGTGGTTTAACAGAGTAGGGGGACTATTGATTAAGGAATCATTTCATTCTATTGTAAATCAGACAAAATAGGAATTGCTGAAGTCATTGACACATTTCCTCTTCTTTAGAGGAAGGAAACTAACTCTTTGTCATGAGCCAACTCCCTCAACATCTTTCATGACATCTGTTTCTTGCAGGGAATAAACAGGGAGAAAAATACCGAGAGGGATGAAATGAAATGTTGAGGGCTGCCATGATGTTCATCTTTGGAACTCCCACCGCTTGCAACTTTAAAGAGGTAAAATAATTAATTTCTGACAAGTGCAAGAGGCTGCCCTAGGAGACTGACGCTGCTATATGAAGATAATGTCTCATTTGAATAAACTGCCTCCTCTTTCAAATGTATCCATATGCATGAGACGGCGAGTCTAATTGCTGTTAATTCCTATTAAATTGATTGTGATTTATTCACATCTCATCGAGATGCACAAGCTGTGTGTATGAATGGAGTCAAGAAGTTTAATTTCCTGCAGTTAATGAATCCGTTTTGATCAGTTTGAATGGATCGGATGAGCTCGTTGTTGATTTTTGTATTCAAACACAAATTTAAAATGGTTATCCATCTTCACAAATACAGTTAATCTCAAGAATTTATAGCCAAACTAAGAGGGAGGCACTATATTAGGGCCAGACTAGAATATTTTGCTGTTTAGTAGATTGCCATAGAAATGTAGAAACTATGATTTATGGATATTTTTGAGCTTTGTGTACTTTTGTAGCTCACTCCCATAGCAGCTTTTTAAACCACAACAGGCGACTTATTATTATCATAAAACTACCAAAACCAAAATCTGCTTTCCACTACTTACACTACAGTTTCATACCCATAGGGCCCAGCCTTACTTTTAAAAAGACAGAAGTTTATATGTCTCCTAAAATGTTACCCAAAGTCAATTTATTGGTTTTTAACCCATTTGTTTGTCTTTCCACCAAAACCCACTGTGAAACCTCCAAGTCCACATCTGGATGAGACACAGAGTGCTTCATTTCTAAAGACACAACTGGAAACATTGGAAATGATAAATGCAATATTCAAAATGAAACATCAAACCAACTGAACACCAGCAACCGCACAGTAAAACCACATATAATGATATTTAAAAAAAACAAAACAGGGAGCACTCTGAGAGCATGGTCCTCCGCCAAGGCAGCTCACTCTCTGGGCAGTATTTACTTTTAATAAGGGAACAGTTTAGTATGTGGTTTGTATTTGTTCTGTTTTCTTTGTCCTTTTTAAACATACTTAGTAATAGTACAGCAAGAATCAGATAAGGAAAGCTTGACAAATGTTTCCTTTACACAAACATTAGTGTTGGAGTAGGTAATGGATAATAGGCTGTCACGGTACAAAGTACAAAATACAAACAAGGCCAGGCTGGAGCCAGAAGTGCAAAACTTTGAGACAAGATGGAAAACACACACACCATGAGAGAGAAAACACAAAGGACCTGAGGAAAACTAAAGGCTCAAATACACACATGAACTAATTAGGGAGAGAGGACACAGCTGGGGAAAATAAAACACGGGTGGACAAAATCTAGCAAAACTGAACATAAAGCACACAAGAGGAGGGACGGGGGATAAAATAAAGCAGGAAGTAAGCAAAACATGAGAACACCTACACCAAGGGAGACTTAACAACTGGATACAGGAAACACAGAGAAGGCTAGGAAAAAATAAACCACATGCTAGTTGAAAATGACATAAACTGAAACTCAGGAACTAAATTATAACCATGAAACTCCAGCACATAATGCAAAAAATAATTACAAGAACTTTCCTGGTCCCCCAGTCCTCCTTGGCTGTCTGCTGCAGGTGTTGTTTTCTTTCTGTCTCTCCCTTGTTTTTCTCTCTGTCTCGTCTCTCTGTGCTTGTTTGCTTGTATCTGATTTCATGGGTAGGATTCATCACGAGTTCCCGCCTGTGACCAAACACACCTGTGCGAATCACAGGCTCGTGAAGAAGCCACTACTTAAGGTAGTGGCCGAGGATCGTTCTTTGCTACTCAGTTAGCTGAAACCCTAGCACTTGCGACTTTGTGTGATCTTGCACTGCTTCTAATGTCAATAACTTGAGCTTACTATATTACACTACGCTATATTTCTAAGAAGCTCATTCTCTTTCTGCTGACAATACTTTCTTTAAAGTTGTTACGCATAAACTTGAAAGAAAGGCAGGAGTGAAATGTAAAAGTTTTAAGTTTAATTTTGAAGATAAAAGGCATTTCATTAAAGTTTGACCTTATTTAACCCTGAAGAAGATCTCAGAGAGTAACATGATATTTAGAATCCTCATATATCATTCCCTATATGTCTATATGTTATCAAAAGAAACAATGGCAGTAAGAAACATACTTTTAAATAGCTCCGTATAGCATTAATAGCATCTATTGAAGAGGTAAGAGGTCAATATTACATGAAAGTTTAAATATTTATACAGTACTTTCTATATGTTGAAAATACTCACCACACTTGTAACAATCATAATTTCTAAGATTTAAGGCTTATGTCAATTTTTTTGATTAATAAACAGCTGCCCTTGAAGATCTCCATCCAACCCTTGGCACCTCAGGGTGGGATGAAAAAAAACTAACTCAAAATCAAGATCAAAATATAACATTTATATAAAAAATTATGTATCAAAAATAAATTAACAAAAATAAATAAACAGAAAAACAGTCATGTCATGTGAAGTAAGTTAAGATAACAAGCGATGCACCAAACTGGAAACCACCATCATGATAACGTTTTGAACAAACTGATAAACAAGATTTTTTTTTTTTTTTTTTTTTTTTTTTTTTTTTTTTAATAAATAGGACAGGGGGAATGAATGAGAGAAAGAGGGGGAGAGAAAGAAAGAAAACCAAAGGGGAGAAGAGATGGTGAGAAGGGGGGGGAAGAGAGAGAAAAAAAAAAAGAACTCCTGGGTCACCTGTATGGAGAAAAAAAAAAAAACAAACAAAAAAAACAAACAGAGGAGACAGCAAACAACAAAGAGCAACATAATAATAGAGAAAACAAAGCACCATCACAATAAACTAGCTAGTCATAGATATCAATATTTACTAAATAATAAACGATATTGTGCAGCACGCAAGATAGACAGCGCACAGTGTGCTTTGAGGCAGCAGCCAAGAAAGCTTTAGTCCGCGTCTGTGAATACCCATGTGTGCATACCTGTGTGGATCAGCATGCTTGCATTCCAAAGGTTTCTCCATGTAATGATCTGCTAGGGAGTGTGGGGGGGCCACAGCCCCGTCCTCCAGGGTGTGAAGCGGGTATGGAGGAGATCAAAACTCCAGACATCCAGAGGCCCCCAGAACACAAGAGACCATGGAAGACCAACAGAGGGGCAGCCGCGCCACTGTTCCAGTAAGAGCTGAGGAGAGTCCCAGATGAGGGCTCGCCCAGCAGCCGCGGAGCAGAAGTCAGGGGGAGTTGCAGTGACGCGCCCGTGAGCTCCGCCGGCCCCCAGCTGTAAACAAGATAAACAAGATTTGAATTATCAATGCCACATGCTCTGACTGCATCTTCTCATTGGTGGTGCCGTGGACTTACTGGTTTTTACCACTAAGATAACAGGAAATGGTATTTAGAGGTTTTTATCAACATGCTTTGCAGATACACAGTATCAGCTTATCCTTCGGTTATCGTACACCAAGCAAGAGCTTTTTCACAGAGATGGTATTTTCACGGCCTTTGCATCCGCAACTCTGGCAACTCTTCATTTGTAATTTCACATTATTATTGATACGTAAAGTACTTTATAATTATATTCACTTTCTTCTCTATTACTATTTAAAAACACTCATCAACAGTAAATTGAGTTCTTTTTTAAACATGCATACATTATTAAATCCACCAAGTTACACCACAAGCACACAGCACAGATCTGCAAGCTTTCTCTGTCTCTGGGAAGTTTATATGTTCTTCAAAGGGCTGCAGTCTTTTTACAAGGTACGGAAGTTATTTTATACTGCTATTGCGGACCCTAGAAGGGAAGCAATGCTCATTAAAAGCCGAAAGCTTCTCTGCACATTGCATACTTTGCTCCCATCCAGTATTCTAATTCTGTATCAAATATTTGGATGTCAGTCACCTTGAAGTTTTTATTTTCCAGCACAGGGTTTCATCAGTAAACACACGATACAGATTGGAAATTGTGCTTTGCAGAATCTGAAGGTAAGAAGCGACTTTTGCATATTTATTCCAAATCTAACAACAGGGACAGATTTCAGGAGAACGCCAGAACATCACCCAGCAGCGACTGGGAGATAATATCCTTTAATGATGGCATTGGAGCGTATTGGAGTGAGAACAAATGCACGAGGGAGGACAAGCTCTCTTCCTCCATTGTGGTCGTAGACTTTGAGACAGACTGTAATTAACAGCACTCTGTCCTCCTCCGTGTTATTAGCTCAGCTGACCTTTGAATGCATCAGATCAGTGAAACAACACATCTGGTAACGCTTCTCTGTTCAGGAAAAGCAGAGGTGAAGAGAATATTAAACAGAAACTGTCAGTGAGTTATTGAGTGACAGTTGTTGCTGTTTCTTTGACATCAATACACAGATTTGGTTTGAACATGCATTCTTTTTTGATTTATTATTCATCCTCCCTTTAAACCACTGTATAAGGTTTCAGACAAAATGTTTTACAGATTCATCACCAAACACAGAAGCTTGCTTCCACCAGTGGAAAAAGAATAAAATCGGCATCCATAAGTCACATTTTTAGGTAATTATCTCAGATTTTCTATTTAATCATTCAAAGCGTCAGGATATTTTCTCAGTCTTCAGTTATTGTCTCATACGTTTGAGTTAGGGACTTAAAATTTTGAGATAATAACCCAAAATTTAGACTAGAATGGATGGCAAAAAGGTTTTTTCATAACTAAAATCTTTAGCTAATGCTGCTGATAAGACAGTAGGATTATTTCCTTTAACCAACGTGTGTGTAATGAGAATATTTCCAGGCTTCTCAAAGCAGGATGATGGCAGGCACATAGAAACCCCCTTCATTTTACGTTTAACTGAATCTTAAACTTTTTCTTTGGAAAATCTCTTTTCATTCACTGCTCTTTTCCTGTGCCAGCGGTCTTGTAATCACATCAGCATGTCAGCGTTGGCCTATGTGCAAAGTTTAAAATGCATGCAGTTAAAAAAGGGAAAAGATGGACCAGACAAGCTTAAACAGCATTGCCTGCAGGAGATTTATTGAAGAAATCCCTCACACACTGGCATGCCGTTTCAGAACTGTCTTGAGGAAAACCCCAGCTGGGAAATTGTCCAAATACCTCCACTGAACTTAGATTAGTCCTGAAGTCTCAGTCTAAATCACAATAGCATTTCCTGTAGCTCACTTGGGCTCTTTTAATTGTTTTGCCACTTTGAATTTTCTGACCCTCACAGAAAACGTTTTTTTCCCACTTCTTTGTAGAAATTGCTTTATCAAAACCACGCTGTTCATCACAGAGGAAGAAATCAATAAGGCAGGGCAATGCCAGACTGAATGAGACAAAATATTGACTTTCACACACACACGCTTTTCTCCCTCAGGCAAATCCAAACACAAAATACAGTAGAAAACAGAATCTGTTACACTAAATGGAAACTCTGGTTTAATTATGAATACAGAAGAGAGGATGCTTACTTATACTTGGAGATTTCTTTTCATTACATTTTTTCCTAACGACTGGTAACAGCTGGAGAAGACAGCTAAAATGATGATAGACTGCGGGCGAGCAGAATGGAGCATTTGGTTTGTCAAGCATTTGGCATTCATCTACTTTTCAAGCAAAACTGTCAAACTTGGTGCAATTTGTGTTTTAGCTTCAAGGATTTTAACAGCTGGTGTCACATTCACAATGTAAATATTCTTTATGCTACGTCGAAATATCTTCAGACTTGTTCAGCAGGTCTCCACAGTGGTACTAATTAAGTTTTTATGACTTCCACGGTTTGTCATTGAACTGACCCAGAGCTGAAGTGCTACAGTGAAGCCCACGTCTGACAGTTAAGCCCTTAACCTCAGAGGCTCAGTCAACCTGACTTTTATTTTCCACAGCTGATTAAAAGACATTTACAGCTCGGCTCCTTTTGCCAGCTGACTGCAGCTTGGTACTGGAGAAATTTGTTTTATCTCCTCCTGTCTCAGCTGGGGGCCCTGCTGTGCTGGTGAATGCAGCTGAAATACAAAGCATCTAAGAGAGATGTCAAGCAAAACTCTGGCAGTTCAAGCAAAAGCAGGATCCTTGCATGCAAACTCTCTTCAACCATCCTTTTCCTGACCCATCATTTTACTCACAGCACGACAGATTTACAGACAGATTAGAAAATCATGTGATTCTACTGTTGGCAGGAACACACATCTGTATTATGTGAAGTTGGTAAAATATCATAATGTGGATGCGGTTAAGCTGTAATTGTAAAACCCCAGGCTGCTGTACAATGATTTGTGAAAGTTTAATCTTTAAGTAGACCCGCTGATCAGATATTAAAGCTAAAGAGCTTGGAGTGATATTTTCATGTGCAAATCTTGTGTGGCATTGCCTTATCCACAGTATTCTGGAGCATGTAGAAGAATTAAATCATCCCCTTCTAAAAACTCTCCAAAGTAGGACTGCACAACCCACATACTGCGCTTAGAGCAAAACAAAAAGGAAGCAAAAAGAGGAGGAAGACACTGAGTTTTTAATATACTGCAGAAGCTCGGTGTATGGAGGTGCAGATATCAGAGCTGTTGCCACTTTGGGTTCTACACCAACTTGCTGCTATTCTTACACATAGTAGAAAGTAGAAACCTGGATGGTTAGGTTGTTTTACTAATTACTGAAAATCACAATTTAAAGATCGGTTTTAAGGTTTTTATTGTGTTTTCATTTATTAAACTTATCCTAAAGTCCACCTACGAGCTATCGCAGTTTTGCTTGTTGGCATATAGCGTTTGCTCAGTTGTTATTGTCAAGGTCGTGATGACAAAAGAGCTGTTTCCATGACAACCAAGTGAAATCCATCTGTTGAGGAAGACTTAGATTTGCGGTTTAAAAATCCCTGGATAAAGCCACAAAGTGGAAAGTATGTCAAAGTGTGTCAGATTTTGGACCCTGCTTCCAAAATCGAGGAAAAGATTTTCGCCTTTGATGTAAAGGTACTTACACCCTCTGTTCCCTGACTTAAAGGATGTGCCGTGCATGATGTTGCATTACCAGCTAAAGTTCTTTGAGGACCTTTGTGCTTACAAGTAATATTTTTATGTTAAAAATGGATCCCATCACAGACTGGCAGTGAAAAAGGAAACTCTCAGTGAGAAGCCTCTCTAGCTACAAGCATATTCAGCAGGAAGCTTTCCAGTTCAAAAAAAATCAATACTTAATATGGCAAAGTTAGTGACTATAATGAATATTGTAGAGCCTTTAAAAAGACATGGTAAGTTAATAATGTAACCATGTTATAACTGGTTTAAATTTTTTAGTTATTTACTCATCTTTTCCAGGATGCATTTTCTTGTAGCTGAGTCAAGGAGTAACTTTTAAATAATTGACATTATAACTGTGTAAGCATGAATCAAATATAAAGATAAATATTTAAATGTGTGGTTATTTTGTAAATTATTAGAACCAATCAGCGTGGTTATATCCTCAGGAATCACTCTCGTAATCTTCTTCCCGTGTCTTTATTTCTTTCTATATCTCCTCTCACTCTCCCGACCCCACCATTCATCCTATCTGACCTGTGAACCTCTGTGGAAAGGATGTCACTCCCAGTGGGCTGACACAGCTGAAGATAGCACACGCACAAACACCAGGAAATCCTCAGCTCTGTTTTATTTATTCAAGCCTCCCACTCATTCCTCTGCAAAAGATAAGTGCAGGGAATGAGGGATTGAAGATGAAATTTTCCCCCCATAGCATTACACACATCAAAGCTTAAAAACACAATTACCATTAACATCTGACCTTGCACATTCCCCAACATGAATTTTAAACAAGCTTCCTCTTTACCCAGGCCTAAATAACCCCTAAATACCTTGCAAAATTATTCATCACGGTGTCATATAGCAGTTGCCTCAAGCTTAAATATAGGATTGTCATGAACCGAAGTTCAGTACGCAAGCTGGACCCAGAAGCAGAGACAACACGCACAGGAGTACGAAAAATAAACTTTATTTTAACTAAAGGTGTCCCGGAAGGGTCAAAGGAAAACACGCGAGAAACTAGAAAAACCAAGGGACCGGGGGATGAGTTACGCAGGAACGCAGTAATCGGGACTGTGGGAGGCTGCAACAGAAAAAGGGAGAGAGTTACTGGGGAGCCGGGAAATAGCATACGTGGGGGGAGAGTATGAGTCTTACAGTCAAAGCGGGGCCGTGGGAGCCGGAGGGAGGGGTGAGGGTCCGCGGGGGAGCTCCAGGAAAGTAGAGGTGATCGGTACCGGAGGCGATCCAAACTCCAGACGGGCAGGTGGACAGGCAGGTGGCTCAAAAACACGCCGAGCTGTTACCTGAGCGCAAAAGAAAAGATTAGCGTTTGTTCAGGTAAATGAGGGTTTTCACAACCGCCTTCCCGTGGGTGTACGTTACCGCTGTGAGACGACTAACAGACTGGCGTGGAGCAGCTGGCTGGGCTGGATCAAATAGTCCACCTGATAATCGCCTGAGATGGGATGCAGGTGTGGAGTTAACAGCCACACCCGTGGGCGTGGGCATCCCATCAGCTCCTTGGACACCGGGCCGCGGACCATGACAAGGATGGGTTCCTTGTGCTGATTTTGTCAGAATATTCATCATAACTGTCGAATTCTTCAGCTGCGTGTCAGGCAGAATCAAATGAGGGGGGCATTCATATCGACCAGTCAGAACAGAAAAAATAGTTTAAAGAATACCTTATTTGTATTAATATTCATGTGTCTGTGAGGATATTTTCCTGGTGTGGGATTAAGGCTTAAGAAATACCAATAACAGTAGATAAAATAAGTGCATCCACACCAATACCAGCACCTTGGCGACAGGTTGACATTTTCCATGTTTTGACAGAAAGAAGCAAATCCCATCTAACTGAGGGATGCTTGTCAGCCCTCTAACCATCAAACCGATGTCAGGAAAAAATTGCGCACCAGCCATAGTCTGCTCTTCCTCCAGTAGCACAAGCACATCTGCAGATATAAGCACAAGCCATTTACTCAGCTTGTGTATTGTAGATCAAAAAAGCAAACGCACAATGCACGGTTGAAAGATGTCAACTAATGACAACAGCTCAACAGTGGATTTGAAGCTCCCAGACCTTTGCTAAAAGACTAAATTGATGATCCTGGCTACCTAGAGCTGTAGTCTTCTGCTGGCTGGCTTCTCTCAGCTTAGTGGATGATACATTAGATCAGTCAAGCATGCATGCATGGAGAAAGAAATAGATGAAGAGAAGGTGACGAGAACGGTATATCCTCAACCAGTTATACTAAAAGGATGCTGAATCAGCAGGGGGTCCATACTTACATCTGGTTGAACTGTTTTACTGTTTTCTGATTTCAAATAGCATGCACAGGAATGGATTATTCCCTACTCCCCTTCATATCTTTTATTTCCAAAGCAATGAAAGCATCACATATCACTTTATTTTCCCAGGAAAGGGGCTTACAAGGATTAAAAAGGCATAAAGCAAGGCTGGTTAAAAAAAACACTGCAGAAATACATATGGGTTTAAAGGAGATGCACAATATACTAAAATGAAAATAATCTCTAATTTATTAGGATTTCTTGTATCCAGAAAAAAAATCCAGTAAATAAACTCATATTATGTCAAAAGAAATGAAACAGTGACACTGTGTGGTTGTAAAGAGGAACTACTACTGGAAGAAAGTAATTCACTCAGTTATAAATCACATCTTTTAATTTACTTGAGATAAACTGAAAAAGTATTATCCTCATAGTAAAGTCAGTCATTAGTCATTTTTGCATATGCATAAAGTGATAAGGTAAGGTGTAAACTGGAATTAACTGCTTTATTAGTGGCCAAGTAGGGATATGCTGAATGTGAAATTCTGGGGCCCTATTAGTGTTTTCTTCTGTATTTAGTTTTGTCTTGTATAAATATTGTTTAAATTGAAATCTTTTATCACCTAAAACCGGTGCTCTTTCAATATAGTCGTGAGTTTCTAGCTGAGAAAATGTTCTCTGATGTTTTGTAAATATGGATAACAAACAATCGGGCATGAAAATAACTAATAGGTCATGTGCCTAAACTGATTAGTCTTAATAACAATAATAATTTATGAGTCATTGCTAACAAATTTAGAATAACAACAATATTTAACAATATTTAGAATAATCAGTAATATCAATAACAGGGGCGTAATCTCCAGGGGGGGGGGTTGACCCCCCCAATAATCAGACCCAACCAATATAACCCCCTCCACAATAAAATTATGAATTATCTTACATAAATAAGATGGTGATTTTGATTTTCTTTACTCATTTCAGGTAGGGGAGACCGGGGATAGTTGTAACGTGGGTCAGTTGTAACACTGCCAATTTCTCCAATCAGGGCTAAGTTTCAAATGATGTGACTCATCCTGTACATGCCCAATTCAGTTCTGCTATCACATGTGAAAAATCAGCACATTTTGTCAAACACAGACAATTTAACATGAAAAAAAGTAATTTGTATGCCAAAAAGTAAGTTTTTCTACTTTATTTCAATTTCTAATAGCATTATCTGCTTTGCAGTTAAACTCATCAAACTTAAATTATGTTATTTGTATGTCTATGGGGATATATTCTGTGTAGGTCTTTAGTGCTAATGTTTTAGCCGTTGGCTGTAATGCTAGCTAGTTCATGGCTATAGGAGTCTGGGTCAGTTGTAACAGCAACAGTCTGGGTTAGTTGTAACAATAATGCAGATGTTAAAACTTACCACACTATTACTTTAACTTATATTAAACAAGTTGGGGCAACGACATCAGCAGAGAGAGGTTCACTGGTCACATTTGTATATGTGGTTAATGCCATTGGCAACACAATTCCTCCACTGTTTGTGTTCCCACACATACATTATGCAGACCACTGTGTCAGAGATGGACCAGTAGGAAGTACTGGTAGTGGAAATAAGTCAGGATGGGTGCAAGAAACAGATTTCCTCATCTTTCTGAAGCACTTTGCAAACCACACCAAGGTAAGCCATGATAAAAAGTAATTCAATTGCGATGCTGGTGAACAACTACATTTTTTCAGCTTCATTGTTATGTTCAAAATTGGTGCAAGAGTTGTAGGTTATAATGCCCACTGAGCCAATGAGGCCAAACTCAAGGAAGACCAACCAAAATTAATGAAATATTCAGTTGCAGAAAATTCCAGAATTTGTCTTTTTTGGGGGGTTGGAATATGTTCAAAAGCTAGATTTCTGCATTCTGTCACACACACACACACACACACAGGAAATGGCTCTAAGTGCATTCATGTGTTGAATAAACAAAGATTACATGTTAATATTTTGTTAGTACCCTTATTTCATTGTGTTACATTTCACCCCGGGATATGTTACAACTAACCCAGACTATGGGGTTAATTGTAACATTTCACTCTTTGTGTTTGAGACCATACCATGCAATGGGTAATTGTGCTGCAGAGAAAATAGCTGCACTATTTAATAGCAGAGACATGTAAATACTTTGCATTACATTTTGAATCCACTACCTTAAAAGAGCTCCAATTTACAGACAGAAATGTCAAAAATGTTACAACTATCCCCGGTCTCCCCTATTACCAGCGAAATAGTTGCATGTTTAATCATCTGGGAATTTACCCAGATTTATTTATTTATTTATTTAGACATCTTGATTCCCCCCCCCCCCCACACACACACACACACACACACAATGTTCAGCAAAAAGGCACGTCGATGATCAATAACAATCAATAATATCTGGAGACATTGTTAGTATGTGTATCTTGCCTGATCCTGGTGAGATTCCTAGTGATTTTTTTAACATAGGACAGCCCGTTTTTTAGGTGCATGTAGTTCATATTTAAATCATTAGTCATTTATTAATGAACTCTTAGTACAATCACTGTTTTGACTCATCAGGCGCTTAAAATTGGAAAGGTCTTAGTGAATATTCTGCAAATGTACTCTCATTTTAATGCTGATACAAGATACACACATACACGTTTCATGTTTTTTATTATTATAAGTTACACTGATAATTTTGTATAAATGGCAAGAGAAAAACATGTACATTCACTTGGGAGGTAGAAACAGTTTACCAATATGCCACAGGTTCAGGTGTAACACAATATGCTGATACAGAATATGAGCTGTCAAATCAACTGTTGAAGGGTGTGTCGGCAGATCCAGTCACAAGCTATTAGTGCAGAACTAAGAAACACTTAAATAATTGCTTAAATTATGGTTGAGCTCACAAGTTATGGGTCACTTATTTTGGAAATATGGCCTTTTATAGGGCATTGATAATTTTAAACTCTCATCGTGGTGAGTCAGTTTGACAACGTGAGCATTTATTTTGTCCCAAAGTGTTACAAAAATTCACTTTTCTCTGAGTATAACCAGCTTCAACATATCAGTCTTGGTTTGTTTTATAAATGTGGATTAAAGTAAGACGGCTGGACGAATCCGCTGGACATGAAGGGATGCAGGAGCCCTCCAGTGGTTGAAAGCGGAACACCACCCGCTGCGTGGAAGATCACATTTCCAGAGGTGAAGTTGGAGAAAGTTTGATGGAAGCTGGCAGAGCTCGACCCACACGTGGCTGGGTTCGGACTAACATTAATAAGGGAGTTAGAGCCGGGCTGCAAGGTGCTGTCCGCCCCGGGGTTCTGCTTTTTCCACTTGGTCCTCCGGTTCTGGAACCAGATTTTCACCTGGGTTTCGGTTAGACTTAGTGACAAGGCCAGGTTTAGTCTCTCGCACACAGACAAGTACCGAGTTGCGCGGAACTTGTTTTCCAGGGCCACAAGCTGTTCGTAACTGAACGCTGTTCTGGCTCGCCGTGGTTTGGCACAGGCCTGGTCCGGGCGCCGGCGCTTGTGCGTTGACTGGTCCTGCAAGGTGACCGCTGACTCCCCGTCTCCACTGTCCTGTTGCCCGGTCAGACAGGGCTCCGTGTCCGCAGGTGGGGAGAGAAGATTGGGGTCTACAACAACTTCGGGGTGCCTGGAGAGTGCAGATTGTTCATCTCTTGCATCTTCTGTGGTAAAAAAAAAAGAAAAAGAAAAGTCAGTTCTCATCCTGAAAGTCGCAGCAGCAAACCCAGTGGAGAATTGCCCAATTTAAATATTATTTATTTTCCTCTAAAATTGAGTTGAGCTGCAGTTGTGAGGTGTTAGTTGACAAAGTATGAGAAGAAACGGGAGTTTTCCTTGCTCGGGCAAAATTAGGTGACAAATTTTTGAGGTGATTCGCAAGACTGAGCTGTGTTTTTAAAGAGGTTCTTTATTTGATTTTAGAGGAAAACGGTGACATTTAAGTGAGTCTGTTATTTAAACAATTGGGACCAAACGCCAAGGAGTGAATTTAACTCCGTGGTGCTGAAGGACAGTTCCTGGCAGGACAGACATCACTTGTAACCTGATTAGGAAATGTGTGTTCCTTGTGGAGTGTTTTTCCTCTTTGTTCCGTGTGAACTGCAGTTTACCAAACATAGAAGGCCTAGGAGTTGACATCTGTAAAGCGTTTGATTAGGATCCTGGGGTCGCTGGAGCGGAACAAAGCATAGATTCTGAGGAGAGGAAGATTTGGTCACTAATCCTTAAATAATTTATAAACCACACAGAGCCTCAAATGTCATGTTGCGGAAAGAAATCCCGTCTAAATCCAGCTTCGCCACCTCAGCCATGACGTGCTAATGGAGTTTCATATTTGCGGATGGATCGATAAATGTCATCTATTTAAAGGGAAGTTTTAATCGAACGATATTTAGGATCAGACATGGATGGGGTGTGAAGTTTGTACCTGCAAGGTGCTGGAGGGAGATATGCAGGATGCAGTAATGGGATATCGATCAAAGCGCGCAGAGGCATCCTCAATGGGACGATTTAAACAATTATCTAGCCTGCCTGTCCCAATGCCAATCACATACTGGGGCTCTGGGAGCAAGCCTTTGTGGCTTCCTTGAAAGGAAACGCAGCCTTGGAAATTAAGGGAAGGTCATACAGAGATGACAATAAATCTGAGAGATAGCGCCTCACTTTCTGCTATTTGGTCTCGGCTTGGAGAAAATAAAACTTTTCAAGTATTTCAAATATTTAACTTTTTTTATACGTCCTCATGTTACAGTGTTCAGACGTCTCATTTAGGCATTCAGTTATAAATATGCACAAGATATGCCTGTGTGTTTTTAAGGTAATTTACAGATCCAGGCACACAAACAATAATATATTTAATGAAAAGATTAGAGCCAAGCTATGAGGTGTGTTTTAAAATAATAAAATTGAGGCGTTTTCTCTACCTGCTTCTGTGCGCTCGAGTCTGGAGTCTCCACCTGCAGTGCTGTCCGACTCCAAAGTTGTTCTCTCCGCGTTTGGCGCAGGTAATAACTTCTCCTTGATGATGGAAAGTTCGTTTACCTTCTTACTGTTGAATTTGTTCGGATCCAATATGTCAACTATAGAAAAGGAAATCTTATGACTGGACGTCATTGTCACTTCTTCAGCTGAGGCATCCTTTACGCAGAAAGACTCTTGGAGATAGATGTGCTGATGTGCTCGATTACGCGCCCGGAGAGAAACTTCTCATAGCTTAGTCTGCTCCTTGTTTTCAAACTTCATCAGACCGGGTTCTGTGGCGGTGATCACCTCCTAGTGTTGTGTTCACTCCTCTGCTTCAGTCTGTCAGTCTCGCAGCGTGACCGGAGCGCAGTCTTTAAAGCGTCTATCCCCCCACCCGTCTCCAAACCAGACACGTGACACAAACACTATTAGCGTTTCACACGACCCCCTAATGGGCTCAAAGTATTCGCCGATAATCACCCATATCATTAAATTCCGCAATTCGCGACCTGAAAGTAAATTGTGCACAGATGGCAGTTGATCCATATCAGAGATCGCCCCGTCTCCCCAAATTGGACCCTCTCTCTCTCCCTTTTTTTGTAGACATCACTAGGACGGAGACTTTCGTATATCTTTTAGCAGAAATCAGGGGTTTTCAGAGTCTCCCTGTAAACAGATAGCTGTTTATTTGCTGCCACTGAAATTGTAGGCTTGTAAAGTAACCAGATTATATTTAGATGTTGACTAAATATTTAGGAGTACACTGATAATGATTATTTACAAGTATTATGACAATATTGTCACTTCTAACACATTAGATTTGGCTTAAAATATTGCAAAAAGAAAAAAGAAAAAAGCATCTCTGATGGCAGTTTAAACCCTTCCCTCCAGAATGTTTGCCTATTTATAATGGCAGCCTTCTGATATAACTCTTTTATCTTATCTATCACGAAATTAGTCTTAATAGCCTTAGTCTCAGTGTTTTTAAGAGCCATGGACTGCAAGAAATGTATACATTTTAAGGATAGAAGATAAAGCCTCAAATGACTAGGTCTGTTCTTTATTGATAATTGAAGATGTAAAATTTACACGCATACTAGAGGAAATTAAACAAAGACATGGGAATTCATGAGGATTCACTAATCTATATGCTACATTCAAAGCTAAATTGCAGGCACGGTATAAATGCAGCTGATTGTTTTCTCACCTCATGCAATCGATTTATATTCACAGTCAATCGGATCCATAGTGCTTGCAATTAGTATTCAATAAAAAGTGACATGAGATTGTTTGGAGCTTCATGCCTGCTGATGGCTAAAATGGTGAAACCAGCACCGGATCAATATTCTCAGCAGGTGTCCAATAGAGATAAAACCTGATGGGTAACAGGCAGTTATTTTGGATACTGGGAAGCTAAACTAGTAAGTGAAACTGCACAGATCGTCTTGCTACAAACTTCTTTTAATCTTAGAATGATCTAAATTATTCTTAATACTTTATTTTGAGTTAATCCCCGCTCTTTTTCATGTTTTACTAGAAATAGACTTAAGAGTCATTGCCAAAATGTACTTGTGTAATAAAATTGTAATGTAAATTTTACTATCTAAGCCTGTGAGGTCCTTATGTTGTGAGTATGAGACAGAAGGCAGACAAGCAATATCTCTGTAATACAGGCTACCAGTGCTGTAATGATTGTTAATGTCTTTGTTCTTTATTCTTTTGCAAAGTACCTCTTAACATTGGTTTTGAAAGGTGCCATATAATTAAAAAAATTACTTACTTTCTTGCTCATGGGGGATCTACACGTGTTTGCACACTGTTAAAGGCCCCCCTACACAGTTTCCTGTGTTACTTACACAGGTCAAGATGATTACTGTGTTACATGGGAGTTTTATTACTTTCCAGTCATAGCCTTCTGGACTGGCACAGTCTGTAGTTACATAGTCAAACATTTGTTGAAGCCACCACTACAGGGTGTCCGCATGTCAGCATTTACATGTGTATGGCACCTTGCACGGCCATTACTGTAGTCCCTCCATATGAATAGAGCCCAGTGCACATTGGAGGTTTACAACTTCCTACGTGAAAGCCCAGTGGCTGGACATCTGTTTGAGTGGGACAAAAGGGACGAGCCTCGAGGACAAAGAGGCCCTCAGGTAGACTTCAGTGAGCGGGAACAGCAGCTGGTTCAGCTCCGAGTCTGTACGGGCCAGAAGGAGACTTCAAAGAGGAGGAGAATTCCTTGTCGAACACAGTGGGGAGCCAAAGAGACACGCTTCCAGCCAAGACCCCCCTCCAGGGTCAGTAAAGTCGTCACTTCACAGGGAGGCTGCCCCCAGTCTGCTAAACATCAGATAATTTGTCTTAATGGCAGGAGCAACATTATGAGCTCCAGTTCTACTCACACACTGTAGTGTCTTTTGTTTTCTCAAAAGTCCACAGTCTCCCCAAATCTCCTGTAAAGTGGGACTCAAACAAAGGCTCAGCAAGTGTCTGGTTAACCTTTAAGGGCCCAGTATATCTTCTGTACCAGCTGCCAAAACTTTTCAAGACATATTACTGAAGAATATAGTCATGGGCTTTTATGCTTTAGCACTCATGTTAATGTTGAGGGAGACAGTGGAAAGATGACAGGAAAAGAGTGTGGAAGAGTAAATGAGAACGATCAGAAAAAAAAAAGAAATTAAAAAAAAGAAAGGAAACTAACACATGTGAAATTAAGAACATGAAAATTTGATTTGATATCGCCTCTGTCAGTGCGCCCCAGGGCAGCTGTGGCTACAATGTAGCTTGCCATCGCCACTGTGTGAATGTGTGTGTGAATGGGTGGATGACTGAATGTAGTGTAAAGCGCTTTGGGGTCCTTAAGGACTAGAAAAGCGCTATACAAACGCAGGCCATTTTACCATTTTAAATATAATATTGTTAGGAGTTTTTGTTACCATTCTTATGTTGACATTTAGCAAAATTCTACATTGTGCTTCTAAGTGCAGCTTCAAAAAGCTGTTAGCATAGAAACAGCAAAGAAAAGAGGTTGAATGCTCTTCTTCGTTGCTTCATTCCAGTGTTTCTGACATATAACCTTTCAGTTATATTTGTAACTTACTTTTGATGTTGAGCTTGTTTTTCCCACATCATGTAGGCCTTTTCTGAACTGAAATATTAAAGAGGATTCTTTCAAATCAAAATTAATGGAATTTCACATTTTATGAATGTTAACACAAAGGCTTTTCAGTAACTCTGTTCAACATTTTAGTGTAAAAAAGCACTCACCTTCTCAGGAGCTACTTAGTAAAGTTGAGTGCAATCACCATTTATATAAGATTTTTGAGTAAATCAAGTTTTTATAGTGCGCAGTGTTTCACTGAAATAACAACAATGACTCAGGGGAACTTAAAAAAAAGTCTAATTTGATCCTTTAAAACCAACATAGTAGAGTGAAGTTTCATTGTTTTGGTTCTAAACTAAACTAAACTGACCAAACTGGCAGTTTTGTCTCTTAAATTAAGCACCCGATGGTCTGACAGTTTTATAAATAACAAAAAGTGTAAGAAGTCAACAGCTCTGAAACATAAAGAAAACCTGCCTGCTGTCAATCAATTTTTGAGTGCATTTAACATGCACATTAGTAGTTTTAATCATTTTTCTGGAGTTATCTCAACGCATTCTCTGTGTTGCAGGTCATTGGCACTGATGTGTGCCAGCGTAGCTCAATACAGTATAATATTCCTAAATGGGCATAAAACTTTTTCACCTTTTTTTGCCAGCTCTTCTGTGTTTACCAAATGCCTGTGGATGCTACAACCAGCCAGGCCTTCTTTCAGTTAGCCCTCTGTGTTTGTGTGACTCTCTGACAACAAGGTCAGTGGCATTGCCCAGTAATTGTCCTAACGGCCTGTATACCTGTTGGGTGGAGGCGAGTAATGAGAGTTTTTCATTACAGGCGGGACGGGTGAGTGCGCCTGGCAGATGCTGACAGGCAGCAGATGTGTAAAGTTGGGGGTGATTTGTAAAGGGGTCAACTGCCTCGCAGAGGAGATGGAGGGCGATGTGGGATGGGGGTAAATTATGCTGAGGGACACTGTCAGTCATACCACACTACTGTCACAACAAGGTAAAGGTCGGTTCATACATTGGTGTTGTCAGCTAGCGTCACAGGATAGTGTAGTCGGGTCAGGAAAGTGTGCAAACTTTGTACCAAATAATGACTGGAGGGTGGAGTTGAAAGGGTAGCCATTTTACCCAAGACTTGTTTTATCCACAGTCATGGAAAAACTGCCCTGAGTTAGATTTATGTGTGTTTTCTATTAGGTAGTTTTTGTGGTTTTTTTGGATGCACAAAGCTAAACGGGCCTGTTTCTGTTTGAATACCCAGTGTCTGAATCATGTACCTACGCTACAAGCATCTGGTGTACTACAATGGTCAGAGACTGAGCATGCAAAGCTGTAGCTTACCTTGAATGGATGGAGACAGATCACCATCGCCAGCCAACAGGGGACTGAGAGACACTGAGAGCATTACGGTCCTCACCATATCTGTGGCCCTTTTGTGTTTTTAGTTTTCCCTTTCCTCCTGTCTTCCATGTTTCTCTGCCTCTTTCTTCAACTTTAGTGTTAGTCCTAATGTTGCAGGTTAGTTATTTGTCTTTTGGTTACTTCTTATTTTACTTTGAAACGTTAGTTTTCACATGTGTCTTGTGATTTTACTTCCTCTGTTTGTTCTTTCTCTTGCTTTTATTCTTTTCTGCCCTACCTCGCTTGTTTCCACTTATGCCTTCTTCCCACCTGTGTCTCACTTACCAGTCAACCGCCTGTGCATATACACATAGTCTTGCATTTCCCTCTGTTTATCATCATATTAACCCTGTGCCTGCTCTCTTTGTTTGCTTTTTTATTTCTGCTGTCACTTTTGCTACAGAATGTGATGAGCAGCCTGTTTTTAAACTGTGTGAGGACACTGGAGCAACCAGAGGAAACCCACAAAGGCACAAAGACATCCACACACAAAGAGCGCGTCCAACCTAGAGATTGCAACCATGGACATTGTAAAACATGTGTTTTCCTGTTTTTTTTTCCTGTCTTATTTGCTCTGTACAGTGTCCTTGGGTGTTTTGAAAAGCACTTTTAATTGAAAATGTATTATTTTTTATTATTATTATAACTCTTAGATCTGCGAAGCCAATGTGGAAGTACCCTGAAGTGGCATTCTCTTTAAATGTCAGCAGGGGGCGGCTTCTCTAGTTGAAGAAAGTCTACCTGTTCTACTGAACTTAAAACACTTTCCTGGTGAGTTCGTGCACTCATGTTGAATAAAACATGAAGTTTTGTAAATTATGGTCATTATTTGAGGATTACAGACACTATGCTCACTTACAGACACCTTGTCAACAGCAAGTCGTTAGCCAGTGAGCATGGGGTGTTCCCAGTTTTGTGTTCAGATTCACTTCTTGCTCATCATGTCAGCTTTCAAACACCAAAATGATGACAGCGGAAATGTTCAGCTGGAGGCTTCATTTCATGACTTCGCCAATGGGTGGCATCACGATGGTTACGTCGATCGAATACTTGGAACTATATTTCCTGTAAAGTAGCAGTGCTGACCACTAGTGTTAGCCTGTTCTCTTCACTGTGGAAGAATTTAATCCCACGTTTGTGTCCAGAGCTTTACAAATTGAAAAGCTTCAGGAAATGCAGAATCTAGCCCACCAATCACAGTGAAAAGCTGCAATCAGCGCATAAAAGTGCACATGCAGTGTTCGATTTGAGACAAAATGAATTTATGAATATATCTGAATTTATCTGAACTCATCCAAGTATCTGAGGACAGATTGTAGAGAAAGGTTTGTGTCCTTTATAGGTATAAATTTATCAAAATCATGATTGTGGCTCATGAGAAAGATGAGAGCGATTAGAGCTCTTGATCTCATTTCTATTCTTTAACCTCAGTCACACGGTAACTGGATAACAGCATTAAACACTGATGTCATACTGGTAAAAACACTTAGAAATGAAATACAAACAGCAACGACTGCTTGGTGTAAATGTGTTACATAGCAGCGTTTTGTCATTTGTACAAAGCCAGGTTGGCTTAATTTATTGTCCCTGCTGGACTATAGATTATATGGAGTGCAAATTAGTCTACATAGGTATTTTGGCCAGCATCTCTTGTCCACACAAAAAATGCAATTGCAGTCTAGGGAGGTGAATGTCGTGGTGAGCAGAGGAGAGTGTGCACAATTAGAAAGACCAAGAGGATACAGGCAGAAAGAGCTGCAGCTGCCTGTTTTCCACAAGGCTGAGGCCTGCTAGTAATGGCTCTGGCATCTGCACAGAGCGCACTGTCACTCAACACAAGCATTGATTAGCCATTGTTCTGAGAAGGTCACATCATAATTCATTAACAATAATTAGTCCCGCAGTGCCACCTGCACTCCTTCTCTCGATTGCCCTGTTAAATTACGAGCAACCATCACGGTTCACGCGTGGAACAATGAAGATATATCTGCAACGTAAAGGCAAGAGCTATTAGTTACATTATTTAAATGGACCCGTTTAAACCTGGGAAGCTGTCTTTATGAAGGGCAATTAGGCACTAACCATAATTGATAATTCACGCTAATTACAATTAGGAAATATAAATAGTGGGTGTAGGATTAATCATCATTGCAGTTAAGCAGGGAGCAGCCACGGTGGAGGGCGCGTAGGTGTGATGGAAGGCGGTGGATTACACTCCATTCATCTCCATCTAGGGCAGAAACAGATTGTGTTTGTCCCTTTATATTTTTCCATTGACCATTATCTCTGTTTTGTTTCTGTGCCCTTGCTAAATAGTTCATGAGGTTGTGAATTTGTGAGACTGTAGTTAGTGAACTGCAGAATGAGCGCAGTGGCTGTGTAATGGCAGATGCGATTGGAAGGACTGGTGTCGTGCCATGCCCAAAATGAGTTCTCAATTTCAGCCTAGTTTTAGCATTGTGTGTTTACAGAAAATGTAAATTCTCAACAGGCATTTCCCTCAATAACTCAAAAATGGAGTTGGCCATTGCTTGGGTTCCTTTATGAAGCCACTCGTGTTGTATTTGCAACAAACCAGGTCACTTCCTAGATTACATTTTCTTCAAATCCTCTAGTCAAATAAAGCTTTCCCAAGGTCACCTCATCTGACCTTTGAGCTTGATTCCTCAGCTGCAGTGATGAAGATGCAAGTTGTAAGCCACATTAACATAAACAGCTCTTGACCACAAACTCATAACACAGTTAGATCAAATCTATTTCCCCTTGTTAAGAAATTCAGGCTCTTGTCTTATTGATGTGCACTGGTAAGCTTAAACTACACTGCAATCTGTGAGTAGAGAAAACACTGGTTTGAAGATGGCAGCTTGTGCTTTGCAAATTAAACAACACTGATAATGCAGCGTACTCTTTGCCTTTGTCTTTGGTCTGAGAAGGCACAACAGTCTGATTTAAATACAAATACCAAGCTGTCTTAGCTGAGCAAACAAACGAACAGCAACTGGCCTCTCTGGTAGGTATGTAGGCATGTTGACTCAGATGTGCCCCCATTAGACTTTATTGCCTTATTCACAAGGGATTTGAATTAATCATTGGCGTTTGTATGTGTGTGAGAGAGAAAGAGAGAGAGAGGGGGAAAAAAAAGAGGAAGACGCTGCTTTATTCCGTGCAATTATATGCAGAATTTAGCCCGCTTCATGCATATGGACTACACAACGATGGGGGGGTTCTTTTGGTAAGTGATTTATGATAATGAAGAGCAAATTCTACATTGTAATCGTCTGCCATCTTTCATCTGTCCTGAGGTCAGAGATACTTTCCAATCAAGGTGTCTCTGTTATATATTAACAGTCTTTCTGAAGTGTTCTCTGATTTATTTATTTATTTATTTTTGACTGAACCGAGTGGAAAAAACTTGCATTTGGCCCTTATTTTTATAAAGAAATGTTCTGTTCAAAATCTTGCACAAAATAAGAATTCTTTTTTTTAGATCCACGGTCTTCAAATGGGGCCCCACATCGTGAGGCCCCCACTGTCGCTAGCAGCCGGTGGTAATTGCTACAGTGAGAGCTGGATCAGTGGAGCCGCTCTAATCAATAAAGTCTTCATCAACCATTTCCCCTGATGATTCTCCCTCATTTCTCCCTTAATTGTTCTTTTTCATCAAACAAGGTCTGTGCCGTGAGCATGTGTGTGCGTCTTTGTACGTTTGTGTGCTCCCAGGAGTTTGTGCTGCGGTCTTCCCTCTCAATGGACTGTGGCTAACAGATTGCTAATGGAAGCTGAGCTGCAAACAGCAAAGGGAACCTTTGCCTCTCATAACTAGACTGTGACCTCCATGGGAGGAGGATTAGTGTTGATCCAGCTTCCCTAGAGCAGCTTCACTGCTGACACTGAGCATGACCAATGACTCATACAAGGCCTTAAAAGTTTTGTGTTATATTTTAGCCATTCACATTAAACTCAAAGGTAGCCCTGATATATCTCGGATTTATTATAAGCCCATAAATGTAGTAATAAACTGCAGTCATAGGGTTTAATTAATGCTCTGGCACATATGAAATAGCAGTTAAGGACTGATTCCTACCTGCTAGAATGGATCTATTTACCCAGTGTGCATTTTACATAACCCTGATAATATACAGGAAAATACTTTACTGTATGCTTTCATTTTCAGTGTAGAATTACGGAGACTTCTAGATTTATTTTTCCACTTTAAGATACAAGCCTCTAATATCTCTGCTGCCAAATAACTGAAACAATCAATACTGCCTTTCCTCATTATTTTTTTTTACATACTATTTCTGTAACCTACAAAGAGTTAAAGATATTATTTTTGTATTTTGTACTGACCCTTTACAGAAGCAGTTTTTTGGCATAAAAACAAACAAACGTGTTTAGAGCCATTCTTGCTCATTGCATAGTTGATGATATTTTCATAGTAGATTGTTTTTTTAAAGGATGTAAAGCAAAAATATTGTCCGCTTTTTCTGTTTAGCTTTTAAGCATCTCCTGAAGATGTTTTCTTGTTGGTTTTCATAGCTGTGCCCTGTTCTAGTGCCCTGCAACCTTCATCCTCAGACGTTTTGGCCCATGGCTGCCAAAGAATCGGAAATGATTGGGGTGTAATTGTTTTCCTTTAGCGCTTATTGCCCTTCTGTGCTAATAAAACGGTTAGGGTCCAGGGGGAGGTTTGATTCCAGTGGGAGGAGTCCCTGGCTTTCATAAAGCATCCCCCTTGGTTGTCTGGCTCTGCAGGCTCCACTGCCCATGTGGAGCATCCTGTAGTCAAAGGGCCGAGTGCAGAAGGGGGAAATTGTAGGATATTTGTTAAAGTTAAATTGGCACTTGTGTTTTTTTAGGGCCAAAACGGTCCAAAGCAGAGACACCAAACTGCACATTGTTGATTCCCATTCCAGCAAGGTTGATGTAATAAAACCTGTAGGTGTATGAAAACAGATTAAAGAGTTTACAGATTTTCAATGCACATTAAGAACTCTTCACTAAATACTTTAAATTATTTTGTGACTCACCAATAAATCTGGTCAGCTGATCAGAGTATTGTCTGTCAGAGGTGCAGTGGGTCATTAATTGTTCTTAATAAGATATGACTGGACAGTCCATGAAATTAAAACGAGTTGACTTCACTTTAACCCGATTGATTTCAAGAGCCACTTGCCAGATTTCTTTTTAAAGTCTTTGTATAAGCTCAGTATCATTAACTTCACAGTTTTCTATTTCAAACTTGGAGCAAACCACCAAGTGAGAAAGATATACTTAATCATGATTCAATATTTTCTGAAATCCATTTCCTATTTTGCAGAATCAGAATCTGAAACATTTAAAGCATCAAAGTATTTTATTTATGCTTCAAAATTAAGGGAATAATTGTGGCATTGCCCATAAAATATAATTCATTTCAATTTTTAAAAATCGCTGAGCTAGAGTAACTTTCTGCACATTAATGCTTTTTGACATAAAACAGCAAATTTTGCCATTAGAGCTCTTGTACTGATGCAATTAATGCTGCGTTGGCACGCCATCAAAACAGTAAATATGTTCTAGATGAATCTGTCCTATATTAAGATTTATGAAACCTTTAGGGTTGTTGACTTACAAGACTTGAGAAAATTAGGTTTGAGTTGTCTAACAGCCGGGCCACTCATCTCTTCAGTAAACTGCCATATATCGTGCCGCTGTGGGTTTTATCGACATATTCCATTTCTGAAGTCTTTACCTTTTATGACCATTTTCATAAATTTTGCCCGGGACAATCTCAGTTCTCTGTGGGGTGATAGAAAGATCATCTCGGGGGTGTAGTTTGATGCTTCAGCACCCTCTCACATGCACATTTGTACACACACAGAAACACACACACACGTATATATTTATACTATGAGCTGTGTGGCTCACTCTCTTTCCTCTTTCTGTCTCCTGATCAGAGATGGCCCCTCCCCGCTCAGTGATGAAAATGATTCAGACTCTCCCAGACGTCAAGGGAGAGGACGGAGAGTGTTGAATGAGTTTACAGATGATGAGAGTCTTAGATCGGGACAGTCTGTATTTACAGCTCAATCACTTAACAGAGCAGGCCTCTCTATTAGACCCCGATCTATCTGGCTGGGTGACAGTTAGCAGCAAATAGGGGAGTATAAGGGACAAGGAGGGCAACTGATAAGACCTCTGGGACACTGAGAGATCTCTGAGGGAATAGCTTGAATTTCCTACCAGTAATCCATTTATGTTAGTTAAGATATTGGTCAATTACAGGCCATAGTCTATAATTTAAAAGTCTAATTTAAAAGGATGGTTGCAAGTGCATGAGTTAATAAGATTGCATTTCACCATCTGTTTTCTCTTAACTTTTATTTTTGATTCCAGATTGAAAAATCTCCAAATTTTAATCCCAGTACATAACAGAATCACAAATACATCCAGCGGTCCATCTTTGGCCACTTATGGAGGTCAGCAATTATGTGAGGGCAGCAATCTAAGCAAAGACACCCAGACCCCCGTCTCCTCAGCCACGTCCCCCAGTTCATCCAGGAGGACACCAAGGCATTCCCAAACCAGCTGAGAGACATAATCTCTCCAACGCGTCCTGGGTCAGTCCCAGGGCCTTCTCTCAATAGGATATGCCCAAAACCCCTCACCTAGTAGGTGTCCTATATGCCCAAACCAACTGCTTTTTCCCACATCTTATCCAAGCCTCATAAAAATCAGTGCACTGTGGGTAAACGAAATTTAAAACACTTAAAAATAAACACAAGAGGATAATTCAATGCAGGACTGTTAACCAAAATAAACAAAAAAACTAATTTTCTTTTGCCTTTTGTCATGTGTACACAGATAATTTAGTTTTTTAAATATAACACTCAAGATTTTAAACCCAAGTATGCTGGATGTGAATGTTGTTTAGTCATAAAGTGTTTTATCCAGGCAGACCTAATACATAGAGGCAGACAAACATTCCCACTCACACTGACACCTACAGCCAATTTAGAATCACTAATGTACCAAACGTGCATGTTATTGGACTGTGGGAGGAAGCTGGAGTACTTGGAGATGCCCCAGCTGGCCAGTGGATTCAAACCACTTATTGTGAGGTGGCCTGTTGGTGCAACACTTACAAACTCAAGGGGAATTTCAAAACTATCTGTTTTAAGGGGCTTTTTAAAGTCTTGTTGATATGGAAGTTAGGTGGAAAGTAGCTCCAAGTTATCTTTTAGTATATTCCAGAAATATATATTCAGTTATAGAAACTGAATATATTGAAGACATTCTAAGGTTTAAGGTTAAAGTTTGGCTCAAATTACTGGTTTAAACTCTGGAACCAGAACATATGACTTCTTACGTTGGATTATGAATCAGGGTAGTATCATGCTGCCTCATTCTGTGTATTATTTAAGATGAAATCTCAGGTCATTAGTATTACATTATTGCTTATCTCACAAGTATCAACATCAGTTTACTTCATTATAAAATACTCAAACTTAAAAAGGCATTAGAAATAATTTTACATCATTCAGATTTTAAAGATTGTGTTTCCCACCATAAGTCATTCTTTTTTTTTTTAAAGTACAAACACTTTATATCTTATCCTAAACTTCTGATTGCCCTTCGTAGCATTATTTGCAATATGGTCATTCAGTATGGTCATTATTTTCCTCTCAGAGAGAGGAGTGAGCTGCTGCTTAATATTTTCTCTGTCAGAAGAGGGAGCTGTGACTTTAAAGATCTTACCTCAAACGTTCCCCAGCAGCCTCAGTTTATTCATCTGAACAGGTTATAATCAAACAAATGACACAAAATAACAAACAAAATGTGTTAGCGAGCTTGAAAGTGCAGAGGAGAGGGAAGGGAAAATGTCACATACTGACTTTTGCTAGAAAAACTGGAAATAAATGCAGTGATTTATCAGAACTTATCAGAACTTATCCAGTTTCCTCAAGTTGTTTTAAGGACTCTGCACGCTGAGATATGCCAGGCTTTCAACTAATAGCTCTTGGGAAATTTTCTGGAGGAGTATACAATCATTTTAGGTCAATTTTTTGTTAAACTGTAAAACATTTTTCTAATTTAGCTCCAGAAAACATAAAAACCAACTGAGTGAAAAAAGAGCGTATATCCGAAGAAGAACTTTGAAAGACCAGAAGGCTTCTACTTAAACCACCTTTAAAAAAAATCTTTGCTCCTTAGAGCAAAATATAAAGAAATGAGGAGCATCTAGAGACTTTTTCACACTGTTCAAAGATGTCATGACCTGAGAAAAGAAAGACAAACAGAATAACATTAATAACCTTTTATAATTAATTTTTATAATAAAGGCACAGCAAACTTGGAAGACAAGTCAGCCCAGACTGGCTGTTCAGTTTCTAATCACCTCCATGCAAACAAGATGATATGCTGCCATCTGCTGGCTCTTCACAGTACTGTAATGAAGTCCTGTTGTCCAAGCTGGATTTCTTTCCTGGAGACTTTAATATTTTTATCACCAGATTTAGTCTTTACATGTTCCATCTACAGTAATAAAGTTCTCCAAGCCACATTATTCCTAAAACATACAGTTTCCTACATGCGTGTGTGCCTGTGCTTGTTTTGCACAGTGAGGCTGCTGGATAGGCTTTATTAAGTATGAGCGTCACCGGCAGCACAGCGTGTTCCTGGGGGAGAGTGAAATATGTTGTGTAACAGTCTGTGAAATGATTAGTGGCCCTAACAAGGACTATTAGAAGATGAGCCGGGTCAAGATGGGGTTATCAAAGGATATAAACACACAAACACACACAAACACACATATATACACCCTGTCACCTGTGTTTGTTAAACATTAGCAGTGTTATTCTGGGTCATCTCAGTTGGCAGTTGAAGGAAGGTTAACTGCTAGATTGTTGCCTAAGCTACACACACACACAGCTGCCATGCTGAAGTATCAGTGTAGCTCTCCACCCGGCATCATCTATCTACTGCCACAAAGACTCTGCTCAGGTTCAAAGACACTGGCTGTCTCTGACTACATAGCTCTGACAGCTGCCTCTCTGCCAGGGTGCTGAATAATCATCAGCAGATTTATTGGTGTAGTTATGGCTTCTCGAATTTCCCAACTTTAGGCCAGATAGGCATTTAGTTGTCTTTTTCTCGGTGTGTAAACAACATTTCAGGAAAAGACCTTAGACTATGTGTAAATATATGGAGTTTACAGCTAATGTAAAGTTACATTTACTTAAAACTTGAGTATAATTTGTTCACATGTTGATTTTTTTGAAGGTCAGATGCACAAAGTTTGGTTCACTGCATAAATAGTTATCTGCTGCCCAACCCAAACCTGTTTATGTCCTGCTCCATGTTCCAACTCTAACTCTGTGCATGTGTTTATGTGCAGATGTGTGTGTGGGTCAACCTTTGCAGAGGAAGACATTAGTTACCATTATTTTGCCAATTCAAAACCAAGAACCAAAGCTACTTACTAACCAGTAATGGTTTTCTCTAATCCAGTATGCTCTTACTTCATGATTATATTTCTCTTAACTGTATCTATTATGTGGGCATGCACTTATGGCCACTTTATTAGGTACACCTAGCTTTCAGAACTCCTTTAATTTGACATGGGATACATTCAGCAAGATACTGGAAACATTCATCTGGCCTCTGACATTTTGGTCCATATAGACAAGACAACATCATGCAGTTCCTGCAGATTTGACAGCTGCACATCCATAATTTCCTGTTCCACCACATCCCAGAGGTGCCCTGTTGATCTGAGATGTGGTAAGGGTGGGGGCTGTTTGTGTACAGAAAATTTACTGAGATGTTTAAGAAACCATTTTGAGATGGTTTGTGCTTTGTTACATGGCATATTATCCTTCTGCAAGTAGTCTTCATAAGATGGGTACGCTATGGCGATACTCAGGTAGGCTGTGGCAATAAACAATGCTCAATTGGTACAAAGGAGCCCAAAGTGTACCAAGAAAATATCCCCCACACTATTATACCACCAGGACCCTGAATGACTCATAAAGGACAGGATGGAGCCATGTGCAAAATTGCTGCTCACTGGATGCTTTCTCTATTTCAGTTCCCTGTAAACCACAAAGATATTAAAGCAGTTTCTGAAATACTCAGTCCAGCTGATCTGTGCCATGAAAGTCACTGAAATCAGCTTTCTTGGTCTGTACTTCAGCAGGTTATCTTCACCGTGTGCCTAAATGTACTAAGAAATGAGCAGTTGCACAGTTCTACCTAAAAGTGGATAGCCCTGTGGCCACCGAGTGCTAAATGTCATCCTTCTGTATTGTTATCTCATTGCCTTAGATCATTATGTCTCTTTAAAGAACATCAGCAAATTTAGTTCTTTGTCTTTGTTCATAATATCCGTGTTTATGTTTGTTATGAAATGGATTTGCTCACAATATTTCATGTGGATAGTAAGCATGACTCAATAGGAAAAACTAAAAGCAGAGAAATCAGGTTCCCAAACATTTCTACATTTCAGTGTCAGGGGTCACATTAACAGAATCTGTCTATTTTTCCAGACTAAACTTTAAATAATTGCACAAGAAAAACCACATCAACACATTTTTTCTTTATCTCAGGAGGATTTTTTTTTATCTTGCATAAGTTCAGATTTATTGATTCTCCAAAGGGAGTGCTGAACAAGATAGTGCCAGCATTCATCTGGTGCCGACACAACAAGCGAGGTTATGAACAGTCATAAAACTTTGTCACCAACATTTAAAAAAACAATACTCCCTGAATTGCACGACTAACAGGTTATTCCAATGATTAAAGCTCCCATTCATATGATTTATAGCATAATAAATCACTTCCACTAATGACTGCTTAAGTTTTGATTCATCATCTTTCACCATCTCTCTGGAGCTGACCTTGTGGTGCACAGCATAGAGGAGTTCTATTAATTACATCAGATCCATAAAATTAATCCATGGATGGTGTTGAAATCTTGTCCCAGAGTCACACCAGCTCTGTGACTGTGCAATACCAAATAAAATGTCACTGGAACTTTTAATAGTGTGGCAACTGTTTAAAGTCAGTTGTGTTAATATAACGACGTGCTGTTTACATTAAAAACAGTAATGCAATTTTAACTTGTGCATGTCCTTTTCATTAAGTGCTTTTGCAGCAAGAAAGACGTAAATTTGGCTACTGAGAAATTTGTTATGTTGTATTTGGGGTATTTCAAGCACAGAGTGTCCTTTGATATCAGTGGTATTCTAGACTTTCTCCTTCTTCTTCTTCTACCTTGTTCCTTTAGGAGTCGCCACAGCTGATCCTCTGTCACACCAACCCTCTGCATGTCCTTCACCACATCCATAAATCTTCTCTGTGTTATTCCTCTCTTCATCCTGTCTGACAGGACCATAGTCAACATCTTTTGCCTAACATCTCCACTATCCCTCCCCTGCACATGTTCAAACTTTGTCTCCAAACCACTCAACTTGATCTCATAGTGTCTACTCTCAAATGACATCAGAGTATCTTCAGCTCTGCCTCCTGTCTTTTTATCAGTGTCACAGTCTCCAAACCATGCATCACAGCAGGACTCAAGACCGTCTCGTAAACTCTCTTCTTCACCTCTTTTGTGTACTGTCTATTGCTTTGGTTGGCGACTCCAGATATTTAAACTTGCATCTATTGACTTCTTCTCTCCCGGCTCACTTCCACCTGCCCCCTACTCTCACTGAAGATCACAGTGTCATCTGCAAACATCATAGTCCACAGAGACTCCTGCCTGACCTCATCTGTCAGCCCCTCCGCTACCGTTGCAAACAAGAAGGGGCTCAGAGCAGATCCCTAACATAATCCCCTCTCACCTTGAACCCATTTGTCACTCCGACCCCACACCTCTCCACGTACTCTCAGTCCTCATACACGTCCTGCACCACCCTCACATACTTCTCTGCCACTCCACTTCTGTCCTAGACATTTCAATACCTCCCACAGGTATGCCATCTGGGCCCATACCTCCCACAGGTATGTCAAGTGTACTTTAGACAACACACTCAAATCCATCAGTGTAATGGATGATAAACATCCTCTGGATTCTAAACCTCTACACTCAGGCATGAACTTCATCTTGATTTCCCACATGCTGCCCTCCTCTGTAAATATTGTTTTCATTCCTTTTGATCTATCATTGAAAGAAGAATCCAGCCATGTTTACTGAGAAATGCTTCATAGTTCTCGACTTTTTTTGCCTCCTCAAATCTTCCAGATAAGCACTGGCTTCTTGTATTGTTGTGCCAGTCTTCCAGGCAAGCGGTCACAGTGTCTTGAACACTAAAAAAGTATGAGTGTTTTCTTATTTATTTTTTCTTTCAACATCCTTCTTATCACAAAAGATCATTTTTATGTCTTTCTTGATTTTAATTTTGTCTGAACTGTTTCTTCTGCTTTGTCTGGAGTCGATCCAGCTCCTTCTGCAACTTTCAGATTAGAATCTTTAAGGTAATTAAAAAGTTGCGTGCCTATGCATTCTTTCATCAGCTGTTCATTTATGACAGGGCTTTTTTGTGTGTGATAATGACAGCCCTGTGGCTCTAGTAAACATAGACAGACACAAAGAGAGACAGCGGCAGAACTCAATGCTGTGACAGCGTTTCTCGATGGCAGTTACGAGAGTCTGCCAAAAACGGAGCATGTGCACACAACCTGAAAAAATAAGCGCAACACAAACATGCATACATGGAAGCAGGATCTTTTACTGTCACGACATAATCTTTCTCTTGAACAAGCACACATTCACATCTGCAACACCCGAACACAAGAGGTGTACACAGAGTTACTACAGGAATTTACATATCTACTCTGTCAGTATTTGTTTTGTCGTACTAGCAGAGGCCGAGACATCCCTTCAGGGGATTTGTCAGGGCTGCCAAAGCACAAAAAAGACACCGTAGCACACTCCACTTCACTATCGTGAGTCAGTGCCAAGCCTGACCGTCTTCATTCCTTGATGAAACACTCTTATCTTTGGCAGCATTAAAACCAAGGAGGCACCCATTGCACCATGTTTTCCCATCGCGCAACTCATACCTTTGACCCCTCCAACTCCAGCCTATAAACACCTACTTTTCCCTCAGTTCACCCTCTTCCCATAGCAGACCTTGACTCATGCACCCCAGGGGCCACCCAATGTGAAAAGCCAGACACCCACCCCCACAACTACTCGAGCTCATGACCCCCTAAGACCACAACAGGAACCACATTCTTTCCTTTGTGGCCAGTCTTTCATCCTTCTTCACTGCCAGAGCAACAGAAATAACCTGTAAAGGAGTATTGTGTGGCAAAAACGAGGCCTTGTGTTCTGGCTGTGCCATGGCGGGCTGATAAAATAAACACACGGTGCTCTGCTCTCTCACTTTCTTTTTTGATTGAATCTTTTTGCGTTATTATCTTTTTTGCCTACATGAGGGAGTGACAGGTAAGTCTGGCCTAGTGCTTGCTTCATGAATGAAAAGATTTTCATGAAATCGCGATATGATGTGGTTTTGAGTATGAGTATGCTTAAGGAGTGTCAGTTGGTGGATCTTTCTCATATAAGTACAAGCTGTTCCCTTGAAACTGAGATAAGTTGGGGTGTAGCGAACACACCTAGTTTCATTTTTCTTCACGTTTTCTCTTCTTCAACTTTGCCCACACTGATAGCGTTCTCTTCTGAGAGTGCTGCCTCTGACGTCCTCACGCTAAACCTGAAGCCTTGTAGGAGCTTAAGAAGCTATGCGCATGCAGCTGCCGATTCTACCGACCCAGAGGTAGCAGCGATGGCAGCAGCAACAGAAAGTCAGGCAGAGTGAGACAGGATCTGACAGGACAAGACAGTATGAGGTGTGGTGTGTTTATCTTTTAGTTAGGCTTCCTTCATTACACACGCACTTCCTGAATTATAGATAACCCCCCCCCGGAATTGAAGTAAACACTTCCCTATTTTTACACTGTATATTCATTTGTAAGGACACAATTACACCCTTTAAATTATATTCAAGTTTATATAAATTCAAGGAAGTTGGACATTTTGAGATTTGCATTGGTGGAGGTATAGATGAGGGTGGTCAGGCTACAGCCAGCAGCAGGTTAGCTTAGTTTAACATACAGACTGGAAACACAGGGGCAAAAGGCCACCAACTGTAGCTCTGTTGGTAGCTACCAGCATCCTCAAAGCTTACCTATTAACCAGTTATATCTCATTGGTTCACGTTAAACCCATTAAGTATGAAAATAACAAGTTGCCCATTTAAAGGACGTCATATGCTGACAGATTCTTGGCTCTGAACAGTAACTTCCTTGAGTCTCATTTGGTTGCCTAGCACATGGTTCCAGCCAGGAAATAGTCTGCTAGATAACTCCCAATAAAACTGTACGCTGCAATTTTGGTACTTTGCTTCTTGTATGGATAAAATAATAAAGTGAGCGTCATGTACTGTTATACAGAACCGTGCCAACAGTCTCCTGCAGCTTTCAGTCTATGTGCAATGCTAAGCTCACCTGCTGCTGGCTATAGTTTCATCCTTTAAAGTCACAATGATAAATCAAGAAGGATTATCATATTGGAAGGAACAGCTTCACTATATAGTAAAACTAAACAACCATTAAGTAACCAATCCATGATATGCTGGATAATATCTAACCTGATGGGTAATTACAAACACAGATGTTTTGTAATCACTATATAGAGAGCACCAGCAAAAACATTACAACACAAAATGATTCAGTAAAAGTAATGTAAAATTTAAAAAGTAACTAATTTAACCATTAGACAAATCTTACATCTTGACCACCATCACAAGGAAGTAATAATTAAATCAGGTTATTCTAAAATAGTTACAGTTAGCTCCATAATTTTTGGGACAAAAACACAACTTTTATGGTGTTTTTTAATCAAACACTCATGATGTGATTGAAGTGCAGACTTGCAGCTGTAATTCAAGAGGTTTTACAAAAATCTTTGCATTAACTGTTTAGAAATTGCAGCAGTTTCAATACTTAGTTCCCACAAGCAGTTTCACAGCCAGACAAAGCTTGGTCCCTTTTTATTTCATGAGAAATGAAACAGGCATAAGATCTAAGGTTGAATTTATATTTTATAGGTTTTCACTGTAATTACAAATAATGGCATCTTTGAAAAAAAAATTCTTTGTACAGATTAAGCGGAGATGCACTTGTACCAGTATGATGGGAAGAATGAGATCTGACACATACCACATTATCTGTCCAACATTGTGAAGGCAATGTTATGGCATTGGGTGTTATAACTGCACGTAGGATCAGATCACTAGTGTTTATTGATGATATGACAGCCGACAGAAGTAACAGTATAGATTCGAAAGTGTACAGTGCTATGCTCTATTCTCTAAAATGCTGCAAACCTGATCACACAAATAAATGATGACCCAATGCTTAATAATGACCCAGTCCAGTAGATCATGCTTTTCGGTTATTAAACACAAAAACTGAAAACAGAAAGACCCATTAACCTGTGCCTGTTGATTTTTATCAGCCATGGTGGGGCGCGTTGTGGGGTCTGCAGGCAGACAGATGGAGAGCAGAAACCTTACACCAGTCAGTAGAAGAGGAAGAGACGACTCCTCTGAGAAGTTTACAGTACCACAGCTGTTTGATCAACCTGCATCATCGGCACTGCATTTATCAGAAAAAAAATCCTGTGCCGATGTAGTGTTGAACTGACAGTTTAAAGATAGCACCATGCAGGGAATTCTCCCTTCAGTGTTTCACAAAAGAAGGAAGAGTGGTGTTTGTTTTGCATGTCAGATCACTCCCTCTCTTATAAAGCCGCAATTTCCATGTAACCACCGAGTGCTTTTCCTTCACTGACATTTGCTGTTGGCCCAACACCTTCAGGGATCCAACAGGCCCAATGCCAATAACGACACGGTGTTCAAGTAATTCCAAGTAAAACACACAGGGCAGTGTTTGCAACAGGTTTACAGGCAAAATAAAAGGGACAGAAAGAGTCATCTACTTGGAAAAACCGGCAGTGCCACAAGCTTGGAGTTATTCCAGTCAAAGATAGAAGCAGACAAAGAAAACAGAATAAGCCACAGTGTTTGTTTGTTTATTCGGTTACTTTGTTTATTCTGAAAAATCTTTTTTTTTTTAATGGATTGCATTTATATAGCGCTTTTCTAGGCATCAAAAGCACTTCACAATTACACTATTCATTCACTCTCACATTCACACACTGGTGGAGGCAAGCTACAGTTGTAGCCACAGCTGCCCTGGGGCAGACTGACAGAAGCGAGGCTGCCATATCGCATCATCGGCCTCTCTGGCCAACACCAGTAGGCGGTAGGGTAAAGTGTCTTGCCCAAGGACACAACGACCAGGACAGAGAGAGCAGGGGGATCAAACCGGCAACCTTCCAGTTACAGATGAGCTTCCCAACCCCCGTAAGCCACGGTTTTTAATCAATACATGTATCATCTATGGGCTTAATGAAGTAAATGAAGAACTGAGCGATCATGTGAAAGATCTCAGTTGTTGTGATGAACCCAGAGAAAATTATTCCAACTTCTTTGATGATCTCAACTCGGCAGAGCGTTTAAGTAGACAGAGTGTTCTTTCAGCTGATTTGCTTGTTTCTTGTGCAGTAAGCAGATTTTTGGGGGATAAATCAAAGACTGTATATAAAGATAAGTAACCACTGTGACCAACCTTTGAGCTAATGTTTTGAACTCAATTTCTGGCATTTTGGCAGTTTAGCAGTTTGGCAGTTTGATGTCGTGCTTTTCTGAAGCCAGAAGCGATTGGATGAAATGGTAAGCTACCAGCTGTAACAATCTGTTAGTTTGCTTAGCATGCTGTGCCCGTCAACTCCAACAGTCATAATGAAATTTCTCATTTTCATCTGCAATAATTATAATGCCAACATCTCTCTAGAGATCACACCTACCTCTCCTTCCACATGCTTACATGGAAAGTCACAGGAGAAGAAAGCAGCAGCAGAGGTGGTTGCAAAGTAGCTTGCATGTGTACAGCAAATGGAGACAGAGTAAATAAACTTAAAAAGAACCCCTTATATGAGATGTGCAAACCAAATACATAGAGAGCTATCAGGTAAGGTGTCAGCTGATGTGGGCTGGTGTTGAGATCAACTGGTCTGCAGAGAGTGTGACTAAGCTTGACATCTTCAGTAAAATATAAATTAAGTAATTATATTTGCTCACCAAGAAACTTCTTTAGCTGTCTGTTAATAAAAATAACCACATACCAAGACACATAACTGAATAGATATGTTTGAGTTTTGGTTCAGTGACTCATGTCAGGACACCTTCAGTTATTCTTACTTCCTGTGTGAGGACATCAATGTACAGTATATCAAATCCAGTTCTTATGGGTTACATCCTTAAAAGATTGCTTGCCAAAATGACTGGCTCCGAAATATTATACATGGGTGGATGTTTTTTCCTAATGTCCTGAACCTTAAATTTTCTGAATTAGAGGAAGCTTTTAGCAAATATTTAGATGGCTAAATTACAGGTGTGTAAAGATCCAAAAGAAGCTCAACAGTGTTTATGTGCTAATATGTCTAAACAAAAAAAATGAGATGAACACCCAGTGTGTTCTGTCTTTCTGTCAGTGCGGCCACAGTATTTTAAGTGGTGAGGCCGTGGGGAGAGCAAAGGAGAGACAAAACATATGACACAGATTTTAAAGCACTTTGTGGCTGATTTTGGCAGCTGGAAACACCACTATAACGTCTATGCTATGCACAGGGGGAAGATAAAATGGAGTGAAGAAAATGAAAGAAAAGAAGGAAATTGCCTTAAATGAAACCTCCCTTCTTTCTGCAAGGAGACTTTCCAAGTCTTTGAGTCCACCCAGATCCATGTAGATGGCTCCATATGGGCTTAAACCAGTGAGTATATGTTTACCAGTCTTCCCCTGCAGAGGAAATTAGAGAAGAGGAAAAGATAATCTGATAATTTCGCTTGACAGGGGCTGTGTTTAGTTTAATGCAGAAACAAAATTGTACAGCTTGGAACACTCAAACGTTACATGTGAGAGAGGGAAGAAAACAGAAGGAAAAGGAGACAGGTTAGTGGGGAAGAAAGAAAGGCCCACAGTGACTAATACTGAAAACAGAAACTGGGGCTAAAATCTCATAAAGCTCCTTCCACCTCCTCTTTTGACACCCAATCAATCAGTCCTTGACATTCAGTTCTCTGCACGGATCCACCCATGAACACATACCTTCATGTTGAACTATTTTGCTCTGCATATGTTACATAACAGTTTGTTGTTAGCTGACAGGAACTTTACCTGTTAACAGTGTACTCATATACAGATTTCACTGCAATTTTTATGTCAGTGTAATGTTGATTTCAAATCATGTGGCTATCCTAAGTTATGAAAACTCCATAATCAAGTATTGCCTGAAGACAGGCTTTAAGAAACATTTACTCTTTTCAGGGGCATTTATCTGTTTGTTTGCTTGTCAGCAGTGCAAGAGCTGACTTACTTGTGCAACTCACTCCAAGATGTATGAAAAAATCAAACCGAGGGGGAGTACAGTCACAGAAGAACCCATTAGATTTTGGAGCAAATCCAGATCATTTCCTTTAAATTTGCTTGAAAGGCCATTGATCTTGTTGGTGGATGATGTGCTCTCTGAACTGGAATGGCATTTACAGATCTCTGCAAGGCCAATGTCATTTTATTTTTAAAGCCAAAAAGCAAACAGTTCTTCCTCTTCTTTTGCACAACCACTTTGTCTAGTGTCATCATGTTTGCCCTTGTGGTTTTGTGTGAAGAGACAGGCAACCTGCACCCAGGCTTCCACTTTGAAAAGCGAAATTCATGAAAAATTGATATTGTCTTGGAAAAGGAGACAGTATACAACGAAATACAAAATATATTTTACAACCATTTAAGCTTGTAAAGTATAAGTGATATAGTGTGCATAAACATGCAAATTGTCTGGGTATCTAGAGTTTAGACAGTGTCAGAGGTTTGTCATGGGCTTCTTGGTAACTTCTCTCTGTGCCAATGTGTCTAGGAGCCAAAGTTTGTTGCCCGCATGTGTTTTTTGTCTCAGTGTCTGGCAGTGGCACCATTAAATGAGCTGGTGACTTATATCTCACGCCTCTTGCCAAGACATGTTTTTCCTCTGGACTGTTTTGTTAGTCTCCTCTGATCCTTTTCTAAATCATTTCTTTTCTTCATGCTGGCCATGTTTTCTTCTTTCATGTCTTTGTTTGTTTACATTCACACGGGATGGAAATCACAGACGCAGGAAGATGCAGCCAGGAACAAAGCTGCTCTCTCCTTCTCTTTGTCCTTCCTTCCCCTTTTCTCCTCACTGAAATGCACGCGGTCTGCATGCTTGGGGTTTCCAAACTAGCGTCTGTGTTGGGGGTCCCTGGAGAGCAACTCCGCCATAATAGCCGGGTGGAGTGGGCTGGTGAGTGCAGGGGAGGGAAAATGAACAGCATGCTATGGGGTTTTCCAAATCCTAGCTTCTTACAAGGTCTTTATAGACTACATTGTAGTGAATTTTACTCGTATTTACCTCAGGTGACAAAATATCCAGTGTTCGATGAGAGACAAAGAATGAAAAATGTTTGTGGCCTGACTGGCTTTCTCACACTTGCAAGCATTGTGAAAAACAACAGTTTGGCTTGTAACACTGTATATTTGTAGAGGACAAGTTTTTAAACTTGGCCGCATGTGTTATTGCTGCATTCTTGGTCCAGTACTTTAAACAACTCTCCCCTTCACAACTCATTATCTCCCCATCATGTTTCTTCTTTTCTCACAGAGAGAAGTGTGCACAGTGTGCACTCGGACTGTACGCCTGTGGTATGCATGCATGTCAGTGCTTATGCATGGGTGTGCACAAATATCTATGTCTGTGCGTGCGTGTGTGTGTGTGGGGGGGGGGGGGGGGGGGGGGGGGTGCGTGTCACTCTTTGTAGCAGCATGAGGATCCGTGTGTAAAAGAGTGGGCCATGCTACAACTGTAAATCTTAACAGGAAGCTTAAATTGGAGCATCAGTGACAGTTTAACTTCCTCTCTTGGAATGGACTCTGCTCCCTATTCTTGGGAAAGAGCTGCCACGTGCACCATAGAGGAGGGCTCGCACAGCTCCATGATGGAGTGCAGAGATTGAGAATAAAGAGGAAGAGTAGGGGAAAAAAAGGATATGGGAACCCCATATCTCAACTCCTTCCTCCAACACTCCCTCCCGTCCCTTCATCTTACTGATTATGAGTGCATGCAAAAGGAAGGGAGTCAGTAAAAAGAGCCCAAATAAAAGGAAACATCCAAATCTCAGACAAACATTAAGGGCATCAACTGACTCACTCAGTACGATACACAAACAGCGACTTACTCCTACACAGGCAACCGCATTCTTTAATTGCTAAAAGGCATACATAGACTGTGCAGAGAAAAGTACAGAAGCATGGTGCACACTCGGAAAGCACTCACTGTGCAAACATGGGAAGAGACCTTTCTCTTTTGTCACAGTCATGCAAACCTATAGGGAGGCAGAAAAAACAGACACTACACTAACCCTGGAGCTCCATTGTCCTCTGTGTTTCATTTATATCTATCATGGAGCATTTGCCATTACAAATACACCTACAGTTTGCTCTTGATCACCCCGTAGAGCTTTTATGGGCGGCTTGTTTGGTTTACTTTGTGCAACACAGAGACCAAAGATGTAAGGGGAAGTGAAAACATGAGGAGACAGACTCGACAGTCAAGTATAAAGAAAGTCAAAGCTTTCCAACAGAGAGCTGCAGACAGATGAGTGTATACACGCAGCAAAACCTCCCTTTGTCACTCCTTGTGTCGGTTACAGGTGTAACCTTTCCCTCTCTTCAAAGCAGACAGGCAAAAGGAAGAATGTATTCATTCTAACCTTGAAATCTTTGCTCAGATAAAATGAGACGTACAAAGAGTGCAACACACGATGCACTACTTCTAAGATATTGGCAAGCTGCCAGTGCTTTACTAGGGATTTTCTACGCACGCTAATTTTCTCTCTTCCCACCGAGATCAAACAAAACTATCTGTATCTATCCTTGACACAAACTCGCACCAAAGCAGCAACGCTGGTTCGCACAGATTAGAAATCAGTCAGTGCTTGGTGGGAACCCGAAAAGACTGAAAACAGCCACATCTAGAATATCTTCTCCCACACTCACAGAATCCTGTTTGTTCCTCCTCCCCGTAGATTTTGCTTGAAAAGAAATGAAAACATTGATCAAACTCAATCCATTCATCAAACAGGCATAGCTCCTTAATGAGCACTTTGCGAATTGAAATATGGGAATTATTATAATTGCTTTACAGGAAAAGCAAAGAGGTGGTTCAAAGAAAGAACATTGCCAAATAACTCCCTTAACAAACCAGTTTTGCAATATTAACTTCATCATACACTGTGTCCTAAGCAAAGTCAAGCGTGCATGCATATGTCTGACGATGACTTAAGTAGCTGTGACAACAGCGTGTCTTCATTAATTAATTAATGTTTTAAGTTTTTTGTGCAAGCCAAACATGCAGCTGCTATGAGCTGGAAAATACACGAAATCTTCATCCTAATAAAGGGGCTGAAAGTATTTTCAGTCTAAGAAATGTTAACATTTACTTGTCAAAGGATGAGTGGACTAATTGAAGACTTCCTGAGAAACAATCCCAGGGAAACTTCTTTAATGAAAGAATTATTTTCAATTTCAAGAAAGCAGTAATGACTTTGGGTTTGTATAATTGAAAGCGTTTTCGTGCCATTTTGACAAGTCTGTTTGGCATTGTTTGACTGTAAAACTCTTAAATTGCGTATTTGATTTTAAGACTAAAAATGACTAAGAAGATCAAGCATATTTTGTTACTACATCCTTTTAATCTACTGACACAATCAAGTGTCAAATAGGTGTGTTTGTTCATCAGGCAGAAACCCACGAATCAGCTTATCCAGGGACTTAATTTGAACCTAATTAGCATTCTTATGTTCATTTGCTGTCTGCCCAGCAGCTAATGTCTCCTGTGATAACATCGGCAACTGCTGCCTACTCGTCTGCCTGTGTTTATAGACGCCAATGCAGGCGCCTTTCCTGGACACACCCACAGCGCCCAGCTGTAGGTTGGTAGAGTAGATCTGATAGACAGCAAACTTATTATTCTCGTATCTACACAACACACTTCTTAAAACACAACATATTTCAAGCCTGGTTTCAATTCATTTTGTTTTAGTCATATTTTGGACTGCATGTTTTTAATTCTTATTGAAGCAAATTTGCAAAGGCTTGACACTTGTTACAAGTGCTACAGTGCTAAAAAAAAAAAAAAACACATTTCAGCATTTCTACTTTTTGCACGCCTGGAATCATTTGAGATATCGTATCTTTGAGGTTTTGGTTGTATTTTTTCAGTTGTGACCACTGGGGCTGATTTCATGTTTTTAGATGTATTGTAGAGATTTGAGAAAGATGAATAACCTCAGCCAGGATAAGGACTGCATGCTTCATAAACTGTTTGCAGTACCATGCACATACCTCATTTCTTTTGCAATTCAAACAGATTTCCATTTAAATAACACCAACAAGAATATGGTAGGTGGGAGTAAGAACTGTAAATTATCTTCTAGTGTTACTTGCTAACTATATAAAAAAAATAATGACAAATGGTAGCAGAAAACTGGTGACAAGCATTGAAGACAACCACGAAGCCATACTGGTTGTTATTCTGCTGATATAAAATGGTCAGTGAATCCTTCATTATTACTTCACTAAATTGGACATACACTTACAAGTCGCTTTAATAGATACACCTTGCCAATTATGGGTTGAACCAGACCAGTTAATGTTTTTCCAATCTTCAGTTATCCAATTAAGGTGAGCCTGTGCAAACTGTAGCTTGAGTTTCCTGTTTCTTAACTGATAGAAGTGGCACCCGGTGTGGTCTTCTGCTGCTTTAGGGTTCAGCATGTCAGCGATGTGTTTCTACATACATAGTCTAGGTATTCTCCACTGACCTCTGGCATCAACACTGCATTTTCTCCGAGAGAACTGTCGCTTTTCTAATTTTCTAATTTTTACACTACTCTCTGTAAATAATAGAATGCTAGTCATTTGGGGAAATCCCAGTGGAGCAGCAGCTTCTGAAAATACTCACAGCAGCCTGTCTGGCACCAGCAACCACCAATAACTTAAACCACCTTTCTTCCTCATGCTGATACTCAATTTGAACCTCAGCAAATCAACTCGACTCGCTACACGTCTAAGGGCATTGAGTTTCTGTCATGGCTGACTGTCAGATCAAAGATTTGTGTTAACATTTAGCCCAACAGGTGTGCCTAATGAAGTGCCCAGTGTGTGTTTGTCCCTCTCTTGTTGTTCATGTGAAGAAAAAAAGACATACTATTTGTAACTCACTATTTTCCAGCCCCTTATAAAATAAAGTTACCTATCATGAACGTCTGGTCAAACTAAAAACACCTACTGCACATACATTTGACTAATGCAAAGCCATTTAGGTGTTGTACTGCATAATATATGCAGTAGTTTATCCATTTCAAGGTCACCATGCCAGTTGAAGTAACTGATGTACTAGATGTGTGAGAGGATACAGCTTGATAAATAGCTTATAACAGTTGGCTGGATAAATGTGTAGTAAGCCAGTAATATATATATATATATATATATATATATATAATTATATATAGCCAGTCAGTATATATAATTATATATTATAAAAACAATATCAAACAAACATTTGTGTAATATTGCACAAATGCAGTGACATCTTTTTCTCTCTGTCTCTCTCATATTTTTACTTCCCATTTAAACATTTGCACTATGATATTTTTAATTCAGTTTGGTTCAGTTCAATTATACTTATAAAGTGACACATCATAACAGCAGTCTCCTCAAGGTGCTTTTTATTGTAAGGTAAAGGCCCCACAGTAATACAGAGAAAACCAAAACAATCAGACGATCACCTTTGAGCAAGCAGTTGGCGATAGTGGGAATGAAAAACTCTTTTAACAGGAAGAAAAGAAAGACAAGCTGTGGAAGAAAGCTACAGATTAATAATAACTAACGATTAAATCTAAAGGGGTGTATAAACACGTAGAGAGTGAGAAAACGTGAGTGAAGAAGAAACACCATCATGGGAATCCCCCAGCAGCTTAGGCCTACTGCAGCTTAACTATGTAAGGACTCAAGGCCACTCATTCCTAACCATACACTTTATTACGCAGGGACTACTATGTACTATAAACTATAATATTGCCTTACAAATGTGTACAGTAAAGATGTTTTCAAACCCAGGGGGTCGTTTTACATCCAATATCACAGCAGGTGGCGGTTACAAAAGTTCAGGCAGTGTGAGCATGACACCTCCATGCTATCATCCACTGCTATCTACATTTATGCCCATGGTCAAAGGTGAACAGCCAAGCAGCAGCTGTGTTGACTGTCTTCTTGCTCCCGAAGCTGTTTCTCATAGTCACCCCTGAGTAATCGCTGATTTCAGTTTGATTGCAGACCAAGTGGCAAGTCCTGAGTCAACCCTGTCTGCTCTGGTCAGTCATTTTGCCAACTGGAGATGCAAAACAAACATCAGCGAGTCAAACTGACAGGGCAGCGTCCTCTGAGGACCTGAAGCCAGATTATAAATCAAGACTTTCATACAGTAATGACAAATCTGTGTGCAGTGCTTTTGCATGATCTAGGGATTTAACTCTATGCACAGTGTGTTACAGTTTCGTAGAAAATGTTGTTGCCACATATAAACTGAGCTGTTGTGAAAGGGCAAGGACGTATTTATTGCTTGTTGACAGACAGACTAAAGCACATTTTCTCCAGATATTCACTGACTTAAATTTCCAGCACATGGCTAATATTTTGTCTTGATTCATGAGAGGCAGCCATTCTGGATGTACAGCAGGGGGAAAGTCAATCCAGGCAGCACTCGCTGACCCAGATGTAACCGGTGTGATGGATGGAGGAGGACTAGCCGCTGCAAAAACATGCCTATTTCAGTCTCCCATTGTTTGGTATTCAGTCATCATTGTGTATACAGCAAGTCAACAGCCAGTCTCCTGTGTGTACTACCCTTTTGCAAAAAAAAAAAAAAAAAAAAAAAGGAAAAAAGGAGCATGTGTTTCCTCTCACTCAGCACACGTCTTTCCACTGAGTAAAATGCCCTTCTCCCACTTTCATCTCTCTCATTTTCTCTAAAACACATGCTTGGTTGCATCACATGTAGAACTGGAAATGTTTGGGTGGCATGGCAACACGTTTCCAAAATGGAATAAATGCTTGGCAGTGCACGTGTTGTCAAAGTCTGCTGTCAGTCTGTGGCCCTGTGGCACTTTTTTTTTTCTTATAACAGGGAGAGCTGGCAGCATTGATCATTGCCTTTGAAAAGCACTTGATTTGAATATTTGAACGAGCTGCTGGGAATACCACAAAGGACATCAACACCAAACAATATTACCATCTGCTCCCCATAAACTGTGCAGTCGTTATGAGCAGTGTAACAAAATTAAGTCTGGGTTTTCCTGGATGCTTTTTTTTTTTGGTCAGGTACTGTGCAGATGATACAATTATTCTGTCATTCCATACCTTCCAAGTAACAACATAACTTCTTACTTTAATTCAAATGATTTCTGAAGTTGATGACAAATAGTACTCAAATGGCCTAAAGTGTTTATAGCTGCTTTTTATTGGTTTTTGTGTTAAGAACATAAATGTCTATTGATTAATAGGGCTGCTGGAAAAGGCAAATCAGGCAGCCAATAATCTTTCACTTTATTTTATAAGCACATTAACTTTAATTGTTATTATTTTTGTACTCATGAAGCCTACTGAAAGTCAGCTCATTAATGGATCTGAGATATCTACAGCTTGTGCAGCAGGGATTTTCAGGTGCTCTTGGGGCTGGTGTATAAGAAAACCAGTCATTACAGGATACTATGAAGATGTAAATCACACTGAGAGGGGGAAGGGATGGGACTGTGTTCATGGGAACCATGGTGACGACGTGTTGGGTTGCACTTTATCACCTCTGTGAGGAGAACTAGACAGTCACTGACATATGACACTCCCAGCCACCTGTCTAACTAGGTGTCTGCCAAAGCACTTCCAAGCACACATGTAGATGCAGGTAAAAGCAGGATGATTCATTTGTCCAAATGTAGCGTCAATAAACAGAAGGTGCAGCTGTCAGCATTTTTCTCTCATGGACAACGAGGTGGGAATGCCCGTTTGGGAGCTACCTTTACATAATTATGACTTTGGTTTTAACTGAAGCCTTTCTCTTCTTTTCCCTTACATGTAACACACACTGTGTGCTTATTAACAAAGTTTGATTCAATGTGAAGTAATAAAAGGCCTGGAAGCAATAGTACTGATGTCAATACAACTGCCAGTGCATTTTGTATTCTAAATACAATCATCGTTATTTTAAATGTTTAAACATTTTTATTGATGTTCACTTATTTTGCATTTACTACCTGAATGTTAACCCACAAAAGTTTGTGGGTTTTTGTGGTTTATGGTGTATATAGTAAAACAGTGCAAATGCTAAAACCTGAAATGATGTACACTAGCTGGCCACTTCATTAGGTACACCTGTTGACCCACGTGTTAATGCAATTATCTAATCAGCCAATCACAAGTCAGCAACCCAGCGTTTTTAGGCACGTAGGCATCATCAAGACGCTGATTTAAGCAGCTGTAAATGTGACATAATTGCTTACTAGACTGAATGTTTCCGAAACTGCTGATCTACCGGGAATTTCTTACACAACCTATCTGGAATTGTGTGAAACAGTGAAAATATGCAGTGAGCGCCAGTTCTCAGGGCTAACACATCTGGATTAACAATACATCAAACCCTGAAGTAGATGGGCTACATTAGCAGAAGACCAGTTACCCTGAGACCTGTCCTCAGAATTTGTGGTAAACAACATAAAAGCATGGCCCATTTTGCCATTTTGGCTCGTCCTCCCAATGGTGTAATAGTGTGGAGAATATTTTTTGGCATACTTAGAGCTCCCTAGTACCAACTGAGTCTACCTGAGTATCACCATAGTGTGCCCATCTTCTGATGGCTGCAAGACAATACGTAACGTCACAAAGCTCAAATCATCTCAAAGTGCTTTCCTTCAACATCACACTGTACTCAGATGGTCTCCACAGCCACCAGATCTCAATCTAACAGAATGACAAAGCACCTTTGGGATATTGTGGATTCATATTTTGAACGAGCAGCCAACAAATCTTGAGTAATTTTCTGATGCTATCATGTCAATATGGTTCAAAATCACTGAGGAATGTTCCCAAGACCTTGTTGAAACTGTGCCACAAAGATTTCAGACAGTCATTTACACAGGAATGGCATAATTACAATGGGAGACACAGTGACACTCAAAAAACAAACCACTTCTCTTGCTTGAGTGTATTTTTTTATACATATTAATGCTATTTTTTGCTCAACTCTTACTTCATCTGTTTCCCTGTTGCTATTCTTGACAAAGCCATTTTTAACAAAACAAGCAGCCTCTGCTTCAAGTATACAGCCACAGACGAGCATAACCGAAGGAGACTTTGAGGCATCAAGCAATTCAGTATCCTTTAATGCTGAAGTGCAAGTACGACTCCCACCCATCTGGACGCAAACACTAGATTACACTTGAAAAGGCTGATGAAAATCTGATGTCATTAATCTCCCCTCCTCTGTAGTTCTCAAAGGACAGTTGAAGTCATTTTGCTGACAGTGTTTAAGTGAAGCTTTTTCTGAAAATGCAGCCAATGTCTTCTCACATGTAATGTAGGTCGATCAGTCCAGGGCGCTGTAAATTTGTCTAACGTGGCCTTTCCTGTCTCCCTCTCTCCAAAATCTACATTTGGCAACCATAACTACAATGCTCCCTATTTATAGTGCTTTTACCTCAGATATTAACTCTCTCCCCCGCTTAGCATGCCACTTCCTGCCAAAGAGGAAATATGTGTGTGTGTTTTCTGCGTATGTGCGTGTGGTTTACTGACCTCTGGGAGCAACGAGTAACCAGACTACTGTTGATAGCAACATGATTTTATGTTTCCAGTCTTTTGTGTCCAGTTCACCATTGAAGTGTGAACTTTCAGACATCGTGTGCTTCTTTTCATGTGCCATGTTCAAAATCTGAGCCATGTGACCTTCTTCTCATCTGCAAATCCTTATTCTTCCAACATCAGATGGACCGATCCACTGGGAACGAAAGAGAAGCAATGGCTAATCCAGTTTTCCAGGCCAGGTGACTGGTTTTCTGTGTATACAAACATAGCACATTCAGTATCTATTTCAGGGCCTTTGAATAAGTGTACATGTTTGGGTGCATGTTTATGTAAGCCAACACCTAAGCGCTGAGATGTCGGAGTTCACCTTCCTTCAAGGCCATCATTGAAGGAAAGGCTGCAAGTGACTCCAACATCCTGTTTTCAGCATAAACAGTTTTGGACTGAGTGCCTTCCTCCCCATGCCGGAAAAACAATCTGTCCTATCACTTAATTTCAGCAATCAGCCTCCCTCGTGGCCAATAACAATGATGATGATGAGACAAGACTCAAATTTAATCTTAATAGATTAAATGGAGGCAAGTCTTATTAAGGTGACGGTGCTGTGAGCTTAGTTCAGAAGCTTGAACAGAAATGATAGGAAATCCCAGAGTGGAAGAACCCTGTCCGGTCTACATGTCTGGCTCCCCACACATTTTCTCCTGACATCACCTCTGTCCAGTGCAGGGTTACTGGACAGGAATATTCCATTGCTAGATATCCTGCCATTTTGTCTGGGAACTGCACACAACCAATATAATTTTCTTTGTTTTGTTTTTAAACCCGACTTGCTGTATTCTTCAATAGCCTAGGTAGCCACTGTACAGAGAAATTTTTTACAGAGAAACGATTTGGTGCATAATCATGTTATGTACCTGCGGGTATTCAAAACAATACAAGCTGAGTGAGCTTCAATGAAATGGCTCTGAAATGTTATGCAGGAAACGACTGTGTGTGGGTATGGCTTCTAAAGATTATCTGGAAACTTTGCAGCGTGTTCAGACTTTTGATCTGTCTGGGTGAAAGCTATCTTTTACAGAAATCTTGATTACCACTGAGCAATCATTACAAAATTACAAACTCAAATTAAACCAGACAAGTGAGTGCAGGATGTACGTTTATTTCATATTCATTCTTATAGAACAAAGACCTTATATTCTTAATCCTGCACAAACAGCTCATTAAAAAAAAAAACCTGTTACTTAGAAAAATATACACTGATGTTAGAACTGACAATTTGAGATTCAGTGTTTAATTCAAAAAATACAATTTGTCTATTTGGGTCAGAAAAGGTGGCTTCGATTGAGGCAAGTTTCTTGAAAAGAACTGAGACAGCAAGCATCCAGAAGAAGGCACTTTACATTTTCTGAACTCCACATAAAGCTTATTGAGCCTACATTCAGCAAAAAAAAAAATCAGATTTTCACGTGTGCACAAAAGATGAAGAGGAAGGCCAAGGGTAAGTCTGTCTTTGCCTCTTTCTGTGTCACCCCATTGTTGATGCCCTCCACTTTCTCTGGAAAAACAAATTTGAGCTAAATATAAGAGAGCCCAGCTACTGCTACAGTACTACAAACTTAAGGTTAGCTGACTTTGGAAAGGTCATCAGGTTAAAAGACAGCAGGGGGCTGAGACACTTATTTAAGACAAACCCTCAATTTCCCACTCCTGAGTTAAGCTGAATATCTGATCCAAACCCCCCCCCAAAAAAAACAAACAAACAACAAAACAAAAAAACCAACACAAAACAAACTAAGGTTACTGCTTTTTAAACAAACAGTAAGAGGTGTCATTAAAGAAGCCAGCCATTAGCAACATATGCAATGCTTCATCATATGTATCACCATCCTTGTCTTTTCAAAGCCTTTCCCTTACAAAATTAGCTATTATTTTTCCTCATATTTATCTTAATAGTCATTTCTCTATAACAGTCCAGACACAGTCTTAAAATCGTCGATGCAAAGTTTAGTTTCTTTCGATCTGTTCAAGATCCAGCTCTCCCCCAAGCTGAAAAATGTCCCTCTGTGTCCCACAGTCACCCTTCCAGAGGGTGCGTTTACCATCTTCGATGCCTACAGGAGACCCAGGCCGTGAGTCCACACTACAAGCGGAGTCGCTATCCTCGTAAGATGAATCTGCTTCCTCGTCATCTCCTATCACTTCCTGCCATGACTCTAGTCCCAGCTCAGACACGCCTGTGAAGTCTGAATCCGGTTGGTCGATTAAGTCCAAGGTGGGCGGGGAGAAGACTGACTGGCAGTTGTCGCTAGATGAAAATCCAGGGCAGCTTAAGCTTTGTAAAGTCTGAAAAAACAAGAAAGAAAAAGAAAAGACCATGTTAGTCTGGACATTTTTGCACACGTTCACATCATGGCCTCTTTCTGATGAAGAGCTACAGAAGTCAAAGACTATGTCAGGGAGCTCAGAGTTTCCCAGAATGTCAGTTTGAGATTGGGTTTCAGTTGGGCATCTTAAAAGCCGGCTTTCCCTTTCACTGATGGCATGTGAACATGTAAACATGCAAAAACACCAGTACACGCACAAGGCATTGAAGAGTATACACAGAACGCTAACCCTCTGGTTTGTTTGAGCAAAACACTGAAATGAGCACCAAACCACTAAATGTATCTCGTGTCAAACTGTGCTCTAGGCTTATTTATCACTGGAAACCACTTTGAAACACATACCTAACCCAACCCTGTATGGTAAAAGACATTTCTTATGTCAGTCATTGTTGTTCACAGTTGTTATGATGTTTTGTAGCTCACACTAGGGAGTGCCAGGGACAATCTGGATGTGAACAATTGCCTGCGTTTTTGCTCTCAAAACTTGACCTTAAAGAGACTCAATTCACAAAGGCTCCTGGTTTGCTTTCATGCTCTCTTTCCACCCTGAATTCCTCTCTGCAACAAAGAAAGGCAGCCGTGCAGCACAGTGAAGGGGTTAATGATCTCTGGAGTGCCCTCAGCAGCAGATGTTGGAGGCATGGAGGTGAATAGAGATGAGGTTTTCTCTATAAAGCCCAGGCTTTCATGACAGACACCTCTAATGTTCCCTAGCATGTGTTGAGACATTGCCTTTCCTTTTACAATGAGCTTGGAGACACCCTTTCTCAAATCTCATTTTAGCAGGCTTGCCGTTTCCCCGTCCAAGAGAAAACTATAACATAGGGTGAGGTTTAAGTTTAAGGTTAGCTCACTTTTCAGGATTAACTTTACATGCAAGTACCTCAAACACACCATGCTTCAACTGAAAGCGCTTGAGGTGATCATGTGAGGAGTGGGAAGCCTTTGCTGTAGTTACCCCACTGGAGTGGAAAAGGGGATTTCAGAGCTCTTGCTCTCTCAGTTCAACCCCTGGTATTACCCCACTACTAATTATCACAGCAGAGGAGGAGACGAAAGCAAGAGAGAAAGGAGGTGGAGAGGCTGTCTCTATACAATATGCTTTCTATAAAATCTACTGAGCCTGACTGGGATTTGGGTGGGTGTGGTGGTAGGCTGGGGGAGCAGGGTTAAATTTCTGCTGTGTACCCAGCTTTGCCAGATGAAAAACACCCATGTACACACACAAATCACTATTACCACACACATGGGCTCGCTACCCTGGACCTGTCATATCTCATATTACCCACTGCCATTACCAGGAATCTAACCATACACAGACGAAAACCACTTTAAAGTTATTATCCTCAAATGTCCTATTTAGAAACACACTTCATTTAAGGTTGGAGAACCACAATAAAATTTTTAAAAGAATATAAGAGCAGATTTCTACTTTTAGTCAAAAATGATTAATCAAGCACAAACAAAGCTACTGGAAAAAAGTGTAAAATAAAACTACAACAAAAACTGAAGCATGAGTTTGAAAGATTTTAAACTCTACACATCTCGTCCTAATCCACAGAAAATACTATGCAGCAGATTTTAAAGACTATGACTAATAAAGTGAACTTCTGGAGTCTTGGTGATGTGCTCCTTTCAGTTTTCAGTTCTTGCTGATTTGGCAAGTGCATTTAAATAGCATGGGTCTGGGACATCTGTTCTGTAAAATAAAATGCACATTGACCAGAAGCAGAAATACAAAAGAGGAATTATTGGGCCTGTTAATCTTATAGTCAAAAACTTTGGACTGACAGGGTAGGCAATATCATGTTATTTTAGTAAAGAAATTAATAAATAAGGACAAAGAAAACAACAGTGTCATCTAAACAGATAATTTAAAAGGATAATTAGTATTCCCATGATGATATAAATTTCTGTAATACTCAAAAGTAGAAATACCAGTCAATAATGCAGCTCAATCATTGACGTGTATTACTCTGTTTCACTCAAATGACTTCTCTATCACTGATAATTTGACCAAGAGCACCCTACATTCCAGCTCCAGCTACAACATGTGCAGTACTGTGCAAAAGTCTTGGGCCAGCCTTTTTAAAGTTTTTCTTTAGACACTGGCTGCATTTTCACTCATTTCTTGGTACTTCTTAAGCCACTTAACATTGACCTATAAATCACTCAAGCATAAAAAAAAGGCACCTACTACATAGGATGAACCTATGTTATGCCTACATGTAATAGATAACTTAGGAAACAATCGATTTTACATTGTATTTTTAGACATTCCCCAGAGCCCAGAACAAAACAAAAGACAGTCAAAATCCAAAGAAGAGCTTTGAATGTCCTTCACGATGCCAGGAGACATTTTCCTGAAGTATACTTAAATACATTCCAAGAAAGCTTGCCTAAATGGTAAATGGCCTGTATTTATATAGCGCTTTACTAGTCCCTAAGGACCCCAAAGCGCTTTACATATCCAGTCATCCACCCATTCACACACACATTCACACACTGGTGATGGCAAGCTACATTGTAGCCACAGCCACCCTGGGGCGCACTGACAGAGGCGAGGCTGCCGGACACTGGCGCCACCGGGCCCTCTGAACACCACCAGTAGGCAACGGGTGAAGTGTCTTGCCCAAGGACACAACGACCGAGACTGTCCAAGCCGGGGCTCGAATCGGCAACCTTCCGATTACAAGGCGAACTCCCAACTCTTGAGCCACGATCGCCCCAAGTGAGTTCAAGCTTTTTTGAAGAATAAAGGTACACTTCTTTGTATGTTTTCACATGTTAAAAAAACCCCCAAGCAAACAAAAAAAGAATTTTTTTTTTACATTTTCTTAAGAAAATATAGAGAAATGAAAGGTGGCTCAAGACTTTTGCACAGCACTGTATACATGCCTCTGCAAAACTCAGCATAGTCCCAAGCAGTACCATGTTTTAACCATACAACTTCATCAATGCTGCCATACACATTAAGGGAAATGAGAGCATGGTTTTCAGTTATATCTGACACATCAGGTCTACCACAGCCACGCATGCCTTCCAGCAAGTCATGTTTGAATGTTGAATAGAAAAAGTGAACAAGACATGAGATCCACTGGATTGGTTTATACCTTTTTTGTTTTTACGTTTAATATTCACCAAAATCCTATAAGAACACATATTTTAGAGCTAAGTGGTGTTTTCATAGAGAGTGTAGATTATTTTATACCGTGATCTACACAACAATGGCTTGGACTGTAAGGATGTTATTTAGAGCATGGGTTCAAAAGGCAGCTGCTGTCGAAGAAGCACAAGCACATGCCAGGAGGTTAGGCAAATACCCTCCTGATGATTTGGGTAAACAACTAAAATCACCGAGCTAAATGCTATGCAAAGGCCCTGTTGTGAACCAAACTACAACCACAATCACACATATAGTACACTACTGGGAGGTGCAGGTACTTTACATTGCATTCACTGTGCAACTTCAGATTATTAGTATACGAGTCGATAGTGTTTCTTTGGTTTAGCTCTGTGCCGAAATTAGGTCACATAAACATTCAGAGACACACTGGTCTGAGGATGACATGCAATCAGACCTCCAGCGACAAACAACTGTGAAGCAAAAGAGAGGACAAGGAGGTGCAAGCAAAGACAGGAGACTATAACAGACATTCACGCACACAGTCTTTGTTTTGGTGTGTGTATTCATCTACTATTTTACTCCTCTGCAGACAGAATGCCTGGCTTATTCATGCAAATGCCCAGAGGTAAAATGATGATAAAAGACTAAAGTGTTGGGCTGTCAGATGTTGAAAAAGTGTAGGCGATAATGTGTGACTACAGACTAATGTTCGGCGATGCTCTACAATGCACATTTATGACAAGTCACAACATGTCATTATACCCGGTGAGAGCTGCACCTCAAGACGCCTACCTAGGTGTTCCCACAAGCATGCAGGGCTCAGTTATGATCATCATGTCTGCCATCCAAGGAATGAAGTGTGTGTGATGGAAGAAGGAGGGGAAGACCAGAGCAGCTTGAACTTGGGCCAGGAGAAAGAAAATATTAATAGGGAGGGATACAAGTTTGTGTACACACACACACACACACACACACACACACACACACACACACACACACACACACACACACACACACACACACACACACACACACACACACACACACACACACACACACACACACACACACACACACGACAAAAATGGACAATAGCCCAGCTGAAGTTAACTGACCAGGCTGGACTTAAGCACACAGCTTCCTCAAATTCACTGTGCAAGAAGTGTCAACAATCATTCAGTGAAGGACATGGAGTTTGCTATGCCCAATAGCCAGTCCATTAAAAAACAACAAACAAAAAAACAATCCCCCAAAAAAGACAACAATGACAGGCCAAGGTGGAAGGGCAGGCAGAGATAACTTATCTACATGGCTGACTGGGAGGACATTCAAGGAATTTTGGGGGTGGCTGCATGTAAATCCCCACGGTAGTCAAGTTATAGCTTATTAGCATGACATGCATCCCCAGAATTCACACCCGCCTTCATTGACGTGGTCGAGGAATCTAAAGGCCAAATTACATCATGTTCCACTAACTCACACTGAGGGCTTGTTGACCACCATGATCCTTCACTCGGCGAGTCTCTGGCGCACGTTCCATAGAAAATTAATCAAACAACACCTGTCTGTATCCACTGCAGTTCAGACAAATGTCACAGTTTCCTGCCCCATCTACAACATGTTTGCTATTCTTTTAATCAATGTTAGACAGTATTACTCAAAACACACCTACAGTGAAAAAAAAAAAATCTGTTTACGTAGGTATGAAAAGTAATAATGTTGTCATTAGGCTCACCCAGTTCTTGAGAAAGAGTGGGAGGAATTGTGTGTGCGTAACCAGGGAAAAAAAACAAAAAACTGCCACTTCAATGACACAGAGGCCAGTTAAGAAGTCTTGTGATGCTCAAATATATAACATCAGAAGAAAGATCACATTAAATAACTGATTTCCAATCAGAGTTGGTGAAATCTATTATATTCCCAACCCTGGCAGTACTTTGCATGTTCTATCCTCTGTAGATCAGACACAGGTTGTAACCAGCCCTAGTTTTCCACATTAACACTTCCTTTTCCAGACAGTCTGCCAGCTGGGATCTTTTTCTTTCCCTAGGCTCTCACAAAGGTCAACCACTTTTGGTAACAACAATGTCAATCTCCAGCGGTATCTTCTTTGTGCTTTTGGTTTATTAAATTTAGATTGAGATATTACAACGCTGCTTGTTTAAGTTCCTGGCCACACTTGACCTGGTTTAGTTATTGACATCAAGTCTCAATAACAGGAAAAGAAAATGAAGCAAGGGAGCACGTATTAATCATACTATCTTTGTTGTATGCAATGCTTTACTGGTAACTTTCCCGAGGTGTGCATGAGGATGAGAATTTAAACATGGTTACAGTAGATCTGAAATGACCCATCTAACCTGTACGACCGGACTCCTTTCATCAACATGCACTCATGCAACTCGACTCAAACCCCCGAAAAAAGTGAAAACATTTTTTGACCCGCTAACCTTTGAGAATAGATCATTTGCTGACAATAATCTGTAACTGGCAGAGTAATGGCAATGACTAATGGCAAGTCGAGTTTAGGGCTGTGCGATATGACCAAAATCTCATATCCCAATATAAGACATCTATCGCCCGATAACGATATAAAATCACAAAAATTTAACATTTTCTTTAAATTCTGTGAATCTCTGGAAGCTCGACTTGCGTGAAGTGATTCCAGCTGGGCGTCGTGTACCTGGAGTCGAGTTTTTAACTGATGCGTGAAAATATATATTTTTAGACATAAGTTGTAACGGCTGCAGTTTTCTTTATGAGTATTTATTACACAGCGTGCTGCAGGGAAAAGCCTGTTCTAACGTTTGAGTCCAATCTATTTTTTAGCACCTGACGGTTCTTTTTTTGCTTCTCACCCGTCAATACTCTGCATACTATTTCACGTGATTCCGTTTATTTTGAAAAGTCTCAACAGGATCTTGAGCTTTATTGTGAAAAATATGTTTATGCGGAAAATAAACAAGCAGACACGCTAACGACAACGCATAAAAACAGGCGCTTGTCCGTCCGTCGTGTGGTTATATTAAATATAAGAGAAAGAGAGAACTTTAGGAAATGAATATAGCCACTACAGTGACCATCAAAACGCTGAAAAAAATATTGCTGTAAACAGTTTATTTTGCGACACCACGAAACAAACTATAGCGTAAAATGAAACGATAGACGTTTTTATATCGTCATCCGATATATATCGTTATATCGAACAGCCCTAGTCGAGTTAATGTAAAACTGGCTCCATGTGTGTGTTTGTGGATTCATTCTTTATATGTTGCATGCCTAATTTTTCCCCTCTTAGAAGCTGGCAATACAAGGGGAAACATGTTTGCTAGGCTCCATTACCCATGCCTTGTTAATCCAACCCTGGCTAGGTCCTAAGTATGACTGGCTGGGAACTAATATTATTTCCAGAAAGGAAAAGGGGGGGTATATGGATGAACTGATGATAACTTTCTAGTAAGAGACAGGAAAATTACAATATTTTCCTGAAACAAGGTACTGTGAAGGATGATTTTTGAGTATCAAATGACTTAAGTGATCAGGAAAGGATGGGTAAATAGGACAATGTGTAAAATTCCCAGAGCATTCACATAAATAATGAGCTGAATGTGATACAAGAATCAGATCAAGATCTTTCAGGGCACTAGAAAAAAGAAGAAGAAACAAAGCTCTGCCAAATATCAAAAGAGTTCATGTCATTAAAATACTTCTCTGGATCTATTTTGGGTTTGGGTTTACTCTCTGGCTGTTGCACTGTTTCCTCTGACCTTACAAAAGAACAAAAACTCTTGACATTGGGAAATCCATCCAGAGCTCTGTGCATCCAAATATACGCATAATTCACTGCTGCTTTTTCTGACAGGTAGAAATATTGGGTAGGAGTTGCAGAGAGGAAGCAAATAAATGGTGAGAAGTCCAACCTTTGGATGGACTTGTTTACCCAACAGAGTTAATGAAATTATAAACACGAGAGGGCCTTGCTAGAGAGTGGTTCAAGGCAGCGTGACTGAACATGAGGAATGCTTTCTTAGTAAGCACCGCTCCCTAAGCTAGAGGGAGGAAAGCCTGAGATCACTTAGCCTCGAAGCCTCGGACTGACGACGCAGAAAACTTAATACAGTTTAATTTAATCCACTCCCTGATCAAACTCTGAGAGAAAGAGACAGACTTAGTTTTGTTTGAAGATGTCTTGAACTTCCCTTTAGTCTAAGAACAAAAAAGCATTTGTCTGTGTTGTAAGTGCATCTGGTTCAGGATTAAAGTGAATGCAACAGAGCGCATTTTCCAGCATTAAAGCAAGATTAGAAATAAGCTGATACTCATTTGTGTGCAATCAGCAAACACATGTAATATTAAACTCTGAAATTAGTCAAATTCCAATTGAATGCATTCAAATCAATGAATATGTAAGTGCTTGTCTGTGCAGGTCAACATATGTTCAACATTTCCAGCTAACCTGAGTCATCTTTGTCAGGTCCAGGGAGGGCCGCTGCTCCTGAGCATCTTCTGGTCTCCTGCGCTTCATGCCGACCTTTTTCTCATTTAGCACACAGGGCTGAGACCTGCTCCGAGACAAACACCCCTTTCCCCTGGCTCTCTGGCTAGCTCGTCTCCCCAGCTCTGGGGTGGAGTCTGAAGAGCTGGTCTCCGATGCCTCTTCCCTCTGGTGTTCTGGCAGGCTGATCTGCTCATGGGAAAGTGAGAGAGGCCTGAGGAAGACGTGATTTTGGGAGTGGTGATGATGTGTGGCAAGAGAGGTAGGGGAGACTGGAGAGGCAGTGAATTGAGGGTGGAGAGGCAGCGGCTGGTTGAAGAATGGCAGGTCCTGGATTCCATCAAAAGTGATGCTGGAGTGTGAGGGCAAACTAAAGCTGGAGCTACGCTGCATGGTGGGAAAATGGCTTCCCCCACCTCTGACACTCCCTCCACTGTGGCACCTTCGTTTCTCAACCGTTGTCCATACTCGGGACCCTTGGGGCCTCCAAGATGAGCGGAAGCCAGTGAATTCTTCAGAGAGTGACAGAGAGCGACACTGACGTTTGCTCGGGGGTGCCGTAGGAGTTTGGCTGGTAGCCGTAGTGGTGTAGTGTGCAGTGGCGGATACGGCGTGAGTGCTGTTGCAGAGACTCAGATCTCTTATCAGGCTGGTGATTGCTGTGGTGCTGCCTGGTTCCTTGGCACAGTGGCTGTTGTGATCAGGCGTCACATCCCATAGAGGAGTACCAGACTGGCATGGAGCTCTCTGCTGGATGGCACAGCTTCGCCCCATATCCAACCATCTATCTGCCTCTGTAATAGGGAAAACATAAAAGCCTCACACTAATTGACCTCAACAGCAGCCCTTCTGACACATCTTTATCTGTGCGGCAAGCAATATTAAGCAAAAACTGCATTTGTTAACTAGAGCATGATGAATTCTAGCAGCAATATCTGGAAGGATAATTTAGTACTTAACAACAAAGACACAAAGAAACACACAAGCAGAAATAAGCTTAAGGCAAAGAGGATTGGTTGGTGTAAGAACAAACTGTTTGGAAGAATAAAGGGAGATTATTGTCTGCTTACTGCAATGGTGAGCTATTACACTAAGAAGAAAGAAACAGCTAAGTAGAAACAACAACAACAACAAAAAAAAGAAATCATGAGCTTTGGAGAATTACAAAAAAGGGGTGGGAGGTTGTTTGTCTTAACATGATTGACAAGGTTATGCCTAGAGGAAATAAAACTACCAGTTGAACAGTTCAAACCAGTGCTGCTCCTCAGTAACTGTAATGAAAGCTGGACTGAAAATTCCCAATAATGTTGAAAGAAAAAAAAATAGTCAAAAAAGTCATTTTCTGGAAAAAAAAAAAATAAAATCTGTGCATTCAAAGATGGAAATGTTTTAAAAGTCTTAAAAAGTTGGCTGCCCACCCCCCAAAAAGTCACAATGCTCAGTATAACACACTACATGCCGAGTAGGTCTCAACAAGATCACTGTCTGTCTGCTTGTTTTTCACATAAACAGCTGCAGGACATGCAGTGAAACCTCAGCTGTGAGTTCTTACTGGCACATTACTGTTTCCGAGCATGAGAAACACATTTCTGCCTCCATTACTTTTAGAGTTAAATATGCAAATAAATAAATAATACTGTGGTTTAAAACACCAACACACACACACAAACAAAACAAAAAACACACAAAAAAACCCAGATTACAATAAATTCTCTTCCTCAGCTTGAACCAGCTCACTCCACTGACTGCTATGTTGGCCATTTTTTTTAAGTTTCCAGCAGTAACATTCCTGACTATTTAAAACTTGGACATGCAAGAACGTTGATTCCAAAAACATGAACTGCACATTATGACAAGAATCAGCCAGTGAAACAGTTGGGCAGTCACTCCCATTAGTCAAGTGGTTAGTAGGATATGCGTCAAAGCAGTATGAATTTCCAGCTGTCTCACCATCGGGACAAAAGAGTTTTGTGGAGGATAATACACCTACAGTAAAGTGTGGCTAAGTTCGACTCTATTGAAGCTTTTGTCAAAAAGAGCCCCTTGCTGATCCAAAAACCATCCTTTTGGATGCTTGCCTCCAATTCTGGCACGCTCTCTCCCAGACTACTGGACGGAAATCATTGTTTTGGCTGGACAAACAATGTACGGGGGCTACAGTGACGACCTGACAGGAATGTTAGGAAAACAACTGGACAAAAGGAGAAAGGGATGAACTTCAAAAGGTCACCATTTGAAAGCAAAAGACAAAGTGGTTGAACTAACAAAACACGCTAGCCAATTTTAATGTCAGGATTAACAGTGGAAAAATCTTTACCCAAAAGAAAGAGGGGGGGGGAAAAAGGAAGAAAAAAAAGAGGGCAGTGGGAGATAGCTGGCCTTGTATTGACAGTAGTATTTCTTTTAACACAGAGGATAATTACACAAACACAGCTAAAGGGAAATTGTTGACATAGGCAGCAGAATATTCAATTACAGTTCACTCCCATGAGAGTGCTGTGCAACGTTGTGTGGAGGCAGGTGCACTCTGATCATGAGTGGGGGATGAGTGACAGATGGAAAAGGGAGAAGTGAGTGATCGAGTGTGGCAGGAGATAAACAACAAGACAACTGCAATCGCTGATTTTGATACTTCAACTTATTGGGGAATTAAAGGCGACAATTACTTGTGTTATATCAGTTGTGAAATGTTTTTTAACAAATAATCAGCCACTGCTTTTTTCCAGATGTTAAATGCAGAGCACAGAGGGATGGCGTTTAATAAATGGAAGCAGGAGCAAAGGGGGAAAGACAAACAGAAAGACATAACGAGTGATAATGAAGATAACTCACCTACGGTTCCACGGGAGAGGAGGGTGGTCCCTCTGCTCATGGTGGGGACCTCACACTGTTGAGGGCACAGGCGAACATAAAGCAAAAGTCAAGAACAAAAGCCAAGGAACAAAAGTTCAGCCCTCAAATCAAATGAGAAGACTGATTTGTCTTCATTTTGAGGTCAGGATTATTTACACGCTGCTGCCAAACGACCAGTGTGAAATAGCCAAAGATCTGCGTCAACCAAAGCCAATGCAAATGGTTACTTACGCTTACTGTTTACTTTTTATGGTCTGCGAGTTTACCGTTTTGGTTCACAGCAACAACTAGCTCATACTCAGCAACTAGCGGGTGACTAAAGAATTAGATACATTTCTGAAGAGGAGGCGGAGAATAAGCAGTGCACAAAAGAGTGAACATTAGACTCCATGAATAAAGACTCCAAATGAATGCTAATTTGCTCCATTCTTGCTGAATATGTAGGGTGTTTCCCAACAAGCTTACTAAACAAAAAACTGCACTAATTTACGCTTCATAATAATTTACGCTTGTATATAAATTTTAATACATTTTTGTAAGACTTGCGCATTTAAATAGTTTCTAATGTTAAAGCTAGTTAAGTCTCAAGTCCTTTGACATCATAGTAAATTACAGTTACACCTACCCAAGCTAGCTAGCTAGCACAAGCAGCTTAACACACCATCGCTGCTATTGTTGCTACTTAAAACTCAAGGATTCAAGAGTGTAGTCCATTATCCAGTGGGTGAATTACACTCTTTTGGACTGGTTTTACACTTTCACTTTTGTCAGAGCTGGAAACTACTTCCTAAAGATTATCCTTTAACTCACTGCAAGGTGCATGAAATACCTTCAAGGACAGCTGGACAATGATTTTACAATACAAAAGAACGTTTAGCTAAATTTTGTAACGCACCTGTTTTATTTCTTGGGTTTAAGGTACAAAGGCTATTAGGGGAGTATAAAACAGTTTTGCCTACACCCACTTATCTTTTAATCAGACACCCATCCATCCCATAGTTAATTTCTTACAAGAGGGTGTTGGCTATCTGCACACAGAACAAAAAAGAAAATGCCACATTTCACTGCAGTGACTCGCCTTGAGGTTATTATAACAAAACAAAAAAAAAAAAGTTTTCTAAGATACCAAGCCTAGAACTCAAAATAAAGGCTATTGTGCCATAGGAGACGATCAAATGACAGAATTGGTACACTAAACCCCCAGGCCTTTAACGTGAGCAGCTGATGAGTGCAAAGGTAGCAGTGAAAAACCTCTGTCCATAAGCCTTTTTGATTTTTTTTTTTTTAATTATGCATGCGATTACATTTACAGCATATTATATAAGACTTACATCAGTCTCTGAGGTTTAACAAAAGAAAAACATTTAAGACTTGTTGGGCCCAAGAAAATAATTCCTGGACGTTTCAGAACAAATCATATTGATGTTAAACGTGTCAAGAAATGTTTGTGATCCTTCACCATCCAAGCGCTTGAAGGAGTGTTGAGATTTTGTAGATTAAAAACTGCATATAAGCAGCATGATAAAAGCGGGAAAGTGAAAACTACTCTCCCGTGCTTGTCTGAATGGAGTAGTGAGATAAAAATAAAATGTAAATAACCCCTATTTTACTTTGAGAAGTGAAACCTAGGTGCTGGTTAAAAAAAACAAAAAGTGAAATAATTCTCAGGGGTGACACACCAAAAATAACATTTTGACTGAAATTTTAAAAAAGCTCTTTTTTGTTCCATACGTTGCTTTTTTTAAAGTTTTAGTCACACAGATCATTCACTAAAGAATAACGTTTATTCTCCTGACTGGCTCGCTGGAGGCCACTGACCTTTGTTGAGTGTAATCAGTCGCAAAGAGTATGCTGTACCAAAAACTTGCTTGCTTGAATATTGCCACAGTCACCTGTAGTTCTGATGTAAAGTGCAAACACTCTACATTTTCACTGCTGCTTGGTGGTGAGTTAAAAAGTGCTGCAGCCTGTAAAATAAAAGTTGAGCCTTACCGCTCAAACTAACAAATTTCAAAAGGCACAGCTTTTATACTGAAAGCAAATATCACCATTTTGCATCACACTTTTCACCATTTCACTACCGCTCAGAGTAGTTGGTGAGTGCTACGGGGGGGGGCGGCTGCAACAATCTGGGAGGAGGTTTTCAGTGCAGCATTCTTCTTCGCAACCAATTTCACCAACTGACAGCAAGCAACCTCCTGCAACCACTTGCCAACTGGCTGGAGAATACACATTTTTCCCAAGCAACCAGTGATTAGCAGGGGATTGTTAACCGGTCTCAGGAAGTGAAACTCTTGACATTTAGAATGTCTTTTGCAAGACTGTCTTGGCACAGGCAACATTAAACAACCATTTTTTTCCACTAGTAGGAAAAAGCTCCTGAAGAAACCCTCTTGTTGTGAGCCAATAGCTATAACCACTGATCCACCATGCATTGACATTTTGGAATGATTTTGAACCAGTTCCCTTTATTTTATTAGGGAACTGGTTCCTTCTTGTTCTAGGCTAACACATCCTAGAACTCGTCTCATCTGAGTAAGAGAACCTCAAAAGTGAAAATGTATCTATCATATTAATGACAGTTAAAGACATCTAAAATCCTTTAGTGAACAACTTATCGTGGTCTAACATGCTTGTGGGTACACTACCTACAAGCTTGCCTTGTGTTAAAGTCAAAACGTAAAGTTTCTCTCACCAGCCGTCGCTCGATGCTCTTGGACGTTACATCATTGGCAGCCTTCTTCTTTTCCAGTGTTTGTGAGAAAACAATCACCATGGTAGCAAGTAGCTCTGCTCCAGTCTGTTCAGGTGCAGAAAAAGGCCACAGGCAGCCATCTTATACGAGAGCAGAGGGCAGACAGTGCATTTGGGCAAAAAGCAGAGGAAGATTTCCCATTTGAAGAGCAGTACTTGTGAAGGTGGTGGAGGTAGGTCTCTCAAATGTCAGCCAATCTCTGTATTCATGGAAAAAAAGGGAAATAAAAACATTACTAATTTAATTAAAGTGCAAAGGATGTTTCTGGCTACAAGACATGGGCAAGAAGCAGGGCCTAAATAAAGCTCAGGTTTAAGCATAGCCATAACAATCAATAGTGTGCCAAATCTGGCTTCTTAACCCCAATTGTGGCTGCTTTAACTTGTTCTGTGCCATTCTCATTAAGATTTTTCACAAACACAAAAAGCATGGCATGTGCATTTTTGTCTTAAAACGTGTCTTGAGAGAAAGGTTTCTCACAAATACAAACAGGTTGCCTTTTTAATCAATCTGTGAGGTGATAACTGTCATTCACAGATAAATCACTTCAATATCTACATTCCTCACTGCTTTAACTAACATACCCATAACAGTGATTGAAAGGGGCACGGTTGAATGCGATACATGTTTGCTATATGCACACCTTAAGTTTTTCCATTCAGCATTTAAAATCCGAAAACGTACAGCAACTTCAGTCATCGATATAGATCCACACACTACATACACACACCTATCAACCTACTAGCTTTAAAAGAAAATGTGCTGATATATGTTAAACTGCTTCCTCATCCCTGTGGATAACAGAACATTTGGCCTGTCAGCAATATTACCCTGAACACAGGGGAATCTAAACATGTTGTAACAGAAGGCTAGCTTTAGCTAATTCAGGAAAAGACATTACTCACGTCACATGACTACAGATGTGGCTAGAAACCACGAACAGAAAAGAAGCATATATGGAGCTGCGGTTAACTCAAAGACTGCCTGCACCCACACATAGCAAAGCCCAGACAGAAGCTGCTTCGGTAAACACAACCGTTAAAAGCTTTATATGTATGGCAGATGGTCTATATCTTTTTTTTTTTTGGGACAAACATGCCTTGTCACATCTGCTCAACTCAGCCTTTCTGATGTTTTTCAATGCATGTGAATGACTATGGCGGAGGATGGGCAAGTTCAGTTATGCTTTCTTTAATAAAAGTAGCTGCAGTGACTTTGGACTCCGTCATTTACCAACCACCAAACACACTGACAGTATCCAATTAGAGAGTACCAGCATAGTTCAGATCCCCAATCAACTGCTGGCTAATGACAGCTTTTGACTCCGGAGCAACACATGAGGCTAATGGATCTTCCAGGCCTACTATGCTATCCTGCCCATGAAACATGTGGTTTTGTGTTAAGTAAGGGTTGTTGCACTTACACAAGATGCTTTAGGGAGAAGTGTGCACCACTGAAAAAAAACTGACTTCTGTAGAGGAAAAAAAACAAAACAAAAACAACAACAACATGGATCGATAAAAAGTGTTTTGTTTTTTTAAACCAGTCTAGTCATGTCTTCTGACTTAACAATGTCATCTCTGTCCCTTTTCTTGTTTCCAGCCCCATGACTACATAAAGACTAAGTAAATAAATGTTTCATGTAGGCCTGCCTGAAACCAAAAGCCGGCATATGACTCCCATTATCTGCATTCATTTCAGAGAGTCGGTGGAGCACAACCGGGCCTCCACAGGCAAGAGAAGGTGGTACTGTTAGTGGGAGTAAAAAGTAAAGAGTATGTTCTTCATAATCAGTTTTGCAGATTACTCTACTGATTAGAAGTGACTCTGAGTAATGGGTGGGGCAATGTATTGCAGTGTGTGTGTGTGTATGTGTGTGTTAATCAGAATAAGGGTCGAGGAGCGTGACGGCTGTGTGTAAAGGTTGTTATATTGTGCCGTTTGACTGATGCAGGTAGGAAGCGTGACTTGTCCGATCAAGGCTGAAACAGCATCTCCACACTGAGAACAAGAGCTAGCTGTGCATGTGTTTCTGTACATGCATGTCTGCTTATGCTAACCTGCACTTGTGTGTGTAGTGACTGGCAAGCAGGGTCATGGGAGAGGGCAGACCGAGTGTGAATTCAAGCCTGGAGCCATGCTTATTTAATGAACCGACTTCTCATGATGGGGAAACCAGAGCTTAATGGGCTGTGTAGAGCACTTGTGCAGAGCCATTTTCAGATCCGATCAGTCTTTTGCTCTTCAAAACAAGAGTCCTTGCTGGCTACATCACACTGTTTGAAAAGCCTTTTTGTTTGACTAGATGTCAGTCCTAACAAAAACCCAGGAAATTATCAGTTCATCTGAGGTTTGATGAGTCCCTGTTACACACCACTGAGAGAAGAATTAAATATCATTTTTACAACTTTGGTCTTCAAAGATTATAAAAACAATCATTACTGTGTTTTTATATATCCAGCACAACATCAACCTTTTTCCTGTCTTGCCTCCCTGAAAACAAAAGCATTGTTCACCAAGCACTGGTGAAATGACAGGTAAGGTTGGATCATCTGAAAAATACCATCTTAAGAGAAGTTGGTTTTATCCTACGGATAATATGTCGTTGTGAAAGCAATCTTAAAGGGCCGCAGACGGACCTGTTTCACTCATGTGCTTGCCTCATGGTGCAAAGATAAAATCTGTGGGGCCATAAATGAACACCTCAAAGGCCTGCCTAGTTGTGACAATACTGCAGGGTAGTGGAACCTGTACTGTGGGCTGAGTGATTTGTGATAGTGAGGGTTGTACCCCACCCCTGAGGAAGGAAATGCACTGTTGAGGAAATCTACTGCTCAGTAAATTTGTGTTTCCACAGTAACTGAACAATTGTTAAATAGCTGTGATTATGATTTATGATCAAACAGCCTGACATTACACTATCAATTTTACTAAGCTTTAAGTTAAATATGTTTCATAAAGCCAGACAAAATCTCACAAACTCAGCTGCATGTCCCACACAGAAAAATGTCGTTTTTGTTATCATAAGTCAGGCTGATCATCAAACAAAGCAAGTGACTTAAATGACGATTTGTCTCATCCTTTACAGTTAAGATACCAGGGAAGACATTGTGGATACTAAATGAGGCGTAAAACTGAAACTGGAAGAGCTACTTCTCCCTTCATTAGAGTCTCATATTATGATGAATGTGATGGGACAGGTGCTTTTTTTTAACTTAATACTTTTAGTATACTAATTACTTTTTTTTTTTTTATAGCTCAACAGTACAAAACAGTGAACACTACACAAAGCACCGACTGATTTAGTCAAAGACTTCCACTTGCTATAGATCAGGGGTGGGCAACTCCAGGCCTCGAGGGCCAGTGTCCTGCAAGCTTTAGATGTGTCCTTGATCCAACACAGCTGATTCAAATGGCTAAATTACCTCTTCAACATGTCTTATAATTCTCCAGAGGCCTGGTAATGAACTAATCATTTGATTCAGGTTTGTTGACCCAGGGTGATATCTAAAACCTGCAGGACACCGGCCCTCGAGGCCTGGAGTTGCCCACCCCTGCTATAGATCAACTTGCGATACTGCTTTGCCTGTCAAGGATAAAATGACTGAGGTTCATCAATTGTTTTGTCAGATCCCATCTCAGCCCTATTTGATTCAAATAAAGGAAATCTTTCCCAATAAATCTCAAATATATATGATATTTGCTGAGTCGTAACTTATCGAACTAACAAAACTTTGACCATAAGTGGGTTCAAATCCACTGGTACTTCAAGAACTGATTTGTGTATGCTGGGATGCAGAAAGCAGCTCTTGGCTCACAATAGTTAGTGACTCAGGAGGGCACAAGAAAGAGCAGCTAAGATAATGTGGCTCTTTGCCCAGGCTGTGATTTGTACAGGCAGATAAATAGAACCCTATTTGCGCCCCCCCTAAAGTTCTGTAACGGGGTGTTTGGTGTCCATCACTAATTGGCTCTGGTTGCTGCATACTTGTGTGGAGTGCGTCTGGTGTCAGGACTTTGATCAGTTGCTGTACTTGGAGGAAACCAGTTCAATTGGCACTAATGAAATGTTGAAGCCCAAATATTCAAAATATGGCATGGCTGGAAAGCCTCGGCAGATCATATTCTTGTTTTGATAAGATTAAATTAAATTACTGTCACAGTTTTCCTTAATCAAAGTGGCACTAAATGTCAGAAAAGGCTAGACGCTGACACCTGTTTTAAATAGTTCAGATGTCCATGAGAAACTAAATGAAAGCCTTAAAAAGAATAAAGGAGGCTTTCTTTTGTGAAAGCCTAAGATGTCCATTGTTAATTCAGGGTGAACACACAGCGACCCCTCTCTTGGATAATGTGGTCGAGGTTGTAAAAATGGTCTGGGAGGTCAAGACATACCATTGAATCTTTTGGCTATCACCCTAGTACCGTCTACTCCTTCAAAGGTACATAAACACTGAAAAGCTTATTCAGTGAAACTTTATGTATTTTAAGTAGTCAAGTTTTTTGGAGATTACCCTGAATGCTTCTCTCATGACAGTGACCATTAATCTCTGCATGAATACAGCCTTGAAGCTCCAATTTAAGTTGCTGTTACTCTTAACAACAGATCTACAATAGAAATAAGAGCAGTAAACATGAACCCCAAAGCTTTCTTTAGAATTAACTTGCAAGTCCAGTTAATACTGGTCTTCTTATCTCAACTATGTTGGCATGAAGACACTAACATAATTCACATAAGCAAGCACACTTCCCTTTGCACTGCAGGAGTTCTACTTCCCTTGTGGTCACATGACATGCCACTGCTGAATTGGGTGTGGAACATACTGACTTCATTACTAAATACATGAAAGGAGAAAGCCCCAAGTGATATCCACAGAGCATTGTGGCAACGAGTTAACTTCACATACACATATTCTACCATCATTTCACATTAACATTTATTTAATCATAGATTTACAGCCTGAGAGCGGATAGGTTATCTACTATATGTTAGGTAAAATTGTCAAAGTTTTTGTTTTGGGTTTTTTTCCCACAAAAATGAATCTCTGATACTTCCTGGGGTAGTTTCACTCTGACTTTAGACACAAAACAGTTGCTAGGTAGTACACTGTTTCTAGGATTTAATAGGTAGCCATAGCAGCCAAGCACACAACAGAAGACAACAATGACAACTGGTGATGTGAAAAAGGCAGATGTCACCCATCTAGTGAATAATAATGTCTGGACAGCTCATCAGTCTTTATCAGTAAATCTGTTTGTCATAGGAAACTGGACTATTGAGCAAGGCCAGTTTACTAAGGTGAAGCACTGTGACATGTAACCCGCAAACACACCACACTCTTTCTATTTAGGGTAGCCTTAAATTTATTAGGGGTTGACCTCTGTTTCTTAGACTAGGGTTTAGTTAACCGAAAGCTTAAGGAGCTTGACAGGCATAGGATCAGGTGTTTGAGTAGGTACCACACTAATTATACTGTCCTCTCCAACTGACCCAGCAATCCTTGCTTTTCTGCCTGTAGTTTCTTCCATTTTCTGTTCTGTACACACTAGAGCTCTAATCCATTAGGGGTACATTACATACACCAGAGGCTCCAGTTCTGCTAGCAATCCCAAGCAATTGCTTAGCTCAATAGGAGGGGCCATTCCTATGCTGTATAAACAAGTGATGTTATACTTACTGTCAGTACCAATGACCTAATAAGTACCCTATATAGTAGATTTTTAAAGATCAATATAATAACTCTAGTTTGAATGAGAAAAAAAAACAACAAATTACTAAATTACTAGACACATACACCCCCCCTTCCAATCCAAACTCCACATTGTCTAATGAAAAGAATACAAATCCAAAAATTCAACACGCTTGAAAATGAACAGTCTTTGACTAGTGCTATTACACGAGATTTTTAACAGTAGTCAAAGCATAAGTCATCAATGACTCAAAGTCAATCTGAAAAACTGTCAGAGAGATGTGGCTACTGTATCATAGTTTAGCAATGCTAACCAAATTCTAACAACCATGCTTATTAGAAAAAGAGAGATCGCATGCTTCTGGCAGAGCAGCAGTCATCTTCAGTCTAACACATAATATTATCATGTATACTGTAATCACTAAAATGATAGAGCTCATAATTTACAAATACATTTTCTTAAAACCAGTTGATTTCTATATAGTGTCGTCAGCATGTAAGTAGTCCATGAAAGTGTTGTATAGAGCCAGTGGCCCATGGTGCTGCAGCCGATATGAGGTTAAAAGCGCTTCTGTTGTTATGTGAAGCACAATGGTGTCAAATCAAACAAATGAAGATGATTTCGTGACAGCAGTGACTGGAGAAGCAGGAGGAATTGCTTCCTCACTGACATTAAATACGGCACTAGTGGTAAGTTAGAAAAGCTTTGTGGTGAAGTGTGCAGTCCAAATGAGCACAAAAGGCATTTGTGTAAATGCCAAACTGTGTACATCAAGGTTGAAAAATAAACTTTTATAATATTCATATGTAATGGTATGTTAATTAGCCATAAGCTTTCGCATACTCATGCTTATTAACATAAAGATATACAGTAGGTCTGCTGTTATATGCAAGAGGAGTCTAAGCAGAAGGGCTCTACAAAACAACAATTACACTGACTTTGTGTATGAAGCCGCCATGCAAAACAGTGCTGCACATACCATCATGAGAGATGGAGGCCGTTTAGCCATGCGGCCCTGTTGAAGCCAAGTTCCACCGATAGTTTCTAAAATATGTTGGCAGCACTGAGTAATTAATCAATTACTTTCTGCTGCTCTATTACATACATTTTTTGGAGATGTGGGTGAGTTTTTAGTGAGTATCGGTGGGAGAATTTCAGAACAAAAACTATGAGCAGCATTCCATCAGCCCATTCATTCATTCATGAGGGGGCTCAGCTCACCATATGGACCCTCTGACTGCTCAGCATAATGTGTACCAGGAATGTAAAACAGATATTTGAAAATCCCACTGAAGACGTGTCATTTTAAGTTTTTTTCATTGAAATAACCACATACAGTAAATGTTGGACTCATGAGTCCTATGTTAAGCAGCACTGAATAGGAAGAAGACATATTATCGATTTAAAACACATCTGTTAGTTTCAACAGTGATGACTGGGAATAATTTAAACAAGCCATTTCACATTCAAATTGTGAGCTGCGCTGTTTGAACTCATCTTTGTTGAAAAACGAAAGCAAATCAAATTGGTGCTGGAATAAAGTAAACTGCTACTGTGTAAAGGTCAAGATAATGTCCGTAGACAAAGCTTTTACATTTCCTAGTTGGACCAGGAGCTTTCTTTGCATAGTAATACACAGTAGAATTCCAATCAGTCTCTGACTTAAGACTCAATTGTAATACTTCAGTTACATCTCCATTTACAACATCTTAATAATACCGTTTGTTATTTGGCAGTTAATAAGCTCATCTGATTCAAGTAATCTAATATGTTACACAGCAAGCTACTTGTTGAGCTTCTGTGTAATGACATGCAGGTGCATGTAAAACAAGTATGTAAAACAGAGTCCATCCCAAATACTGAGAACCAACATGCTGTACAACTCCGGGGGGGGCGAGAGTATGACTTTAGATTACCAATCAATAATAATGTTAGTGCAAGGCTAGTCATGAGAAGCCAGTGTGACCAGACAACCCTGCTTGTGAAAGGATGTAACACATTAAGTGTCACATTAGTATATATCAAAAAAATGATTGTCATTATTAATTAGAGTCCTAATACTTGAAAGAGGAAGTTAGATGCTTAGATTTTGTCACAACTGTGGAAAACAGGTTCTAAAAATACATCAGATAAGGCTGTCTGTACACTAACAGAAGCTTTCAGTTCTCTCTGTCTGTTTTTTTATTAAATAAATAAAGAACTCATTTGGGAGATTCCTTCATCAGGCTGGATCTACGGTAAAGAATGGCACGAATGAGACTGGAGTTATGCTTTGGCTCATATTGTAAGGAAAAGCCAATCCAAAGCAGTCGAGGAAAATAAACAGAAGAATGCCAACCGCTGCCATTCATAAGTGTGGTGTTATGATGACACAAGGCAACACAAGAGAAAATATTGGCTCACCTGGGATTTGGGGTTTTCCAGAAGAATACAGGTTATGCACATGCACACAACATATGCAAACGACTAAAATAAATAAAGACATACTTATTTGAGAGTCAAACACGGTGTGGGCATCCTTTCTTTCCCTTTTTTAAATAATTCCTCACTATCGCCACATAAAGACTAGAGCAGAGTGTTCATTGGAGCATTTCTATTGCATCCCAGAATGCTTTTCATCTTTAAGTAGAGTCTGGTGCCTGTCTTGGGGGGTTGGGGGAGTGCTTCTCTGGTGTATGTGAGAATGCCTCTTTTCTTTTCTTTTCAGCTGCTGGTCTGTGGCTCTGTGGGCGATTTGACGCCAGACTTACAAATCCATCATGTTAATGAGGAAGGAATAAACAAAACAAGGAATATTGACAATGAAACAAATACATTGACAGAGTCAAATAACCGAGGTATTTGTTTTTAACTTCTTTAAGACTAAATGGGGAGGTGGGGTGAGTTTAAATGTGTCTGAAGCCACAGCAATTATGACTGCAGGTCACAGAGAAGAAAGGGAAGCTTCTGAAATGAATAAAGAGTACTATGGTGGCAGAGACAGCCATGGCTAACAATCCTTTTCTGGTAGGTTTGCATAATGCCTTGGGTCAGGGAACAAGGGAGGGAAAGAGAGCAACAGTGGAGCAGTAGTGGAACAGAAAGACAAATAACAGTCAAAAACAGGAGAAATAGCATGATTAATAAATGCAAAAAAGGCAAAAAGCAAAGGACAGAGAGGGGTGAAAGTGGCAGCATGTGCGTCAGCGTGTGGACTGAGTGAGAGTTGTTCACACAGACGGAGAATGGGCCAGTGGCTTGCTCAGCACACAGGCACACAGCTGCCCACTGACAGAATAGAGTTCTAATAGGGCCTTTTTTCTGCAACACAAAGACCTTGCAAATGTGTGCGTCTTAAGCACACACTGGAGTGCAGAGCAATCCCCTTTAAAAACCCACCGCCCTTAATTGCCTCCATATATTATGTTTCTAGTATGTCCAAAACAAGCCTACAGATGAACAATACCAGAGCTGTTGTTGAGCACAATTGCAGTACACTAAGTACAAAAAGCGATCACCAGGAACTGTGATGAAAATGTGTAAACTGCTTCCTTCGCAACGCGAGGAGTGTTTTCACTTTTTTGGAAAAAGTCCTATGGATTGACTTGTTTCAATATGCCTGCTTAGCCAGTAGCAACATTTCCAAACGTGTTAGAAGTTAAATAAAACAGCCAAAGTAACATATAGAAGACAACAGATTGCTTTTGTTTTCTGGACCTTTGCGGACCTCTGGCACCAGGACAGATCACTTCCACCCTGCTCCTAGTCAGACATAATAATTCGCAAGAGCAAACAGCACATTTGCAGATTCACAAACTTGTTCACACCAAGCTGAAAGATTCCAGCAATTGTTTATTTTGGAAATCAAGGCATTTTGTAGTGATCAAAATCTTCCCCAACCTGGAAAAGTAGATAAGAAGTACTCAGAACAGGTTACATCGAAGTCAAACCCGCATTTGTGAAACACCTCTATCAGCATGCCAATAGTCACTAGAGTTGACAGGTGATTAAATCTGCCCAAGCACTCTGCTTCACTTCCAATCTGAGCATCAGCTAACCTTTGCAATTGCGAAGACATTTCATTTTCTGCAAATATGCGTCCATTAACGTTTAGTTTACCAACCAACCTAGCCAGTCAAGGATGACCTCTTGCTTCTGTGTCCCTGTGAAAATTCCCAGATATTTCCAATTAATGTACCCTCATACCAAACCAGTTCTTCAGGGTATTGTGTTGATGGTGTCCACAAAGCTCAGCCAGCTGTGGTTAGAATCGGAAAGGGCAAAACATAAGCACCAAAACATAAGCGCCAACACTTCCTAACCCACAAAGGAAACAAAGATGACAAATAAGCAGTTTAGTGCTCTGCTGCCACTGTGCCCTATATTCAGAGTCCTCGTTTACAGTTTGAGCCTAAAACAAAACAGAGGCCTCATAGCTATGCCAGCGGATAACAAACCTAAATTATAATTGTTCTTATCAGCATCTTATCAGTTCTTATCATGTAGGTTTCAGTTTCATATATGCATAACATCATAGTCTTAGTTTATAATGCATTCATCTCTGTCACGTAGTCATAAGAACAGTGTACATTTTGGTTGAACTTCAAGGATTCAGCCTTATATATTAGCTGATAAAACAGAATTGAAATTGAGGAAGAATAAAGTGGCCAATAGTTTCGGGCTCCTCAACCTAAAAAAAGTACCTACTCTGATGCTCAGGGAAAAAAAAAAGCACAAGATTTAGTAATTTCAGATTCCTCTCTGAAAAGAGAACAAAAACCTAAATGTGCGGTGGAGATTGGTGGGACTTGTGCAGCCAAGCCTTATGACTCAAAGCACTAAAGCTTCTCTTAACATCATCTCATGGGTTGTGGTGAGGAACTGTGTGTCAATGCTGCAAAGCAACCACACTGCCTCTCCACCTACAGGTACTGTGTAGTTTACAGCAGTCTCAGATTCACTGCATTGCCTGACAGATGAAGGGGGAGTTTGCAGCCTCAAAGAGCTTGCTGCCTGCGTGAAGCCCCTAAACCTCAAAACGGGTTATTATGCGGGGACATTTATAGCAGCACCAGGTCGGTCATGTAGATTATTTTATATACATATATTTATTTAGAAGCTCCATAGGAACTGAGTGCAGAACAATTAAGTTGCAGTCACCCAAAAAGAGTTTAACACGCCACATTGTTATTTTTTATTTTTATATGAACAAAAAAGGTTTATACTCTTTTAAGAAATTCATCCCACAAAAAGCCATTTATGTTTTCTTAAAGTACGTGTCCTTAAAGTAACCTAACAAGTTATATGGGGAAACCCAGCAAGAACAGAGTAAACTTCAGAGCAGTGAAAGAAACAAAGAAAAAGACGTTCAATGCATACAATTTAACTAGCGTGCTACTACCTGGCTAGCAGAGGCTCTTTCGAGGTTAGGTCATCTTCAACAAACGGAAAGCGAAAAAGAAAAAGTTTATCGCAGTTGCAGCCGCCAGTTCAGCGTCCTCAGCGTAGGACCAAGCAAGACTGCAAGCAGCTGAGAGCTGAGCTTCTGCCTTCAGCATTGATTGTAACAATATCCGCGTACACATGCAGTTCAAGTCAGCGGGGGGAGAGACGAGCAACAAGGTAACCGGCTACCAAACTAATGCGGACACGGGGACACCGGGTTGTTGTGCAGTGTTCTCGTAAAGTTATAATTATTATCCAGCAACACTAAAAGTCTTTAATATGTCAACACACAAGGGGCGAAGTTTTATTCACCACTTGCACCCCCACCCTTTTCGAGTTGGTACGTTCCAGTGCCCTCGGGCATTTACAATACTCGTGGTCATTTTTTATTACTATGCAGCCCGTTTCATTGATGTTGAGTAGATAAATGAGTGTTGACGAGTCAAAATAAGCAAAGATAAACAACTCAACTAAAAGTTGCTACCGGACCCATGCGTTTTGCCTAAAACAACGAGACGTGTCGTCACGTAATAACGTGAACCACGAGTAAATAAAGTTTATAATCGTCAATTAATGCCTTATTGCGCCCCAGTGTACCAGTGGTAGTCATTACTCAGTGCGAAAAGGTCTGAAATACTTGTTCGTCCACCTCTCGCCATGGAAAGTTCACCGTTACATGCTGAAGTAATTCAATCAATCCATAAAAATCCTATTAGGAGACCTTCAAACGTGTTTCCAGGGAGATGGAGTGAAAAAACATAAATATTTGAAGTATCACACTTGAGAAGTTGAAATGAAAGCATGGTATTCGTGCTGGTAGTGCAGCCAGCGGGTTATGGCACAGAGTCTAAAACCTTATAGGTTAACATTATGAATGGAATAAAAGTGTAGCTTGAGCCATGTGCCAACCCAAAGGCTGTGAAAGCGCTGATGAGGGTAAATCTGCTGCAGACTACAGCTGAGTTCAAACCAACACGTTTCTTGTCTAATTTTCCTTCATGATTGGGTGGCTGGAAGTAAAATATTTTTAAAGATGAAGGATGAATTAGCCCCCCCTATTCATTTAAACTGGTGTTAAACTTTTCTAACTCATAAGAGCTTCTTAACAACTTAAAAAAAATAGACACAGAAAGATTAAATGTTGATAAAAGTAAAGGACAGCCCATTTAGCTGAAGCTCAATGAAGCACATTTCTCTTCATGGGAAAATCTCTGTGAGAGCTTCAAATGTGGGCATAACATGCACATCCAGGCAGGATATCCAGAGCCTTGTAAATTTCCAGGCAGTAATTCTTGTAAAGCTTGCATGTGTTTACTCAACAGCATGCCTCAACATCGACAGCTCCCATTGGGCCACTGTCTCAGCCTGCAATTAGGATCCAGGGTTTGGCAGTTATTAATGATGCCATTGAGAAAGGAAATGGCAGACAAGCTTTCCTCCCACTGAAGCCGTGGCCTCTTGCTTATTCATTATGCTAGCACCTCTTAATCACAGTACCCAGGACCCCCAAGTGCCACTTGCTTCCAGTTTATCCAATTAGTTAGGGGCTTCTTTGCATGGTATGAAAGATGACTGTAATTAAGAACCTTGTTAGGCTGAACACTTGTTTTCTGAGTGTCAGGACTCATAACGGGGTCACTGCAAAGCAACTTTAAAGGTCAAAAGATGATTTATGGAATAAGGAAAAACACTGAGTACAAGCTACTGCAGAGATGACATAATGCATTTTGCCCATAAGCTTATGATCACTAATCAAATCAAACACTGACTTGTCATCTGGATGCCTTTCTGCTACAATCAGCTTTGACGAAGCTATATTTCCATTAAATATTTTCCACTGGATTAAATAATGTTGTAACAGATGGAAAGACTTTGGATGGACATGCCATATCAAACTAAATTAGTTAACCAACCGTTTCAATGAAAACCTCTAATATAAACCTAACTGTGTATACATTGTGTGCCAACTTCGTTAACTCATTTAAGCAGTTAACATCATGCAATTCAGCACTTTTTAAAGTACAGACAAACATCAGTATTATTTGTATGTGCATTTCTGATCATAAACTTTTAAAATAAATATTTCTAAATTGGTGTTTAGTTAATATGCATTTAGTAATGAGGCTGATTGGAAATGAAAGGAAGCAAGAAAAAAAAGAGGTTTATTTTAAGAAAAAAAAAACCCCACTCCGTTGATCAACTTTGTTTCATTACACAGTCAAAAAAAAAAAAAGAGTTTTAAAGTGCAAAGATGTGACGATTTCCTGTGGTGATATCCTGTCTGACGTAAATCAATGCACTCTTTTGAAGATGAGCGCTGCTACACTGTTGCCCGTCTTGCCTCCAAATTGGAAAGTGGGTGTAGACAACTCCTGCACAAACTCAAATCCTGTGAAGCAACACAAAGAAAATGCGCAAGTTATGAAATGTACATTGCAAAAAAACCTAGCAGATGGCCAGAATCTTTTATCATCTTCTGTGGTTTTGTTACTAAAAAAAAGGAGCAGAACTGAGTGAAGATCCATTGACCATCTGTGACGCTTCCTGGGGGGCTAGTGAAGACAGGCTGTCACTGTGAAAGATGAGATCTCAGAAAGTAGTGGGCCCTCCTCAGCCAAAGTGGACATTGCTCAACTATTAGGTGGAAATGACTTAGGACCAACTTAATTGATGACAGCCAATCACATTCAAAACATTAAAGAACACCCTCTTTTAACTCATTCACTGCCATTGACGTCTATAGCCGTCAATGGCAGTGAATGAGTCAATGGGTTTAACTCATTCACTGCCAATGGCTGGCAGTGAATGAGTTAATTGAGGAAAGCCACTTTGTGTTCTGCAGACTCCTTATTCAATCGCAAGGCCCTCTGGCCCCCTGCAGGCTCTCCAGAGTGACTACAACGAGGGAACAGATGACAGCTTATCTTACTGAAATTTTGACTTAACAGGCTCTTTTTGCCTGGAGCTTAACAACCTGCCAGGTAGCGATTGTGGAACTGTCTGTCTGTTAAATGAGAATGAGACAAAAAAAAAAAAAGAGACGACTAAATTATACTGCCGCACACCCAAATGATCAACATGTTTTGGCAAATGCTTTAACCCATTTACAACTCAGCAAGTGTGCCTGTAGAGTCCCTGAGAACCCTAAAAAACAAACAAACATAAAAACCCCATAGAAAATAGGCTACTCAAGAAAGCTGAACTTATCAATCCTTTAAGTAAAAACAACAACCCCCCCCCAAACAAACGAATTTAATGTATTCCCTTTCTCATTAAAAAAAAACAAACAAAAAAAACAAACAAAACAGCCAAGAAGATTTTTGTGTGATTTATTGCAGCAAATTCTTGATCCGGGTTAGGTCATCAGCAGGTCAAAGAAACAATTCACTCCCTTATCTTAAACAATGTTAGGACTCGCTCATTAAAAAAAGAACCCCATGACATTACTTGAAGTTAAAAGCTCCACTAAAGCCTTAGTAAAGTGTTTTAAACACATTTAGATATTTAATTAATATTTTTTCAACACAAAATACCAAAAGGTACATATATAATTTTCCCAATTCTCCAAGACCAGTGCACTGGCCTTTTGCAACACCATATAAAAAATAAATAAATAAAAAAAATCAGGAAGCATTTGAGTAATATCAAGGTAGACTCAAAACTGCCACAGGAATTAATTAACATAATCCTTGGCTGCATAATTAAATGCGTGATCAAAGGTCAGGTTTACTTAAAGTGTCTAATGGGCCTGATGTAACCCATTTGCTTCAAGGTTCAATGTAATTCACTCACAGATGCTCTTCTTCATACCTTAGCAGTAGCAAGTGGTTATTTGAGCTACTGTTGCCTTCTTGTTGGCTTGAAGCAGTCTAGCCATTCTCCTTTGACACCAACAAGCCAATTTTCTCCCAGGAGAACATCCACTCACTGGTTATTTTCTCTTTTTTTGGATTATTCTCATGAAATCCTAGAGATACCTGTGTGGGTAAATCCCAGCAGATCAGCAGTTTCTGAAATACTCACAGCAGCCCATCTAGCATCAACAACCATACCACATTCATAGTCGCCTAAAATCACCTTTCTTCTCCATTCTTTTTCTCCGTTAAATATAAGCAGGTCATCTGGATCATGTTAACATGGGTTGCTGCCATTTGACTGGCATTGATATCAGCATTTAACAACAATATGGCCAGTGAGCATGTACATATTTTTAAGGCGTTCAGGTCTTCATCATCCCGTCTTTGAAATTTCCGCCAACTCAAAACTGATGTGACATTTAATACCAATCCTCAGCCATGATAACTCAGTGCACTCCAAACAGTAATGAATTTTTTCTCACCTTCACTGAATCTGTCAAGTAGCTGCTCTTTTGTCCAATTACAGGAAGTGATGGCAAAGAATCCATTATCCTTCAGAACATCTTTTAGGGCTTGGACATACTGTCTTTTGCCCTCGTTGGTGTTGACTGGGTTTAAGCTTATTGCATCAAATGTTCCTTTGTCGATACAGACGTCAAAACCTTTTAACTCCTTCGGACAACTTAAGAAGTCCATCTCCTAAAATTAAGAAAAAGCGAGAAGGTAAAAATGTAGTGATCAACACTACAGAAATGTGTACAGTTACCTGCAGAAGAAATCTTTCAGCAGATCCCAAGATGAAGTGTGCTATACTTCAATGGTTTACTTTAAAACTAAATTCCAACTGTTGACATGACAGCACTTAATTTTGCTGAGGGTTCTGGCCCACCATACCACTAGTGAAAGGACTCCTTTATCTGGACAGATGGCTGAACACCAGATCTCTGGGGTGAGCTCTAGAGCTACCTACTCATGACACATATTAGATTTATGGAGGAGGATCAACAGAGATTCCCTGAGGACAGGTACAGCTATATACTGCTACAACTGACTTTAGTGTGAGTCTGTAAAATAGAAAAAAGTGGGAAGACGTTGTAGGAATGCGTGAAGGTGAAAGTGTCAAAAGAGCAGTAGACAGTGACTAATGGAAACTGCAAAGGGGTTCTGACATAGTTCTAAGAATGACCTCTGAGCGACAGGCACGTTCATACAACTTACGTTGGCAGTTGTGCAGAAATGACCCAGATGCCAACATACATATTTCTCTCTCACATACTGAGCCCTCCCCTGCACAGCTAAGGTCAATATTGACTTCAGTGGCAGCCTTTCTGCACAAGCAGAGCACGCAGCATCATAGGTGTGAAATGCATACAACATATATGCAACTGTATTATGCATGAAGGAGTGGAAAAGTCACTCATCACAACCCTTATAGACCAGCCAGCATTCATAACTTGTTTTTCTTGCGTGTATATGATAGAAAATGTGTGTTAAAGCCTGCCAAGTTATTTGGGGTATGAGGTTGGCAGACATCCACCACATTCAAGGCCTTCTTCCTATCCAACTCTCCCACATAGTAAACACAAGAAAGTTTCCTCCAACCTTCCCAGGCTCTAGGTTGGCTCACTGTATGCTGAAAACTATATTGTATTATTGGAACTTAGGAGGGATTCATTTTGTATCAAAGCGTGATTTGTACACTGCAGAAAAAAAAAGATTCACTTAGCCCTCCAAATATTTATGCAGAATCAATTAAAAGGTTTAAATGCTACGCTCATCATTGAGTGGCAGCAACTTAATGCACAAAATCCACACGTTTAAAATTTCAGCTATAAAGTGTGTTTGGCGTTACTGCTGGTCATTTCTGTGAACATGAACACAATGTATCATCTTCCTTACAAATTTAAATGAACTCCAAATCTTGACTGGACACACCTTTACAGTGACATCTGTCAGTTTCTCTGCCTGAAGCACACTTCTGGCCAATTCCACAGACGCATGAGAATAATCTATGCCGGTCAGATTCTTGTATCCATGTTTGGCCTGGTGGGGGGGAAAGCAAACAAATAATAAATAAATTATGAACAGTTACAATAATAACCTTTGTCCTTACTAACATGTCTGTAAAGATATAAACTAAACAATTTATGTGATCTGGCCCTGCGTGTGCTGCTAAAAACAGGACATTGAGTTAGCTGCTTGTAAAAATACTTCAGAGGAAAAGCAACAATGAGAAAAAGATAAGGGATTTTCTATTACAGTGGTACCAGAAGCGCCAAGTGTTAACAGAGGAAGGCATGGAAATGGGAAATATACATTAGCTGTAGATTTTTGGTTTAATAGCTGTGGATAAAATAGTTTGCAAAAGTCTCAGTTTCATTCTGGTAAGAAAAAAAAACAAACTACAACTGGGTTGGATGCATTGTGATTAACCACAATTTTCTTGGAAAGCAGAGTTCAATCCCACTAGCTGCACCTAGTATGATTACTGTCAGACATGCTGAATCAAGAAATTACTGAAACAGAACCTGTATGACTAAGTAAAGAAAGCTAAAAGGTCTCAAAACCCAAGGCATCATGCCAAAATCTCTGTTCTTGAGGGGATTTTTTAAAAGAAAAAAGTTAGTGAAAGTCACTGACATGTTTAGGTCTGGAAGGGGTCACAAACCAATTTTTTTAAGGTTTTGAGCAGATAGATGGGAGAGTTTCAAGACAAAAATCACTGCCTAAAAAAAAAAAGATCACAAGAGCTTGTCTCATGTTAGCCAAAAAAAAAAAAATCTTGATGAATATTCTGTGGACTGATGAGAGAAATTGTAAACTTTTTGGAAGGTTTGTATCCCATTCCATCTGTCTAACTAACACAGCAAGTCATAGAGGGACCATCATAGCTACAGTCAAACATGGTGGTGGTAGTGTGATGGTCTGGAGCTGCTTTGCTGCTTCAGGAACAATGAATGGAACAATGAATTCTGCTCTTCTACCTCCTCAGGGAGATTCTCTAGCCAGCCAGCAGTTTGTGTCCTAAAGCTCAAACAAACATGGGTTATGCAGCAGGACAATGACTCGATGATTTGGAGTGGTCTAATCAAAGTCTGGACTTAAAACTGATTGAGATAATTTGGCATGACCTTAAGAAGGCCATTCATGCTCAAACCCTCCAACTGTGTTCATTTAAAAAAAAAAAAAAAAAAAAAAGGAAACGAAACGAAACGAAAAGAAGACTGGGATAAAATTCTCTATATTCATAGCAATATGAAACACTCATTGCCAGTTATTGCAAATGCTTGATTACTATTATTGCTGGTAAAGGGGGCACAATCAGTTATTAGGTTTAGGTGGCAATTACCCTTTCACATAGGGCCAGGTAGCATCGTATACATAAAAAAAACAAACATAAAGTGTCATTAATTTTACTCTATCCATACCAGCTCAACTAAAAAAGCTCCATTTCCAGTGCCAATGTCAAGAATGGCAGCATTTTCTGGGATCTTCGCTTTGTCCATCCATCGCAGCACACGGCTCATGCTTTCCTCACCAAACCTTTTAAGAAGCCACAGGTTATTGTGAAGTGAAGCAAGCCATCAGTTTGTCTCAAGAAATTATTATGGCTATGACCACTGTGGCCAATACACTGCATTATTACCATATCTCACCAACATCTCCAATATCGTTGAACGTCTCAAGCTCTTTTTGGTATGCATCATCCCAGCTGCAAACCCCAACCCCCCAGATCATTTGTTAATACTATGGCATACACATGACATGCTGTTAGGTCAAAACAAATTACTCAGGTAGCTCAGTAAATAAACAAGTCAGCAGCATGAAGCTAAAAAGCTCGTATTTAATGCTTACTTAATCTATTCTAATTTAATGGTTTAAGTGTTACACATTTCTACTTATACCATTCGCTCTATCAATGGTTACCTGTAAGCTTGTAACTAAGAATTAAACCTCTTCATGCTCGATTTGATGGCTATAAGTTGTGTTTATCTTATAGCACAGTGGACAAAATGTGTAAAGTGACTCTGAGAGTGGTATCCGCTAGCTAACTGTGTAGCCTGACACAAGACGTCCACCATCATAAATTTACGTTACAAACACTCACAACTCTTTAGTTCCGAGTTTGGACGTCCCAAAGTCATTTTCTGAGCATCGGTCTTCCTCGGAATCCGAGATATTTTCACAGCCACGCGTGCTCTCTCCGGCGTCTTCCATGCTTGTCTAGCCTGTCAAGACGTGTCCTACAGTTCCCACAAGACTTTGCGTCTAAACGGCGTGCTTCCAACCGCAGGGGTCATCGGGATTGATAGGGATGTTTCCATCATGGCGGCATCCATTTCAGGTTATACTTTTAGTTCTGTGTGTTATCACAGCGCCAACAGCAACGCGGATCATGTAAGTGTTTTAAACTGTGCTTACAAACTGTCATGCGATGGTTGCTGAGACGTGTGTAGCTCAATGGTGTGTCTGTTCGTTCACCGGCGACGTTAGTTTGTGTTGTTTTTTTTCCCAGTGTCATCATCCTGTTGCTGGCTAGCTAGTATTGGTTCCGTCTATTTACCGGCAAGTATATTTAATCAGAGTGTTAAGTTTGGGCAACATGATCACAGGGATAGTAATCTTAAGGTGATGTCATGTGTTACAGTGGCACAGCTGTAACATATACAGCCATAGTTTTGCCTATAAAAGAACACCTGTTATTTCTATGGAGGAAATCATATTGGGAAAGTTTAGATTCCAGGAAATACCCCGTACTACTTAGCATGCTAGCTAAGCTACCAAGTTAAGTGACTTCCGCGTATAGGTACTCCTAAAAGTTAAAGTCATGTTGACCTTTTATTTTAAAGGAATTTGCTATATCCTCAAAACCGAGATAACGCCATAAATCAAAAAACGGAGTTATACAAACAGATTTGTTTCTCTTGTTTCCGCATTGCTAGATTAGCTTGGTAGCCAAATCGCTGATTTTCACTCTTAAGTCACCAGTGTGTCTATTTAAACGGCTGGGATGCGCAGATTTGTTTTTCTTTATTTTCTTTAAGAACATCGAAGAAACGTCGTCGATGAGAAATGATTTTAATAGCATATGTGAAATAAGGAAACCAGGCTGCCGACAGCCTCTGTTCACATCCGTTCTCCTCTTTTAATAGTCGCCCCTGAGCAGGTGGATAGTTGCAGCTTGACTGGGCTGCAAGTCTGACTGCATTCCTGGCATAGGCAGAAAGAGCTGATTGTTTACCAGCAGCTGGCGCGACCGAATGTTCACACAGGAACAAAAAGTGTATTTGTTGTTTAATATTACAGGTTACAAGGAGTCTTTTAATTGCAGTGGACTTATTTCACAGCAGATATTTTGACATGTAGTCTTAAGTAAACACAGGTGTTACTAATAACATTTTGCCTTCAGGTTACTGAGGTTACCATTCTCACAACCTCGGTTAGAGCCCACTTCTCGCATAAAAACTAAAGGCAACTGGGCCTGTGAAACCAGCTCTAAAGACTGTTTTAATTTGTTTTTACTTGTGGTTCGGTCAAACCCGCCATAAATGTTTTCAATTTCTGTTATTATGACTGTTTTGCTGTTGTTAGAATTTAGTTATATTTGTAATAATTTTATTATGTTGCATGATTATGTAAGTCCTATGTTTGCAATTGGGCTTTTGAGACCTGGATTGCAAATGAATGTGCCCATAAAGCCTTTTAGGTCAACTTCTGTTGTATTAAAATGTGCTATAGAAATATGCTGACCTGACTTGATATTAATGACAGTTTATTTTCTAGAATAGAAGGTGATTAGTTACATGTGTTTACCTACTGTGAAATAGGTCTTATGTTGTTGTTTGCTATGAACAGTAGAAATGTATCAGATTCCAATTTTCAGCACATACAAATAAAAATCACATTTTCTTGAATGCAAAATATTGTCTTCATAATAAAACTAAATATGAAAGACTACTCGTCTCCATAATTTTCCTGATGATGCTTTGATTCTTTTATTGCTTATAGTGAGGCTGCTGGCTTGCAGCCAGCTCTGAGCGCTAGATAACTTTATGTTTAGCCACTTTGTTAGCTTCTTTAAAATGACCATGTTCAGCTGGGTGAGCGCGATTTGATTAGGTTTGGTTTGATTAGCTTTGTTGTTGCAAATGTTTTTGCGGCGCTCCTCCAGTGGTTTAATTTGACAGACTTTTTTTACTCATTTTACCACTAATCGCATGTCAACATGTAGCTGACTTCAACAGACCAGCTTGAAGTCAGCCATATGGGAGGCTGAGAATGCTGAAAAATCTGATTCCTGTGTAGTGCCAAAAAATGATTTCAGGTATTTGCCAAAAGCAAATGACTTGTTGACCTATATTCTGTCAAACACACTTGAAGCATATCTATTATATAGCGCTTTGAGGGCCCCAAAAGCGCTATATAAATGAAATCCATTATTATTATTATTGTTGTTGTTATTATTATTTATTTATCCACATAAAAATTCTCATGGTGATTCTGAATGTCTTTTTCTGAGAGAGATCTGGCCAAGAGGGCATCAGAAATTGCAAAAAATGTAATAGTTCTATAAAGATATTTTAAGTTGCCAAAGAGGACCGGATGATTTACTGTTTAGAAGAATAGATACAATAACACGGAGTCATAACGATACTTGTAAAACAGGTCATTTGTTTATTTTATGTATGACTCCTTTGTAAATCCTATTTAGTACAGCCTGTTCACCACTCTTAACAAAGATCTGGGCATCTCTAATGGAAGAGTGTTATTAGCAGAATTGGTAATCTACTGACCTTTATTTCACATCATGTGTTGCATTTATTACTAAATGACTTGTGACTTCATCATTTGATCAGATCATTTTATTTTTATAACACATCTAAAAACAACAGGAGTTGGTCCAAAGGCAAGAATAGGTTAAAAAACATAAGGGGAAAAATGTAGAAGCTGTTTGGTTGATAATCCAAATGTCTTTGAGTTATAAAATGGAGTATTAAGTTTAAAAGCCAACCTATGGAGAATTTGAGGAGTAAAGCAGCATTTTTAAAATAATCAGGGAATGTGAACATTTATGTAATTATGGGTTTGTTGTTGTTTTTTTAATGTTTTTGTTGTTGTTTTTTTGTTTTTGTCAGGTAGAGACAAGCAAACTTATGCTTAAGCCATTAATTAATTAGGAAATTAATAACACTACTTAACCACTATTCTGTGAAAACATCTTTACACAGGAGGGCTTCCTATTAGGAGATGTAAGGCAAGAAGAGACTGTGAGCATCAGTGACACACAGATCAGCAGCGCTGAACTGCTACAGGTAGTAGGTAAGCCCTGAAACAGACTAAACACTTTTGCGTTGACCGATTAACACAGGACAGAGAAGCTCACACATCACCGTTTTAAACCTCCTTCTCATGGCACACATGACAGCGGGAAATGAGCAGATTAAAATTAAGTACTGGTATTTCAATTGTCATGCTTTGATCTTAGGGTTTTTGTATGTGTTTTCTGACTCTGTCACACTGCCATGGCTTACTGAGAAACTTCCATTTCCTGAGACAGCGCAGGTGTATACAGACAAATGTTAACGTCCCTTTTACTAACTTGTAACTTTTATTGACTCCAAAACTAAGCTTATTTATTAATAATAAATGTAATTTAAAAATATCTACATTTACATCACATCATCCCTGCTAGGACATAGGATGTTTAAGGACTTTGGGGAAAAGGAAAACATTATGAGACTAATATTATTCAGCTGGACAGTCAGGCATTTTAAATTGGGGAAATCCTCTGTAAGGTGTTACTGAAGATTTTTTTTAAATTTTTATTCTTTGTTGAGTGGAGTTCTTAAGTTTACTGCTTCCTGACTTTCTACTCATACTTCAGTGTTTCTAGAAGTGACAGTCAGTGTTCTTAATGTAACTTGCTATCGCCAGTGTGTGAATGTGTGTGTGAATGGGTGGATGACTGGATATGTAAAGCGCTTTGGGGTCCTTAGGGACTAGTAAAGCGCTATATAAATACAGGCCATTTACCATTTACCATTCTTATTGTTTACTACATATTCTCATGCTTCTGCTTATTTTATTTTATTTTTGCTTATGATCTCCTCTTAAAGTATTTGGAATAGCAAGCAAGTCTAAAATAATCAGCAAGAGAAGCGTTTCTGCTTTCCAAGGTCATGTTTGCTGTTTGTGGGGCCCTATAGACATTTGTTTTTGTTCTTATAAGTTACACGTGTCTTGTTGAATTTGATAAATACACCAGTGTCAATGACATCTCATTGATGTTGTTTTGTGTTATATATTTAAATTGTGGGTCTACATGTTGCCTTAAATTTGCATCACACTCATAAAGATTTGCATACATGATGATAAGTAACTAAAGAATCTTGTCACTGCTTATTTTCACCAGAAATCCATCACCATGATCCTTGTGCACAGTTGTTTAGGTAAGATATGACCTTTGTTCACTTAAACAGGTTTCATTCAGTGTTCACTGTACAGTACACAGTATATGTACTAGTTTTTTGTTGTAATAGTGTAGTACAGACATTGTTTCATCCAAGCTAACATTGTACATCAGCAATTCGGTCCATTAGGGGTTTAGGAAAACTTGATGTAAAACTTTATTGTAACACACGCTTAACAAGATAAGGTAGGTGGATGAATTCTTACTGTAACTCATTGAAACCACGTGTTATTGTTCAGTCTCATTTTTTCTCTCTCAAAAAAACAGAGTATGTACAGAGTAGCTTATGGTATTGACAGTTGGACAGTAGATGGCCCCATATGACAAGGCTAAAGCAGAGGAGGCGTGGGAACATGATGAATCCATTTAAAACCTGTTTCTTCCTCTCTCTCATCAGCTTTTATGACTACGCAGGTAAAGTCAATGAAGAAAGTCTCAACAGCATTCTTAAAGATAGACGGAAAGTAAGTGAACTTTTTTTGTGAGACGACTGAATTGCTATGAAATGTCTTGTTACATTTATGCTGAAAGTAATCATAACAAATCCTATTTGTGAAATCATCATTGCATTGAGCTTAATGGCATTACACCTCCTTACATGTACATCCTTTGTTAAATGCATAAGTTTCATAATGACCAAAAGTTTCTATTTTTGCAGACATACTATGATGTCTTTTGTTCATTTAGCCTCTGCACATACTTGGTACTTTGTCCTAAACAGGGCATAGAGAGGCTTGAGCACATTTTAAAAGAGTTGTTTCTGTGGCCGTGCAGAATGTCATTGGTTGGTACCGGTTCCGAAGGAATACGCAGCAGCAGATGTCGTTCAGGGAACAGATCATCCACAAACAGCTGACCCAGCTGCTCGGTGTACCCGACCTCGTCTTCCTTCTTTTTAGCTTCATCTCCACCGCCAACAGCTCCACACACGCACTGGAATATGTGCTCTTCAGACCTAATCGAAGGTAATGACAGCTTTTGATAAATTATTTGCCTTATCCACAGTTAATGCATTTCTATGTCAATGGGATTGTATTGTGAATTGGTATCAGAAGATAATCTGAGTTAAGCTATTTAAAAGAAAAAAATGGATTGGTGCTACTTGTTACTTCTGATAACAAGCTGGTGCAGAATGGACTTTTTAAAGATGTGTAAATGGCAAAATATGACGCGCAACATAGTGTTTATGTTTCCTGAAGAAGTTTTTCATGGTTTAAAAGCACTAACTGGTTATATCCACTCAGTAGGTACAACCAGAGGATTACACTCTCAATCCCAAACCTTGGTAACACGAGCCAGCAGGAATACAAAGTCTCTTCAGTTCCCAATACCTCACTTAACTACGCAAAGGTCATTAAAGAGCATGGGTAAGGTCTGAATTACCAGTTTGTTTTGTTTAACTGTTTATCCTATGCCACTGGTAACTACCATTTTGGGGGGTACGGATTGTACAGCCATTTTTCTCCTATGATAAGAATGGGGCTGCAGCATCCACCTGTTTTTCACCTGATGCCATAGTATAGTTTACCCTTAAGGGCATAATTAGCAGCTAAATCCCAATGTGTGTATGTGTTTATGAAAGTTTATGGTTGACACTTTGTGCAAGTAGGATCAGCATATATTTGTTGGTGACTGCAGTGCAAAGCTGGTATGTGAAGGCCTGCACGTGCTTCATCTCTTATTTCTGTTTTTGTATCTAAACTTAGACCCTCTGTTTCTGCTGTGGAAGAGTACCGTGTGTGTTACAGGAAGAGTTTGGTCAGGCCTGTCTCTTCAGCTTATTCAGCTTGTACTTTGAAGAGTCAGTGGTTAGCTACGGTTTAACTTTACTATAGAAGACAGCAACAAAAACCACAATTTATCTGTGGTCTTGATTGATAAAATATGTAGGTTTTTGCTGTGTATCGTTTTGTTTTCTTGAAAGATGTTTGAAATCTTTTTTGGTGAATATGTCTGCAGGGCTGAATTTTTTGACAAAGACGGTGTGATGAAGGATATCCGAACAATATTCCAAGTCTACAGTGCACTACAAGATAAACTGCAGGTGGGTTGAATAATTCCTGTTATTTCACCTCAAACATTTTATGAACTTCTTTGGGCAGTAGAATATTTATGTTATTTTGTTCTATTTTGCATGAGATTTAATTTTTCTGATAAATTGTTTGCCCTATTTTTAGGCTGTTTGTGGTGAAGTGGAACAAAGTGAGCGTGTTAAAGAGAAAATTCAAGAGGAAGTGAACAAACTCAAACAACAAATTGCTCTCAGGAAACGCAAGACTGCAGAAGAGGAGAGAAGTACGTAACTGATTTGCATTCAGTATACTGGAATTATGTCATTAATATTTCAAATGCGTGCTGCTTTAAATTTTAGAACCACAAATTTGGGCTTAAACTTGGATGCAGACAGTGAACTAACATCTTGTAGATTATAACATCCTTTTAAGCTAGTAGCTAATAATGCAAAGCTACACATTCAGAGAAATTCAGTTTTAAGTTTTTAAGTTCATGTTAGACCAGTCAACAGTTAATATGCATATAAGTGGCATTTACATTTACCTTACATGTTTTTAATAGCTACATCTTTCTCTTTTCTCTGCAGGGCTCCGTGAAGCCCAAAATGCAGACTCCCATTCCACTCCAGAGGAGAACACAGAACCTTGTGAGGGTTCTCCGCTGTCCGGGATAACTTTCCCCACACCCTCTGCTCCGGAGCGGCCCAGTACCTCACCTAACCCACCATCTTACACTGACCTCATGTCCCAAGATGACTCTCTCCTGCCCTCTTCTTCCCCCCCTACTAGTGCTGCTCTGTTACCTCGACCCCAAGCTGTGGGCTCCCCAGGACACCCTACCCCTGGACCTACGGTGATGGGCTTGGGTCTTGGCCACGGGCTGGGCCTGGGCCTCAGCGCAAGTTCAAATCCCGTTACCACTCCCAGCACTCCGTACCTTGGCAATGGTGACGGCTCAAGCTCTGACTCGTTAGACAGACAAGCTGCAGGGCAGGAAGACGATGAGGAGGACGAGGACGAGGACAGTAGCGAATATGAGAACTTAGTGAGCGAAGGTGCTCACCTGCCAATGGTCTCTGCCAGCGTTTTAGCTCAAGGTCGACCAGCTGCCCTCAGCCCTGACGGGGATGCTCATGGCTCGCAGGCCACATAAAAAAAAAAAAAAAAAAAAAAGCCACAGGATGTGTAAGGGACACAAATATGTGACACACCTTGAGAGGTGGGCATCGAAAGCAATCAAAGATGGGCAAATACAGACAAAAAAAAAGTGCCAGTCCTGAAAGTGAAAGGCATGTGCAAGTGATGTCCAACTGTGTGTATTCTTGTCTTAGTCTGATCTCCATTTTAAGGGGAAACCTACTAGGCTTTGCAGGCTTAAACAGGTGCATCTCACTGGGTGAAAAGTCGTTTGTCTTTATGTTTTGTTTCAAAGTGGGCCGGTTTTGATATTTAAGTGTGGCGTTGTTGGATTTCAGGGCGAGCAGTGAAGATTTAAACATTATTCAGGCCAACTGGTTGGCTAATAGATTAGCCCATGCTTTCTGTATGTTAAGTGTATATCTTTTTGTTTCAAATTTGGATCACTGACTTTAAGCACCCACTCTTACATTACCTCTTGCACTATTTTTGTTTTCTTGCTTTCTTCTACACAAACCAACTATGAGAATGAAGGGAAAATATTCTGCGGCCTTCAAACAATTTTCAGTGAAGTAGGCAAATGGTTGTTTACTTTTTAATTTTAAGAAAGAAATATATATGTAACTAGAATTTATTCAATGTGCACATTTTGTCTTTTCGATTTTCAACTTGTTAGTGTCTTTTCCACGTTTCACGGTCTTTAATTAACCGTACCGTTGCCTATTAAAATAATGATTAGATTTCAAACAAAATTTACTCTGCCACTTCTAGGATGGGTGCTTTTATATATATATATATTTTGTCAGATTAACAGTTGATCTTATTTGACTGACAGTGTCAATGTCTCGTTCTTCTAGGATAACACTGAAATTGTATGCGCTTTGCTGCACTTAACAAAATTTTAGATTTCTTTAATAATGTGCTATACCAATGCTGACATGTTGTGCCACTTGAGTAGTCCTCTTTGACCACCCTGAGCCAAAATTAGCTCAGCTTATTTGCATTGTATGGGGTTCACAGGGCAAACAGTGTACTGTAGCTTTACTAACCAGATGCTTATGGTTCCCTTCTGCTGTTGCATCACACACAGAGAGCTGCCACTAAAAAAGAAAAATTGCATCCATCTGTACTTCATATAAAAACCTGGCTGCTGCTTCCACTTTACAGTGCTGGTTTTCTCAATACTACTGACCATGTTTGTGTTCATTTAACCACTTTGAGCTTACTTCTTACTAATATGTTCTTTATTAAAATCATAATGGAATTATGGCTGGCACCCCTGTACAGTGTGAATTGCAACTTTGGGAACAGAGACTGAGCAATCACCTTCACGTTTTTGCATAGTTGAATGCAGACCTCATGTGTTGTGACCTGCCTGATTCAGTGTAAAGTATAAGGACCTGGTTTAATGTGATGAAAACATCATGACCTTGCTTCAGTGCCTTCCACTCAGGGCAGTTTCAGTCTGCACACAAAACACATTCACAGACCTCTCTTTGGGGGGAAAAGTTGTATTTAAAAAAAAAAATACTGTGTTGTGTTTGCAATAATCAACTTCCACATTTTTTTTTGTTTTTCTTTTTTCATTTTTATTTTAATTGAGCCTTGCAGTTTAAAGCATGCATTTCCATAATGTCATGTTTTGTCTCCCTGAAACTGTCTTTTCTGCTTCCCAAAGATGTTTTTTCCCCCCCTCTTTTTACCTTTCCTGGTGGCTTCTGAGTGGATGTGTATCCTAATGTTGCAGCTGTGACTGCTTGCTTTATTATTTGAAACTGGAAACATAAATGTAAAGTCAGAACGAATCTGTGTCACGACCTAGCAGCACCCAGGGCAAAGTTGGTGAGGTGACAAACAGCTTTTTAAACCTCTGGCCCGTTTGAGGACAGCCATAGTGAGAGTGGTGGGGGTTTTTTGGGGGGTGGGGGGTGTTCTCTAGACATTATTATATTAAGCATGGAATGGATGTTTGCACTGTTTGTGGAGGTTGTTTGACATAGTGAGGAGGTTGCACTCAATTTGGAAGAGATTTCAGGGTGGAGACACTTTGCCTTGTGAACAAGCTCTGCTTTATTTACACAGCCTGTTTTATGTCTTTTTCTTTTTCTTTTTTTTTTTTTGGCCTTGGAGGCATTTGATTTGCCCTGATGTGTAATGCCAATGCATCACTGGTCAGGAACTGGCACTCAGAAATGTTGCTGAATAATCACCCAGAGTAACACAATCATGCAATGTTAAAAGAAATGATAAAATCGACTTGTTAGGAGTGTTTCCTTTGAGTACTGGAATATAATAAGGAAATAAATAATGAATGTATAGTAAACACGGGGGGGGGGGGGGGGGGGGTAGCATTTAAACTGAACTTACCGTATGAGCTTGTCTCAGTTGAGTGTTGTGGTATCAAGCAGCAGTTCTCAGTCTTGGTCCTCACTCTTGATCCTGGTCTTCAAGCCCTAGAAAATTTGTTTTGTTTTTTAAAAACAAAAATCCCTTCTGCCATCCTATCATGACCAGATGGTCAGATGGGAAACCAAAAGGACAGAAGACCACTGGTGTAAAGAGTGCGAGACCTAACATTGTTAGGATTGTATACCTTTTAAGCTCCAATACACTCATGTACTTACTGTATAGGATGACCTTTCACTTCCTCCGCCCCCAAGTGGTTCATTGCAACATAAACACCTCCCCAAAGCACAAAGTCCAGAGCGCAGATTAGATCTTCTTGGCTTTTATCTGGATTTGTGTACTTGACAATAGCTGACCAAGGACTTGCTTAGATGAGCACAGAGAATAAGGTTCTTGAACTGGGAGGGTAATAAATGAGACATGCATATGTGATATAATGCCTCTTTGTTTTGTTATTGCGATGAACAGTCTTCATTGAATGCTTTAAAGTTTCCATTTTTCAAAGACATTAACATGTAAGTGGGTGTAAATCCTCATACGTGCATTTTATTTGGATGCATTGTCTTTATAATGTAAAGAAAACTTTGTGCTTAGAAGAGTTTGGGATTTCCTGGGAAGAAAAAAAAAAAGCTAGTCATAGATTTTAATTTTATTATTATTTTTGCATGTGAAAAATGAATTGGGGAATCATTAATTATTGTGGAATATAAAAATCTGCTTTGATGATAGGAGCTTCTCACCAATATCGTCACTAGTTTCACGCTGGGAACTGTTGATCAAGCTGTCATGCATTACTGCAGACTGCTTGCTGCAGTATTTTTTTACGATGACATCATCCTTTCGTCCCTTTTTAGGGGGGAATACCACGTGGTTGATTGCCAGAGATGCAACATATTGCGATGCATAAATTATAAAACAAACACATTTTACTCTGACTAACTAAGCCTAGCGACTAAAAGAACGGGCGCTCTAATGGCTCTTTTCGTTATTTCTGTGATATTCGAGTCTGTTTTGCTTTGACTGAGCCTTTTAACAATTGGAATGAGAGACGTAGAATGTGATTGGTCCGTGTCAAGGGATACACATGTGTCAACCAATCGGCTTGCTCAGCAGATTCGGGTGGTAAATCCTGATCCTGCCTCTGACTGTAACACGGCCCAGAGCTCTCTGCTCTCCCTCGTAGTGTATTTTTAAGCCCTGCCTCGGTTGCTTCCCTTCCCTGTGCCGCCATTAAAGTCCGTCCGCTTGGTGTTTGTGGAAAACGGGAAAATGATTTAAAAACTCAGAAGAGACAGGCCGAGGGACGGGACCTGGGGAGGGGGGAGGGAGGGTTCTTGCTACGCGGTATGTGTGGACTGTCAACTGCCAAGTAAACGGCGCCCCCAAAAGAAGTAAATATGCGGCTAGTTTCGTCCAAGTGAGAGGAGCCTGAGTTCGGAGTGGAGTTGGTTTCTCCGACCGGGGGTGGGGTGGGGGGAGAAACTCCATTGGTTTTGGCTGCACCGGGCGTGGGGAGGGGGGACCGAGGAGTGTAAACACAGCAAAGCAAAAGGTGAGGGTTACAGCGTTAAGACACCTTCTCGTAGAGTTGATAAGGGCCTCTCAGACGGTTACGAGCAAAACATAATCCCGTAACGTTAGCGAGCCGCAGCCAGCTAGCTTGGCCATAAATCCTGGATGGCAACCGAGCGGTTGTTATGGAAGGTAAGTGACAGCTAGCTGGTTTCGTTAAGACACGACACAGCCGTACAGTGTCATTTGTTAGTTTACCACTACTGGCTGTAAATCACACTAGTCAAATGCTTATTTAAATAAATTCAAGTATATTATAGCGGAGTGTCTTGACAGTTTTGCTAGTTGCTTGTGAGTACCAAAGCTACTTGACACAGTTGTTTTCAGAACATGCAGCTCACAAAAAAAATGTTGAATTTCTCACTGTGTGTTGGTAAACTTGGGAGGCGTGGCGTAAACAGTAACGGGACTACAGACCTGCCCTGTCGGAGCCAGCCTTATCTTTTATTTTGGTGTTCATGGTTCAGAATACAGCGTGGGACACATACAGTTGGATCATTTAAGGTCTTAATTAGCTTTACGGCGAATTTTCTTTCTGTGCATAAGTCTCTTAACCAGTCACGCGCCTCCCTGCTGGGCGTCAGGTTTCATCTGTCCTTGTCTCTTATTACCTTGCCTGGTTGTTGTAGGGCGCATGTGCCTGGTGTATATAACTTAACTGTATGTGTTTATAGTCAGTGTTGCACTCTAGGCTGCAGTTTTGCCCTTGCACTTTGTTTTTGTGGGTCTCTAAACAATAGTTTGGTTATTACTACAAATTAATACCAGATCAAGAGTGGGCATATCTGTTTATTAAAATTTTGTTTGCCAGTCAATAATTTGAATACACAGGTGGCTGTAAATAAGTAGGCTTTGTTTGGGACATTTGGCAGTGTATTTTGCTCATTTAAACCGAGAAACAAGCTAATTTTTAATCCCTTTACCTTCTTGAAGTGTTTGCCTTTGATTAATAAGATACTGTGGTTTGTCTTTTTTATTATTTATTTAACATATCTGTTTGGGTTTTTTCCCCCCTTTAAACCTTAGTGTGCTGCTTGCTGTGTGATCTCCTTGAGAGTGGATCTGCCAAGCTGAGTCCCTCTGAACGGCAGGAAGCCTCCCTTAGCGGCGGTGCGACGATGACCGAGCTGGTTGCCAAGTGGGCCTGTGAATACTGCACATACGAGAACTGGCCGTCAGCCATCAAGTGCACCATGTGCCGCGCTCAGAGGCCCAGCGGGGGTGCCATCATTACTGAGGAGCCCTTCAAGTGCAGCCCTGCCCTGGATGCCAGTGTGCATCAGTGGGGCCCTGCAGACCTCAGCAACAGTCCATCTCAGGGGGGATCTAGCTTACTTATTTGTCCAGACTCCAGCGCCCGACCCCGCATTCGCATTGCTGACGTACCTGAGCCTAGTAGTAAGTGGTCGTGCCACATGTGCACCTATCTGAACTGGCCTCGAGCTATCCGGTGTACTCAGTGCCTGTGCCAGAGGCAGCAGGCTCAACAACAACAACACCAACAACAGCATGGGCAGCATGCAGCCCATCAAGGACATCATACCCAGCAGCCACGCAGCCCCACAGAAACACCCCAGACCTCAGGCTCTGGATGTCGCCCCTCTCCCCCAACCACCACTACAGACACTTGTGAGGAATATAATGACCGTAACAGGCTCAACACTCATACACAGCACTGGACCTGCACTGCCTGCACTTATGAAAATTGGGCCAAGGCTCTCAAGTGTGTTGTGTGCGATCACCCCACACCCAATAGTCTGCTGGCTGAGCCCATCGAACTGGCATCGGAACCTGAGAGTCAACAATCATCCTCAAAACTTGACCAGGACAGGGACAACAGGAGGGCTGTTGTTGGCCACATGGTTAGTCAAGGAGTAGGAGGTGTGGTGGGTGGTGTAGGGAGTTGTAGCAGCAGCCAGAGGAGGTCACCGCCAACGTTAAAGCGGGAGTCAGAGGTGAACATGGACTTTCAGAGGATTGAACTGGCATCAGGCGCTGGGATTGGGAGCAAAGAAGATCTTGAGGTGGATTTCAAAAAACTCAAGCAGATTAAGAACAGGATGAGACGGAGTGATTGGCTGTTCCTCAATGCTTGTGTTGGTGAGTTTTTAAGGATGGATGACTTCACTGAAGTATGTTTGACTTGTATTTTGCTTATGTTATGAGATGGGCAGTGAGTCAAGTGAATAATATAAGGCAAGCTAACACCGTGAAATGACATTTTTCCCAAATTTGTGTGAATGATTCACAGTATGTTGCTTAACAACCTGCAAGGCAACTATTTACTAAGCAGTTTATAGAACTGTATCTAGATTATCTTGAATGTAATCTTAACATTGCAGACACACTATGTATGCTTGGAAGTCCTCTGTATTCAGCTAGTAAAAAATTCACTATAAAGACAGCAAGTGTCCTGCCACCCACACTGTACACTGGCGAATGCAGAGTGGGAGGAAGGATGCGCATTGTAGGAACAACTAGTTTTTTCTTTTTTTCCCTCTCTCACACCACTGTCTTACTCTTTCTCTTGCCTTTTTCATGGATGAGTAGCGTTTGTTCTGTATGCCCACTCAACCTCCCGTCTGTTTTCCTTATCTGTCCCTCTGACAGTTGATTATTCTGTGTTATATATACTGTGTTATATATGCACAAATTTGACAGTCATGCCTGCATTTGGTATCGCAATGAAGTCCTTTTAGTGATTAAAAATTGTGCCTTTTTTCCTGCTACATTCCTCAAAACCTGTAAGAGCAATATCACTGCAGATAGTTTGTTTCTGGCTCTGCTCTGGGTCTCTTGCTGCATGTCAGATGTTGAATTCCCTCATGTCTGTGTCGCTTGTTCCCGTGGGACAAAGTCTCATCTGGTCAAAAATTTCTCTTGCAAGTAGGCATGATTTTGTTTAGGCTTATTCAAGTGTTAACATTCCTTATCTGATTGGAAATGTCTCCTAATTCATTCCTCTTCTGTTAAAGGAAAAGAAATCAAAGACATCTCTTTAAATTCACTCCCTATTTGGCAGGTTCACTAGACATACTTCGGAAAGTTTTATATCAATATCTGCCTCATGCCATCTGTTCTGATCTGAGGAATAATATCTGTGTTTATCAGCACAGACATTATTCTGTGTCTTAGAACTGCTGCTCATGTGGAACCACAGACACATATTGTTTGTTTTGTCGTTAAGGTGCTCAAATGCTGCACTACTGTTAATAAGAGAAAGTAAATAACAAAAAGTGTCAATAATCCTCCATTTTAAAAGTATCTGGTATACTTTTAAGTATAAAATGATGCTTTACAAAGCTTTACAAATTAATACAACCTTTGTCACTTCAGTCAGCATTGACACATCAAACCTGCTTTGGATAACCTTGGGCTATGTTCAGCATGAGTTCTACAGATACATGCTATAAAGACGGCTGCAGCTTCTGGGTCTGAAACGTGAAGCCTCTGCAGATGTGCCGATGCGCCTTAAACCTGAGAAGCTTTTCATACCCAGCAGGGCCACTTCTATTTGTTGCCAAAAAAGTTCACTTGTATAGAAGTCTACTGGAAAACTGCCCTCAGCCCACTTTGTGATCTCGAGCATTTTCTTGATGACTTTTTGGTTAAGTCACTAGATTGAAGAAATTTTGAATAAAACATGAAGCTCAGTTTGTAAATTATGGTAGTTATTAGACACAGAAATGAGGATCATCCAGGGTTATCCCTATTGGTTAATGATTTGTTAATCTTAAATTGTTAGCCCATTACTCTACAGTGTCCTCACTGTCAGAACCACTCCTTGCTTGTCAGCTTTAATTAGAAAACATTTGAAAAAAAGATGGCAATGGTGAAAACGCCCAGCTTGAGACTTGAGACATAACAGGTCTTCACTAACAAATGGGAGACGTCACGGTGGTTATGTGGTTCTACATCAGGCCTGGTCACGGGTTCTGATCCTGCATGAAGCCAGACTAAAGCGTGAAATATGAAATAACACGTCATGCAAGAGTAATAGAAATCACATGTTTTTAAGGCTGCATGTTTTGACAAACAACATCTGTTGTGCTGCCAAAAATTTTTGTGAGCTGAAGTTCATAGACATACACCGATCAGCATGAAAACAATAAAATCACCTGCATAATAATATGTAGGAATCCCTGGTGCTGTCAAAGTAACTCTGTTTTGAACATGGACACCTCCTTGGGGTGTCTTTTGGCATCTGGTACCAGAATGCTCACAGCACATCCTTTGGGTGAAGTGCATAATAGGGTGTGTCCTGAGCAACACTGGAGTAATTACTTATAATGTTTTGAAAAACCTAAAACCTTTTCTTACTTAATTACTCCCTGCAGAAAGGTAATTTATTACATTACTCGATATGTTCTGCAGTACTGTACAACATGACCTGAGATTTATTGTCATATAATTCGAATGTACAGTCCCACACATTGACACAAATCCCAGTCCTAAAGAGGATCTTTCTTTTAGTGTTTTATGAAAAACAGCCCAAAGAGCACTTCACAGATGTGCTGTGGCCACGGAGAGTCTACTGTCGCACCAGGTATGGGTACAAGCCCGTCTGCTCATCATAGCTTTTATTATTTGTTCAAGCTTTGGCTAATAGGCTGGGGTCAGCATGCACTCTGGATCCAGGGTTCTTCACTGCTAGCTTCATATGACCATGCCGTCTTTGCTGATGCTTACAAAGAGACACAAAGTTGTATTAGCAGTAGTGGATAGTTGTTTCTGCCACTTTACAGTAACATTCTTGTCCTTTCATGCATTAAAAATGAAAGTAATCTGAGCTCTTCAAAGTCTGTAGACCGTTTTCCTACAGAAGCCAGTTTGAATAGTTTATATAATACAAGTAACAGCATAATTGTTGATTAGGGACTAATGTAATTATTGAAATTGGTACATAAATGCATTATATTATTACAGAAAAATGTAATGTGATTACAGTGATGTCCTCTGTGAATTGGGATGGTTCTGCTGACTCTGCTTGCTGATGCTCAGTCACATAAGGGTGATGAGTTCAAGTCAGTGCTGTGAAGTTTGCCATGGTCCTCAAGCCACACCTGCACATTGTATTTTAAATAGATTGTTAATGTTATTCACTTCAGATTGTCACTGTCAGTAGTTTTAATGTTATGGTAGAATAGTGGATGTGACAAACAGCCTCTCACAAAATCAAACCTGTGATGAAGTGCTGGGGGCAAAGAAGTTAAAATTTCACTCCTATAGTTTTGAAACTGTGGTCACGGTTTCCCAATACCTAAAGTTGTTTACTGAGGAGCCTGATGCACTAAAATTAGCACGATCCATGTAAAATAAGTCAAAAATAGAAAATGCCTGTGGCTGTAGAACTTACCGTCACTCCTACAGTGTGCATGACCCATGATCCTTAAACTGAACACGTGTAGCATTTGTGTTGGTAAATAAACAAAATGCTTAGTATTATGTCATTAAATACCCAGAGGTTTTACTAGAGAACCACACTAATATGGGCAGGATGTGGTTTGGCATCATCTTCCTAAAATAAGCAAGGCCTTTCCTGAGAAAGGTGTAGTCTGGTGTAATTTTGAATTACCGGCACATTTACGGTTGTGCAAAATACTCATGCAGTGTGCGTAGATGCACCGCCATAACATGCTGACATTTAAACTTTTGCTTACTCTCTCTCCTCTTTGACCTGAACTTATTTTCTTGTGTTGCTGGCATCAAATTCAAAATAACCATACATTTTTCAGAATACTGTTCCTCAGATTTACCATTTGATATATTGTTTTTGTTTTTTTTTTTTTTAATTATCAGTTAAATAGGATCCAAATGATTTTACAAACCATCACATTCTGTTTTATTTACATTTACACATTTCAAATTTCTTTATTTTAGTAAAAAAGGGGAGTGCTCATACAGCATAAAGACTTGGATCCTCCTACTTTAGGAATGTGAAAGGAAACAGGTGCATAGTCAACGGAAGCCAATGTGAACACAAGGAATGTGCAAACATCAAACAAAATCATGTCCTCCTTTCCCGGTTGAAGGATAAAAGTAATAATGCAGCAATATTTCCACACATTTATACATTGTTGCTATATATATACTTATATAGTTTATGATATAGTTCAATCAGAACATTAATTTAATTCAGTCTTTACCGAAGTCTCATTGTCAGATATGGACAATATCTATCTACAGTATATGGACAGATTTTCCACAGTAAGGGTCCATCTGTAATGTCTCTATCTAGATGCAGTTGTAATGATGGATTGTTTTTAGTTCCCTTAAGACCATGAATATTAATAATATTATGGTATTCTCTTATGTAATATTTACTCCAAGCTGGCATTAAATATATGAAAAACAACAGAAGTGTATGCAATGAAACTGTTTCTTAATGCCTGTTTTTCCACAGTAGTGTTGAATTATCAGAATCAGAATACTTTATTAATCCCGAAGGAAATGCTAACATTTGTTACGATGCAGCATATCACAATGTTTATAAATCATATTGTTATATTATAAAATGCTAAAACAATGCCAACTTCATTGTTTTGGTTAGGTGTGACATACTAAGGGATTGTCTTGCTAGCCTTTCAGACAAAAAGCAGACTGGTGTGTCAATACCAGCAGGATGCTCAATATAATGTCAGACTACTACAAACCTCATTCAGGGCCATCATTTTGATATGTGATTGCAGGGAAAAGCCAACATGTTACTATTACACCAACAGTAACAAAACAATACACTAAGAAATGCCACTTAGCCAACCCACACAGTACAGAAGAATTTATTACTATAAAATGTGTTTGTAAATTCAGTTGCGCTTTATTAATTTGTGTTTTTCTTCTACTTTTACGTACTTTTTTCAGCAGTGCTCCTGTTAAATAAAGATGTCTAATATGTCCAATCCAGGTGTCCTTGAACAGGAAGGTATGCTGACAGAATATTTACTTCTTCTGTTTTTCTCTCTGAAGCGGCTGTTTAAACAGGAAACTGTACCAATCACAAATAGACTTTGAATCACCTACATCCATCTGTTGATTCTGCTATGATGGAGGCGCCCGCTATCACCATTATTGAAATGTGCGTCCTTTGTAGGAGAAATAGACAAGACAAGAATCACTTAGCCTGATCCATTCTGTCTAATTAGTCTGTCTTTAAGTGTATGTCTGTTTGCATATTGGAGCCTTTTGTGTTCACCAAAGGATCTGTGAGTACAGTACTGACTGCAGGGCTACAGGCACACCCACGCTAATGGAGTGTTTTTTGGAAAGTGGTTTTGTGATCCTTCTATCACGCTGCGCTGCTATTGTGTAGTTTCTCTCCTCATCCCTCACCGCGCTAGCCAGCTCCACATGGCACAGCAAGTCCTTCTACCCACTCCATGTCTCTCTCGCTCTCACTCACATGCAGATTATGCAGCTGAGCATTGTGTGTGGTCCTTTGACGCGAGAACAAAAGCGCAACAGTGTTTTAAGCTATCAAATGTACGAGAGACTACCACATGAGAATTTACTGTATACGCTAGAAATGGGAAGAGGATATTTCTGTGGCTGCTGTCATATTTGAAAGAAATTTACACTTTGATTTTGTTTTCATTACTCATAAAAACACATTTAGCTCAATGTTTTACTCTGCTTAAACTACTAATAGGTTATTTTGTCTCACTGTGGTTGATCACAGAACTAGAGGCTTGCACAAGAGTTATTATAGCTTTGTATTTTCTATCAGTTTTTACCCCTCAGCTGCAAAAGGTTGATGGGGTATTGTCATCACCCTGCAGGGCAAGCGTACAGGTGGCGTGGACACCCAAGTTTGTGAATGCGATAACTCGAGAACGAGACCACGTAGAATTTTGAAATTGATACCATAGGCGCATCTACTAGGAGGCTGAGGGATACCAGTACTTTCTTTGTTTTTTTGTAGGGTTAACTTTTTGTTTTCAGTTCCGTTTCAGTATTGGTTTTTCTTATTTAAATGTAGCATTTATTGTATAAGTGTTTTAATTATGTTTTTATATTAATTGCAATGTCAGGATTAGTTTGATGATTATAATGCTGATAATAATTTGGCAAATTGTAAGATTTACGAAGTTCAGAAGAGTGCAATAATAAAATTCAATATTGCAAAAATCAAAATAACAAAGACTAAAGCTGAGCACATTTCCTGTACCTGATTTTTTTTTAATTTTTTTTTTATTATAGCTATTTTTTTATTTACACAATAATGTTTGAGTTAGTTTTTTTTTTATTTTCTAAAATAAAGCTTCTATATAAATGTTCTTCACAATCTAAGAGGTATTCGGGCAAGAAGCTCATCACACATTGGTTTGTTGCTGATGGTTGGCTGCTAACAGGTGAGCCTAGCTCCGGTTGCCTAGGTAACCCTTTACCATATTTACAGCCCTGTGATTTGTCAGTTAGTATCCTTCGCTCTCATTGGTAGCCACTTCAATCACTCACCTCTAAGTTCTCTCCTCGCCACATCGAGATGGATCGCTTCTCCTTTAATTTGAGCTTTTTCTTTAGTTTAACTTAAACTTCATTAACGTTCCCTAACAAAGGATGTGAAAACCAAATATGTCAATTTATTTATTTCATTCTGAGCAGAACGTGTTCATAAAAGTCTCCGTCAACTTATATTAAAACATAAAGCTGACTATTAACAGTTCATGTCCGCAAATCACGTGTGTGAGTTCATGGACAAAAATTAAAATTATACTATAACTCAATTTGCAAGTAAACATACAATTTTGCAGTGCTTCATTGCATATGCAAAAGTTAATATATTAAAAAAATCTGCTGGTTTTTTTTTTTTTTTTTTTTTTTTTTTTTTTTTTTCACAGAATGACTCTTCCTGCAGTAGTGTCTCATTAGCTGGTAACTATTTGAGTTTGTTCTCTGGAAGTTGGTTGTTTCATTTACACTTTGCACCAGAAAAGAACAGACACACCAACAGCTGCTCAAACATATCCATCAACGCTTATGCTACAACATAAACATGAAGATTAAGGAGGTGAAAAAAACATCACACTGATGATCACACTCTGCCCCCTGATGTCTTTTCCCCTTGACTTCAAAGTCAGCAAAGTCTCAAAGCTGTCACAGCTGCCACAGAGATAAAGCACATTCAGATCTCCAATATTTCATAGATTTTAGTGTAGTGTAAACTGACCTCTGCGCAAGGTTGTCTTTTTATGTCTCTGCTGTGTTAAGACTTGGTGTGATTCGACTGCATTGGTCAGCACGTCTGCTCATTTCCTATTTTTTCCACAGCCAAAAGTGGACTGTTAAAGGATTTATTTTTCTCAGCAGAGCCTTTTCATTTTTATATTTTAAATGTCTTCATGAAAATGATTGCCAGTTAAATGCACAAAATTTGTGCTAATGTGGGGCAAAGCAGGAAAAAAAAAAAAGGTCTTCTCTTCAAAACTGTGTCCACAGTGATCACTTGGTAACATTGTTTATTGATGGGAGCTTTCTCCTTCCCCCTCTTTGTCTGAAAGGTGTTGTAGAAGGTGACCTGGCAGCTGTGGAAGCCTACAAGACATCGGGAGGTGACATCGCAAGACAGCTAACGTCCGACGAGGTGCGCCTATTAAACCGGCCCTCAGCATTCGATGATGGCTTCACGCTGGTTCACCTAGCCATCCGCTTCCAGAGACAGGACATGCTGGCAGTGTTGCTCACAGAGGTCAGTGCAGACTTGGTTCGCTTTCAGAAATCACCTACCCTAAGGTATCAACTTTCTGAATTATGTTTGTAGATTATCAAAGCACTAGACCATATTAAATACGTGACTATATAGGTCATACTGTGGATGATTAATTACAAGACGCTTTGTCGGCTGGGATCTTCATGTTTAGCTTTTAAGTCCTTGTAGCAGAAATTGTGGTGCCCAGTTTGTGTCTGTTTTCATAGGGCTTCAGCTGCACAGAGTAAAGGATTTGGGGATCTTGCCTGAAGTCCTTCAAAACGGCAGGAGCATAGTTGGCTTAAGTTGGCATTTTAATTGTTTTTAACGCTCCGTTTCACTTCACTACAAAGGCATACTTTGTATATTATAACTTCTGTGTTCTTTGTAGGATGTACTCAACTGTAAATGATAGTCTGCAAAGCTTTGCATATAACCAACACACAACCATGGTGGTCTCTTTTGTCTGTACAAGTGTCCTCGAAGTGCTCTGCTTTCCTCTCACAGTCCACAAATATACCTGTTAGACTCACTGGCGATTTTACAATTAGCTGCAGTTGTGAATGTGAGAGTGTGAATGGTTGTCTGTGTCTGTGTTAGCGCTGCTTACATGTACTGGTGACATGTTCAGGGTAGGGTTGCACAATTATGGCCAAAATGGTTATCACAATTGTTTGGATCAATAATAAGATCACCGTTATCTACTGAATTATTTATTGATTTTAGCGACAAAATGTTTTATTTATAAATGACACTCCCCTACACTGCTCCTTTATTTCCGTTGCATTGTTTTGCTGCTTGATGATGGACAATTCATACTAGCAACCATTTAATTATTTTTCTTGGCCTTCGTGTATTGATTACACTGTAGTTAGTGGTGTGTTTTCAGGTGGTTGAATGGGTTAGTTGTGTTGGTTTGTCGTGCAGACGCAGCTCTACAGGACTCTTTGAATATGGTTCATTCTTGGTTAATACCACTCGCCCTAAATCTGAAATATTTTCAACCAACCAATGATGATCCACTTCTGGGAACAGGTTCTTCACCTTCTGCTGTGCCAGACACTTAATTTTTGTTTTGTAGTTTTGTCATTTTAATAGGGCTGCTCAATTAATCGAATTTTAATCACGATTACGATCTGGGCTTTCAACGATCATTAAAAATGACTGAGCCGATTATTAGCCCCTCCCTCATGCTTTACTCTCGCGCTGCTCCGTGTGGCAAATCAAGCGCACTGCTCTGCATTTCGAATACTTAAGAGGACCCGAAGGAAGCTCGGAAAGCTAAGCAGAAGTTATTTGGAGAGGAGAGTGACTGCCGTTGGTTGAAAAGAGAGGTAAAAAAAAAAAACCTTCAGTGGTGTGGAAACATTATGGGTTCGCGGAGTCAGACGTGGATCAAGTAGACACAGTGTGTAAACTTTGCTATGGTGTCGTAGCTGCACCACAGAGCAACACTGCAAAGTTTACATTTTTCATTTATTTCTTATATTGCAAACATTTGCACTGTTATCAGTATTTGCACACTATTTTATATTATTTTTTAAAGTCATTATTCAATACATTGTTATTGTTAACCCTTTAAAGCCGGTCAGAGCAGCATGCTCGTTTTGTGTAACTATTTTTAAATCCCTGTAGAACCTGAACCGCTAAGCTAGCACAATAAATTTTTCTCCATATGAAACCAGAGGAGTTGTACTTACATCTTATGCCATCAGCTTGTCCTAGGTCACGGTTTCCTTCCACATATAGCTTTGCAAAAATTGCATAAAAAGCGCTTGCAGGAACAAAAACATAATATTCCAGAAACACGCTTTGCCGATCCGATCAGCTGTTCATAACACTTCCCACATTGAAAAAGACATCAACGGGAACTATCGCAAGTGACGTCATTTTCGCGGAAAATGTAGTTTTTTACTTGTAGGCCTTAGAACTCGAATTGCACTGCTGGAAATAGTTTATTTTGATGCACATGCACATTCTTTGCAAATTTGCATCATAGGATTGTTTTTTTTGTTTTTCCTGCAGTGTATATAAAAATTGCTGTATCTCCAAAAATAAAACTATGAAGACACTCAAAATAAATTTCCTGTGGTGGGAAACTATTTTTTGGAACTTTTTTGTATTTAAAGTTTTGAGGGATAAACCTCTTAAATTTCTCCAAGTAGAAATATATGTAAACAAAACAAAAACGATTTTCAATTTTTTTGTAGTTTATTGCACTTTTTTGCAATTAATGTAGTTACTATGGACTTAATACATACACATTATTAAAATATAGGCTATAACAGTTGTATTGATGTATAGCAACTTGAAATGCTCCCACAAATGGCACTACAGCATGTAAAAAAAAAATAATATAAGCTCTGGCGGACTTGGTTCTATGGTAGATCTTAAAGGGTTAAATAAATATCGTCAAATAATCGTGATCTCAATTTCAGTGAAAATAATCGTGATTATCATTTTTGCCATAATCGAGCAGCCCTACATTTTAATGTAGTGTTACTTGTCCAGGCTACATCCAGGAAACTTCATGCTGCATAATACAGGGAAAACCACTACGACTGGCACAGGCAGGCACGTCATCGAACTGTAATTTAGGGAGCGCTTGATCTGGTTTTTCTTTGTATTGTTGAAGCACACATTTTCAGTGTCGGCTGTTTGTGTTCATTTGTTTTGTGGGTAGCCAAAATCACAATCGTGATTGACATTCGATTTATTGTGCAGACCTAGTCCAGGGTGTACCCAGTCTCTCACTCAGGCTCAGCTGGGACAGACTCATACACCCCATGCCCCTAGCTGGAGATGCGATTAAGAAAATGCATGGATGGAAAGTAAAATTAGGCTCAATCTAAAAAAACAACAACTTTTAATTAGATAACACCTACACATGGATACTTTAAATAAATATTAAATAAGAAAAATACTATTGGTTGAGCTCTTCTACTCAACCTAGTAAATGTAGTTTTATTTCTGAATATGAGTATCTGCATGACCCCAAAATTGGCTTCAAGCTTCTTCTCCTACTCTCATTTAGTGAGATCAGCCAGGAGAAGTCCTAGGACCAGAGTGTTTTTAGGAAAGAGAGGGACTAAATTCAGCTGCACACTCCTGTTCCACAAACTGTATAATAATATGTTCCTCTGTCAGTAATTATTTAATAGCATTGGTATTATATGTTCAGCATCCTGGTGTGTCTGTGCAGTGAGGCTCGCTGAGTTCATGTGTGTCTGCTTGAACTGTGCATGTGCTGATGTTGATTGCACCCCTCTTGCCTTCAGCACTGTGATCCCGGATTATCTGTACACACACCTCTTCACCCACACTCAGCCGCTGCCCCAGTTTCTTTTCCAACAGGGTTAGTGAGTAACCACTGGATCATGTCTCTGAAACGCCCCAAAGCTGACACCTGCGTGAACTTGCTGTGTCCTGGAGGTGATTTAGATTTGATTAGTGAAAGTAAAATTAGCTCAGAACACAGTGAGCTAAGTCTTCTGCCTACAGACCCCAAAATGAATGACTTTCCCAAGTATTCAGACAGCGAATGTGGTAGAATTTGTTTAAATGGCATCTCCAGAAATTTACTAGGTTTATTTAAAAGGAGAGATAAATCGGATGCTTCACACAGTCATAATTTTACCGCTTTGCTCATAATCTCTCTCTTCATAGAAGGTTTTGGTTTTTCAGTCTAGGTAAGAATATAAAAATGAACTGACTTCTTTTCTTGTTCTTGGCCTCTCTAAATTGACATAACGTATCAGACAAAAAGGATTTGTTCAGAATAATCTCTCCAGATCTCTTTATCTTAACTCCATCAGATATTATCAAAGTCAAGTGACTTTCAGGGCGCTGAAGCTGTGACTGTTAAATTTTATTCTTCTTAGGCCTCGGTGGAGCAATGCATTCAGTTGGTTTTGCATTAGTTTGTGGTTTTATGGTTCTTTGTAGTTGCAGGAAATGCTCTTGCTTTTTTCTTATTCTGTGCATCCTGTACGCTTTATGTAGATTTAAATTCTCTCTCTATATGCTCTCCTCTCTGCAGGTATCCCAACAGGCAGCCAAGTGTATTCCAGCCATGGTTTGTCCCGAGCTAACAGAGCAGATCCGTCGTGAGGTAGCCGCCTCTCTTCACCAGCGCAAGGGAGACTTCACCTGCTATTTCCTCACCGATCTAGTGACATTCACCCTGCCTGCAGGTCAGCACTGCATTAGCAGACAAACGAGTAAATGCAGCCAGAAAAAAAACAGTTTACAAAATATCATAACATAAATTCCAGAAGCCGTTCAAAGTGTCTGTAGCTGAATAAACCCAGCCAAGCCATTCCGTCTGGCTTTCCGAGTGTGTATCAGAATGCTTGTTTTGTTTACTTCTGGCGTATAAGATTGCTTGTTGCTCGATCGCTGCGGGGACATAATGCCACGGTTGTCTGTTTCCAGCTGCCACAACATGGAGGCTACATTGTTTGTGTATTGTAATAGCAAACTGAAAATACCACGTACTGCCAACTATGCACCAGCCATGCTTGACTTTCATTCATAGCAAAGCCATATTTAGTGTTTTGCCAGTGTGTTTTGGTAAAATTGCAGGCATTCAGTGCTATTTCTGTTGAATTGTACTGTGTGGAACTGATCTAGTGGTTCAGTCTGAAGCTGGTAGCTAAGCTAAGGATTTTTGTTTTGCAGAGTGTTCAGGACATGCCGACCTTGGCTTCTGGCCACTATAGAAACCCATTCTGTTCAGTTCCACTAAGTCAATGCATTCATTTATTTTAGCTAAAGAATAAGCTACTGTGCTGAGCAGAGCTCAGGGCAGAGAGTGAAAGCCACGGGCTGTTGTGAAGAGAACAAAACATGGTGGCTTGAGTTGAAATGAGTCAGAGAAATTTTTCTGTCATTTTAGTAAAGTTTTACAGGTAGTTAAAACAAAGATGCACACATCTATCAGGGTAAAATGTAAATCAAACCAAGACCTGCTCCTATTCCTCTTCTTTGTGTTTCAGACATTGAGGACTTGCCTCCAGCAGTTCAGGAAAAACTGTTTGATGAGGTGCTGGACCGAGACGTACAAAAAGGTGGAAATATTTACTCTTTTCTGCTTTATGAACACATATCACATGCCGTCCTCAAGTATCCATGCACTTGTTTTTAGCATGTGAGAGAGAAACCAGATCCCCTGATGGTCTGGCTGCTTGGCACACAAGGGGAGTCCCCTCACAAACTGTATACTATAACAGGGAGGCAGCAGAAGGCTGGCTATGTTGTCTAACTGGTATTTTCTTGCTTGCAAACAGTTTTTTTTTCTTCTTCCTGTTTGTCAATCTGCCAAGCGCTCTCACTTCAGGATATGTACCAGTTGCCTTTGTCCTAATCAGCCTAAATGAGTTTTAGGAATTTCTTTGATCATTGCTGAATGATTGTACTTCCTTTCAGGTCACACATAAACGCTTATAAAAGCCGTCACCTTTCTTCCTGAAGGTCCCTTCTCTTTTGTGTAGCCTTCTCTGTGGTTCACCGTCTCAGTGTGTGTCAAACATTGTATTAGGCCATACAGTATCTTTATTTCTGTCTTTATCTCTTTTTAGGTTTCCTGTCATAACCTGAGCCTGAGTAGTCATTTGGTTTTGTGGTTTACAAGCAGACATTGTTATGTCACTACTATTTTCACAGATGTGAGCAGGCATTAGCTAATACTGAAACACCATGACCACTGTACAACCACACTGTTGCACTTCCTTGTACAGCATGTTTCCTTATTATTATCGTTATTGCTTGAATTTTATTTTATTTAATTTTTGAAGAGATATCCTGCCGTCTCCCCTCTTGTTTAGAACTTGAAGAGGAGTCTCCCATCATCAACTGGTCCTTGGAGCTGGGGACTAGGTTAGACAGTCGACTTTATGCCCTGTGGAACCGCACAGCTGGGGACTGCCTCCTTGACTCTGTGCTGCAGGCTACGTGGGGCATCTATGACAAGGACTCAGTACTCCGCAAAACCCTCCATGACAGTCTGCACGACTGTTCTCACTGGTAAGGCGACGCCACGGGGATTAAGTGTGTAGTTCGAGCTGATTTGCACTTGTCTTTTAAATCAATTCAAATTATGTTACATTGAATGACACAGTGCACCAAACATAAAATTTAGACAGGTGTTAACAGAAATTGGAGCTTGTATGTTGCTCTTTTTAATGACTAGTAGTTAGGAGACAACTTAAATAGGCAAAAAAGCTACATTTTTTTAAGTACTATAGTCTGAATAAACAGGGATATGTTTACTCTTAACTTATTGCCGACAGACATCCCTGTCTCGTCCAGTGTTTCCTTTTTTTTTGCTTAGCTGACCTTTTTACACAGAAACATTCGTGGATCATGAAATGACTGAGCTCAAGTGCACCACTGAAGGAAAACAAAAGCTTGACTTTCAAAAGTGTCAAGTTACATTTTGTTTTCCTTCAGCGTGTCTATGGAACATGTGGTTTAGAGGCCGGGGTCTACGAATCCTAAGTTTAGATTGGCAGCTTATAAAGAGATCAGAGACTTTGATCTGGAAATAAGAAACAAGGGCTTTTTTATTTTTTATTTTATGTCCTCAAAGATCTGTTATGACTCCTGCATCTTCTTAGTTTAATTGGAAAAACCCCCAAAACATTCTCTTCTTTAAACTTCCACACGAAATTATTTAAGTTGCACCCTGAATCACGAGTGGCTCCAAAATGATTGCGATGTTCCAAAACATGCTCATAGGTGCAAGTGTTCAGGCAGATGAAAATTGAATGCAGGCTTCTGGTGTCAAACTCACATAAATTGTTCTGTACACGAAAGAGACAAGAAAAAAAAAAAAGAAAACACATTTTTGAGTGGAGGGGCACGGAGTCTGACTCCAAAGCCCAGCGTGACTCACGTCTATTTGTGAGAAACAGTGGGTTTTTTGGTGAGATAATTGCTGTTTAGATATAATGAGTAATGCCATCCAGCCCAAACCACGACAGACGTGGAGGAATGTAGTCAATTGCAAGCCCACGCCTTGCTGCACAGAGGTCAAATAATGTCACAGGCTAAACAGTTTGTGTGCGTGTGTATCTGTGTGTGTCTGTGCAGGTTTTACACCCGCTGGAAGGAGTGGGAGTCGTGGTATTCCCAAAGCTTTGGTCTGCACTTTTCCCTCCGAGAGGAACAGTGGCAGGAAGACTGGGCTTTCATACTGTCCCTTGCCAGCCAGGTACATGTACATGGAAGTAAACACACTCACACACAAACATGGAGGACAGGAGCTTGATGTGCTTAAAACGTGACACGCTAATAATGCATGAATTATGCAAGAAGTTTTACTGCTCTTGGTGCAGTATACTTAACCTGTAATGCCCTCTGAAAGTGCATCCTGTCTGTCATCAGCACTTCTCTGCTTCTCACTGCTCTTTGTGACCTCACTGACTAAGTATTTGGGTGGGCTGTTATTATATCTGGGTGTGAAAGCTCATTAAATTAGTGTTTTCCATGTTTTCACATTTAGAGTATCCTGGCTGCATTCAAGAACCCTCATTTTATCGCTTCCCTGAGTCCTAGAGCATTGTTTTGTATTTTTCTGACTTTGTGTGTGTGTTTTTTTTGTTTTTTTTTCTTTTGCAGCCAGGATCCAGCTTGGAACAGACCCACATTTTCGTTCTTGCACACATACTTCGTAGGCCTATCATCGTCTATGGAGTAAAGTACTACAAAAGTTTCCGTGGTGAAACACTCGGGTACACCCGTTTTCAAGGTGAGCAAGAAATAACGTTTCGGTCAAATATTGTTTGCTGTTGTGCTCAGCATCATTCCAGCGGACGTAGAACTAGACTTCCTTTGTGAAATAGTTCCAGCCTACGTGTGTGTGTGTGTGTATAACTTTCATAGGTGACATAACTGCCCCTCTGATCCGTCAGTAATTATTGTTTACAACAGTTATTAGTCTAGTGTCTTTCATTTAATGGGTAATTTTGCTCCATGTTGCTCAAAATAACAAAAACAACATAAAATGCCAGGATGAGTCACAGGAGCACGGAGAATTCATATTGTGGTTGCAGACATCCAGATACAGCTGAACATATGAAAATCATCAACAGTCAAACAATCCTGAGAGCACCGAGAGCGGGGGCCACCTTTACAACTAGCAGTAAAAACAGTCTGGATTCAATTTGCCTGCTGAGTGATGCTGTACAGGGGATGATGAAAGTGCTATGTAAGGGCCAACTGCTTGTGGTAAAGCCTGCCTGATGGACCAGTGATTTACTGTTGCCAGGAGCCAATGTATACACACACATACACACACACACACACAGAGGAAGGGGTGCTTATGGGCGCCTATAGAGAGGGGTGGGGTACCTCAATTAAAGTGGTGAACAAGTGAACCCAGTAAAACCACAGCGGTTACTAGGAGAGTAGCAACACACAGGCTCCTCAATAGCGGTGTTGGTTACAGATGTATTCATGAGATGCGAGAGCTGCCTTTGTGTGTTATGGAACTAAAGAAATATGAGACACTCTGTGTTGTCATCCTGCATTGTTTTGTTTTATAATCAGTCTGGTATTTGCAAGTCAGCATTGACTGTTGTGAGACATTTATTCAAGCATTGCTTTCAATCCAGGGTAACTTTGAGTGTTTTAATTTCTGCTGAGCTATTCTTTTACCCTGATGCATGTCAGCACACAGTGTTCTCATAACTATTTCTACATTTGTTTGTGAGGGTTAGTTAGTACCTACTCTAGATTATAATAGCTTGTGTAAAACAAAGTCGTGTATGTGAAAAAGACAGTTTGAGAGTGAGAGTACCTCTATAAAAGCACATGTTCTAGCAGTTTGCTGGTCTGAAGCATTCAGGTATGTGTTCAGACAAATTCCACAATCTTCCCAGAAGTGGTCAGATGATGCACCTCTCTCCTAAAAAGAACAGAGCTTGGGTTCACAGTGTTAGAGCTAAATAAACCACAAGACATCTGGAACAATGTCATTTGAACGGCTGAGACCAAAGTGGAGATGTTTGTCTATAATGCACACAACCACATTTAAACACAAATGCCTCATATCAGCTGTCAAAGGGGTGCGCTGAGAATCTGAATGACCGTACACTAATCACCTCAACAGTGTGACACCAGTGTGTCTGCTGTGTTGAAACTACAATGTGCAGAGGGTAGATGGCAAAACGTGCATCTAAAGTCACTATAACATATCCTTACCGTGTTGTTGTGAAAAATATCAATTCATTACAAAAATCTGGATTTTAAAGACGAGTCAACATCTAGAGCCAGACTTGCTAACAGTCAGCAGCAGTGCAAAGCTTTCTTTCATCATTAAAAAGCTTCTGGATTTACTAAAGAGGCACAGTGTCAGTTTTGTGACTGCCAGTTGTGGATAGTGCTGTTTTTGCAGCTGACCTTCTGGCATATGTGTTTGCAGGAGTTTCCCTTTGAAGAGGAAAATATCTCAGTCACTCGAGCATGATTTGCTAATGTTCATGGCATGCAGTTTTACTGCAAATTCCCCTAAATCGAACACCAAAAAAAGCCTGTTCTGGTTGTGATCGCTGCTTCTAGGAGTGTTTATTTATTTAGACTGAGAGGGGGAGATTTTATCAGAAGGAGTGCCTAATTGGAATTTTGGTTCGATGGCTCAAAACTGTGAGTACAATGCCAACACTTTGGCTCTGTCCTAAAACTCTTCACTTGAGCATTTAAAGCTGAGCCCAACTTACTTTAATACTGGGATTTTCATGAAACAAAGCAGAAATTAATTAACTGAGCTGTTTATTTTTCCTCAGCAGTGTGCACACAGTGAACGACTTCTCTCTGCTATTTCTAGAACAAATAAAAGTGTATTCATTAACAGACAGACGGCTCATTAATAATTGTAAATAGTGTTTGTGTACGTACAGATCTCAGCTTTATATGGTGGATTAGTTCATAACAATGCAGCTCTTCTTTGAATAAATCCCGAGCTCCACCTGAGTCTCAGTCCTCAGGACCTCATGCACATTTTAATCCTCCTTCAGCCTCCTCTTGTTGACCTAAATGGCATTTTCAGAGGGGAACGTGTAAAACCTGAGCGTGCGCTGTATTTTGATTGGTAGGTTTGCATCAAGCTCTTCCTCAGCTTCCTCATTGGGTCTGCTCGTTTTTGAGACACTAACCTGCACCGCTCACCAAAGAAGGCTGATTATTCCCCTGTAATTGTGGCATCACAATAATCACTTTGTAAATGTGTGAAATTAAATGCATCATGTTTTATGTAGTGATTGATTGTAAATCCTTCCCTCCTGCTTGTTTAGAAGTTCTATGACTGAAGCAAAATATTCTCCATCCATCAATTATCCCAGCTGACTCAAAGTAAAACAGACCTTACTAATGCCCTGGAATTATACAGAATACACTTTGATAAATTAGTTCATAATCTGGATTTAGAGATCAGACATAGAGAGTGCTTGCAAGGCTGGATGAGAAGCAGATTTTCTTCCAGCAGCATGATCTTCAGAGTCTAGCTGTGCATTTAACAGGTTATTGCTGAAAATACAAAACAGATTATGATATGAAATGGAAAATACATGGTCAGATGGTCCATCGCAATGATCCTTTCATAAAAGACAGCCCCAGTGTATCCTATCCTAAAGGAGGTAGTGAAAGTGTTGAAACGCCTTTGGAGAAGTCAAACAGCTCCTATTATGGTACTTCCAGTTTATGTAATTCGGTTAGGAACTTAACTGAGCAAAATGAACTACTGGAAAATGCACAAGCTGTTGCAATGGACTAGTAAAAGACCATGCCAATCTCCAACTGACTACAATGTTGTGGGTGGGATCTTTAGAGAGTTGTGCATGAACGAATGTCCACAAACTTCTATAAAATGAAACGATATCTGAAAGGAACGTGACCTAAAATTCCCCCACAATGATGTGAGAGATGGATAAAGTCGTAGGGGAAAATATTATGTCAAGTTATCGCTGTTACAAACCTTTAAATCATGAGGTGTACTTAGTAGTTGTTTGGATCTTTTTTGTTTTCTATTTAAAGGAAGTACGTCATAATTCATCTTCTCCTTGAATCATAACACCAAAATAATTCAAAATATTCAAATTAAATATTTTAAGTTTGCTCACAAAAGTAGTAAACAGATGTGCATCCTTTTTTGTCAGCGTTTCAGACTCTGCTGCAGTAGTGTAGTAGTCTATTTTTTATATATTTGTACAGTATATATTTATGCAGTACCAAAAGATATAGTATAGTGAATTTGTGTCTTTTACGTCCCTCCAGGTGTGTACCTGCCTCTTTTGTGGGAGCAGAGCTTTTGCTGGAAGAGCCCCATCGCTCTGGGATACACGCGGGGCCACTTCTCAGCGCTGGTGGCCATGGAGAACGATGGCTTTGACAATCGCGGCGCAGGCGCCAACCTCAACACGGACGATGACGTGACAGTGACGTTCCTGCCTCTGGTCGACAGCGAGAGGAAGCTGCTTCACATTCACTTCCTCTCAGCGCAGGAAGTAAGGCACTCAACAGACGTGGTGTTTTTCTACTTTATTAAGTGGCTGCATTATGCTCATTTACAGGTACAGGAAAAGACTGTAAGGACAGATGTCGCCTGTATGCTTTCCATTTTTCTTTTTAGCTTTTCACCTGCTTTTAGAAACTACAAAATAAATTGCTTAGACTGTATTTAAAAGATGGATGTACCCATCATGATGTTACCCAATGATTTCTGGACTCCAGATTTTGGAGCCTCAGTGTGAGTGTTTTGGCCAGCGCTGTTAGTTGGAGGAGCCAGAAATGGCCACAGTTAGACCAAAGGGTGGAGAGTTGTTATCAGCTGGTTAGTGTGGTGCTTCCATAAACTATATGTGTGCAACAAACACACAGAGATTTGCTAATTAGTAACACTGAAGTTAAGTTCAGTTCTTTCTACAGCATAAAAAGTGGTATGAAAACACAGTGACCCACTTCCAGTGTTGTTTACTGGACTGGTGGCGGTGGTTCCTCTGAAATACAGCTTTGACGTAGCTGTGGGCAATGGTTAAATGATCAAAACTAACAGCAGCATAGCCACACAGCGTTTAACATTAAGGATTTAATTACTATTCCAGGGACGGTGCTGCCAATAATAAAGAAATTCACTCAGTCTGCAGTTCCTCTGGTGTCAGACGTGCAGAAAGGAAAAAGTATCTGAGGAGTTAGCAAATGCAGATCTAGCCAGTAAATAACAATGTCAGACTTGGAGCTGCCATTCTTTGGCTACGTTCACATTGCAGGCGAAAGCGCATCAAATCCGATTTTTTTGACGCTATGCGACCCATATCCGATCATGGTATGAAAGTGTGAACGGTACAAATCCGATATTTTCAAATCCGATCTGGGTCACTTTTGTATGTGGTACTGAATCCGATACATATCCAATGTTTCAGAAAGCGACTGCTGTGTGAACGGTCATGTCGCATTAAATCCGTCTTTTACGTCACTGACACAAGACAGACGCCAATTATCAGCGCCCGATAAGACATTGCGAAAGCTTCTTGGCCATCCGGTGAAACTGCTGGGAAGACAACGTTGGAGAAACGTTAACATTTTATTTGTACTGCATAATCTGCAGATTCTGACAGAAATCTGCAACTATCCTTTGAAGCACCGCTCCTCTCTAAAACAGCGATAAGGATAATTATTAGGTTATCTACATTATTATGTAAATAACAAAATAACTTAAAGCAAAAATTGGGAAACGTGAAGTCCGAAGTCTTTATATTAAGGGCCATCAGTCAAACAATATTGTTTGCTCTGGGTCTAAACAGAGTGCGTTGTGTGTGACATCTTCTTTTGCGCATGCGGGCCGCTTTGAGCGTTCACACTAGAGCGCGTTTGCTGTCGCATTTTTTTTGTAGTGTGAACGAGCAGACAAAAAAATCAGATTTGATCAAAAAATCGGAATTGAGCATTAAGACCTGCAGTGTGAACGTAGCCTTTGTTTGTGGGTATTAAAACTCTCCACTAGAGGCGTTATGCAAATGTGTTACATACAGAAAAGCCGTGGGGGAAGAACCTGTACTACAGACTAGCAGTTTCAGGAAGTTCAGCAGCAGGTAGATGTGGTCTGGACCGTGTCACTTTGTAAGCCTTGCTTCTCTTATTCTGTTCTGAGTTACTGTTCAGAAGGAGTAAGCGGTGTTTGGGCTGTAGTGAGGTGACAGGGCTCCCTCTGATGGTCATGTCTGTCCCCTCCTGTCCTTCAGATGGGTAATGAAGAGCAACAGGAGAAGCTCCTGCGGGAGTGGCTGGACTGCTGCGTGACAGAGGGCGGCGTTTTGGTTGCGCTTCAGAAAAGCTCCCGCCGCCGCAACCACCCGCTCGTCACTCAGATGGTGGAGAAGTGGCTGGACGGCTACCGCCAGATCCGCCCCTGCGCCTCGCTGTCCGACGGCGAGGAGGAGGAAGACGACGACGACGAGGAGTGACGAAGCTGAAGTGGAGGGAGGCTATCTGCTGGGGGGCAGGACTCCTCCCCCATCCTCTCTCTTTTAGTTTTTCTTTGAGTTGGGGATTTTTGTTGTTGTTGTTGTTGTTGTAGTATCCCCCCCCCCCCCCCTTTCCTGACACGGACAAACTGTGAAAAATCTTCAGGAGAGGGCAGGGAACCACGAGCCCCCACCAGACCTCCACCTGACAGAAGACACTACTGCTCTTCTGGCAAACACAGGCGCTCGGATATACACAAACACTTTTCTCAGACCAGCCTGAGTCTAACGGAGAGAAAAAAGATTTACGAATGCAAATTTTTGATTTGAGTTTTAAATGTAAAGGAAGAAAAAAAATATCTTTATCCATAGATGTAAATGCATGTGGTTGTAAAAAACAAACAAACAAAAAAAAAAGAGTGTAAGGAAATATACCAGCAGTGATTCAAATACTTTATATCCATTCAATATGGGCACTGGGGAAAAAAAGAAGCGCACATCCAAGTTTTTTCCAGATAAGAGTTGGCTTGTTTGGCTTTTTGTTTTCAAACAGGCATGGACAAAGCCAATAAATCTTATTATCTCCAGAAGATTAATGAAAAAAATGAGAGACTCTGTAATCACAAATGACTTTAATCCTTAATACTAAGCACTGCACATTTATTAAAACATTTCTATATAAATACAGTATCATTGCTTGAATTGAGGTCACATATGAAGCTCTTGAAAAGGGAGATGTTCCCTTCACAAGTCAAATCTACACTCACTAAGTTTTAGCGCACTAACGTTCATGTTGGATCTCTTGGTTTACCTTTTTCAGACTGATTGAAGTCGTGTGTGTGTGTTTTATCTTCTATGAATTTATTCTACATATTTATTGTTTGGAAACTTATTTGAGCTAATAAGAGCTTTCTGTATATTATTTTCTCTCTTTTTTTGTGGTTTTGTTAATGATTCAATCTTGATGAAGACACATTGCACAGAAACACTGTTGCCGCGAGGAAAGAACCAATCATAACCATCAATGAAAAAGTTTACTTGGGTTTCTTGCGTATGGTTTTTAGTACCTCATATGGATGCCTAAAACCTGGTGCTTTTATTTTTTCTGGGCAGGTGAGTGTGGACATAACCCCACCCCCCACCCACTCTGAGTCACGCTTGTCTAATCGCTGTCTTGTAGTTCCTGTTTGCCCCCACCTTCCTTACAGCCTGTGTTGTGGAGGTCACCCTCATGGTACACGTGACATCGCTGCCTCTGTAAAGCCCGTTTGTTGTCATCATGTGAACCCACTTTTATTTGATTAGTGACAGATTTCACCACGTAAAACCAAAGCTGACAGAAAAAGAAAAAAAAGTTGTTCCTTTCTCTCTCTTTTTGCTGTGAGTGTTTGCATCTTGTTTCCTCTCGCCATCGCACTCTGTAACCTCTTTGTGTTTCATTCAAGTCATACACGTTTTTGAGCATCACCTGTATGTTGCTTTGTATTTATGCAATAGTTGCAGTTGTGACTACGATGGTTTGTGGATTTAGGCGTGACTTCGCTAAACAGAGTGTAACACAAAGAAATGGGCAAAAATAAGGAAAAAAAAATAAAAGAACCTTTTTGAATGTCCAACTAAAACGCTTCCTGTCACTTCATTTATCAGCTAATGATGTCCTCAACATGTCCACGGGTTTAAGTGTGTCACTTTTTTTGTATTTTTTTTCTTTTTTTTTTTTAATTGGACCTACTTTCTGAAGCTTTTGTCATGTGTTCAGGTTACAGCGCCCTCTAGTGGAACTAAAACCAGGTGAATTGAAGGTCCATCTTAAGTTATTGTAGTTTCAAATATAAAGTTTCCATTAATTTACAGAAAACAGTTAAAAGGTCAAACTCTGTGGTCAAATATGAAGGAGCACATAAGGTCTGGTGGATTAGATCAGAGCCTTATGTTTGACACCCCTGTATCAGAGGGTAGTGGCATGTGTAGCATGGGGGGAGGCTAACCTGGGTACCATTACTGGATGCAAGCACTGACTGGGATTTGAACCCCCGCCCAATTATTTCAAAGACCGTAATGACATAACAGGAACTTAAGGAACAACTGGAGCAGATGTGGAAAGTCAAGTTCAACGTGATCCCAGAACCTTAGAAAGGCAGAACCCATTAAAGTCCCAGGACTCGGATCGAGGGCCCAAGCTTCATTATCACAAACATACCACCCCCCAGGGGGTGAGAGGGAGATTTCTTTTTTTAATATACATATAAACGCATATACATTATGGGCTAATTTGAATTTTGCACTTAAGATAAATGGATTGAAGTGAGCCATGGCTAGAACCTAGAACAAAGTGACAAGCTGTGCAGCCAGAGGAGACTGGCAGGGATATTTGGACAATTTTTATAGTACTTGAATGTTTTATCCCTTCACTGTTCACTGTTTGGATGAACAGTCGGTGATTTAGGGAAAAGCAGTTTCAGGCAATACATCTAACGCTGTGATGGAACTGTGACGGCAGTTACCGTGCTTCAGTCATAACAATCATGAAAACAATTTTGTTGAAATTTGACAAAAACTGTAGCGTGATCACAGTGTGTCCTTTGCTCTCCCCTTCATATCTACCTGATCGTAGCAGTTGGCTGGCAATCCCTGAGAGCGCTGCTGCTGCAGTTTTCTTCCTGTTAATTTTCCTTCCCACCATTGCCAAGTGCTTCCTAATAGAAAGTCATCTGACTGTACAACAGTAAGGTCTTTACCTTACAATATAAAAAGCAAACCAAAAAACCTTCCACGGAGCCAATCGATCAATCAGAACAGTAAGTTTTATTTATTGGTTCCAGCTGCACTGTATGCTATATGTTCACTTTGTACAAGAAACAAATACAAATACTCACACTAAAAACCAAACAATCTGCGAGCAGCCGCCTCTTGCTAACGTCACGGGGCTAAAGGGAATGAACGTGGCTGCCGTTGTTCCAAGAGGGCTCGACGCCTCCGAGGGCGCCACAGCTGGCTTTCATTAGAGCAGAAAAACAAGGAGGAAGAAACTATAAGGAGGAGAGGACGCGGTTGGTCACATCAGACTACGATTATATGAACATTTAACAAGGCAATACAAATCTAACAGGAGTGAAAAGCTTGAACATCAAAAAATGTACATTTGATATATAAAAAATACCACAATGGAGAAAGATGTGGAGACGTGAGGAGCAGTAATCAAGACCTATTTTCTTTTTTTAAACTTTTTTCTATTCCTTTTTGGACAGAATTGAAGGTTATTATATTGTTCCTGAGTCAGTAAGAGATTTGCTGTTTTTGTTTTTCCAAAAGCTGTCATACTTCAGAAGCTTTTTTCTTTTTCTCTAAAGGTCCTTTGGATGCAAACAGATAATATTTGGGACACTGTTCGCCACTTTAACTAAATAAAAGTACCTCAGTTCAGCAGAGTTTGGAAAAGTTACAACAGGAATACATAATTTAAGTGACGCGGTCCATGTACGATATTTAACCATGAAAGCCTGCCATTTTTTATTCTTTATATTTCCTCCTTTTTGGTTTGAAAGGATGATTTTTCCACATCTACTGCCCCGCATCCCATCTCTTCACTCAGGCGGCCTCTAGCCGGCAAAGATGGAGTGCAGTTTGTTTTTCTTTTCTTGTCTGAAAACTGTAAATCTGTTCATTTTCACACACTGAAGAACAGAAACACAGTAATATAGGATAAAAAGAAGAAAGTCTAAGAAAAAAAAAACTAAACACAGGGTATGTTTGTGCTGAAATGGGCGCGACTGAAGGAAACAGAGTCGTCCTGTTGAGCTTGAGGGGAGGGTTTCCATCCTGCACGTGGCTACTGTCAACGTGTCCCATAAGTCAGGAGGAAATCTCCCTAAAATATACTAAAACAAAAAGTATTGTGTAAATCGAGAAGGAATGAAGATAAAAGATATGAAGGGAGGGGAGATTTCAGATCCGTGTGGCAGCTCATTTGTGTATTAACGTCCACTGTCCTCACTTAGTGGTTTCACAAAAAAAAAAAAGAAAGAAGAAAAAGTGTGAAACGTTGCCCGGCAGGCAGTCTGCTGGTAGGTTCGGATGGCTGAAATCAAGCGTACGTATAGTCGGATGGTTGAGTTGTTAGGTCGCTGGGTTTGTTTGTTTTTTTAGTTTACATCAATTTTTAGTTTCCTCCTCTTCTCAGCTACAGCAGCAGTCCTATGGCTCAGTCATGTGCTCTCTCATGGGGTCGCCGTGTTTGGAGGGCTGATTGGGGGAGGTGGCCTGTGACGGATGGGTGCCAGGGGGCAGGGTGTGGGCGATGGGAACTCCCCCGGCAACCAACCCCTCCATAGGTCCGGGAATCCCACCGGGGGCGACGCCCACCACGCCAGGAGGAAATCTGGAGATAGATAAAGCGTGATCAGCAGATATGTTAAGGAGCTAACCTTTTAATAAGTGTTATTTTTCCACATTTTACACTTTTTTTTCCATAAAAAACTAATATTTGTTACTCAGGATCATTTCTGTATGAAACTGCATGTTAAAAAAAAAATCATGATTAAAAACGTAATGTGAAATAAGTAATGCACGATGACGCACTGAGGATGCAAATAAACCAACAGAAACTTAACAACTGATATGCAGTGAACTTACTGAGTAACATCAGCTTAAAAATGTCCAATAATGGTACAAGTGGTACAGGAGCATCATCCTGGGATTAATGTCATGGTACTTTGGGGCTATATAAATATGTGCATACAAGTGGTGCCAATGGCTCTACTTATTAAAGAAGCTCCAAGCTTTAACTTGACGAGGCCAAAGGCTGTTTATTTGTCGTTGGTGATCGGGATCTGAAAGGATTTGTTTGACATCATTCACTGGATTGATCGGAGCAAATGGAAAGCCCAAGGAACTGAGTGAAGATCTGAGAAAGAGAACTGTAGATTTCTACAGTTAGAGTTGGAATTGTCTAGTGAAGTCATTTCCAAATAACTGCAGATTATTAAGAGCATCAACATTTATGGATCAGAACTTATTCAGTTGTGTCACCACTTTGCTGAGGCCTGGAAGAAGACCCAAATTAGTCAGGATGTTCAGAAAAAGCCCAGGAACCACCAAGGCTGAATCCCACTGGACCCAGAAGACGTTGACCAAGAAAGAAGCTCCTGTGCAAAAAAAATGGCACCTTCAAGCTCGACTTAAATTTGCCGTTGCCCACACAGGATGCAGAATGGCTCCTTAAGAAACGTTTTATGATCAGACGAGACACAGATTGATCTTATTTGGCCACAGTGACGTGAGGTATCTTTTAAGAAGTGAAGGTGAGGCTTTCAACATCACACTCTGAAGCTGTTTTGCTGCCAGTGGTGCTAGAACATCGAACAAACTGGATAGAATAATGACGGAGGAGGACGACCTCCAGCATTACGCTTCTGGACTGGCCTTCTGAAAACCATGTATACTTTTGTGTGTCTTAGAGAAAATCCAAAATCAATTTAAACTGGAACGTTCTTGTTTTGGCTTTTTTTAAGAGTCATTAAAGATGCACAATGATTCCAACCTGGAAAAATAAATCTTTAAAAGCCCCAAATTACCATGACTTTCATGCTCATGATGAGTGCATGTACACTTCTGACCACAACTCTAAATGATAATGTCAGGGGATCTTATCTGAACTAAAAGGGTCATTCGCCCAAACTACAAACAAACAAACAAACAAAAACCCCATGACAACAACAAAACAGGAGAGATAGGCTGCGTTCACACTGCAGAGCCTTAGTATTCAATATGGATGTAATCAGATCCAGCTTCTTTAAAAAAAAAAAAAAAAAAAAAAAAGTGGCTAAACCTTGTCGGGAATTGTCCAGAATGCAAAAACAACCATTTTTGAGGTGAGTGTGTGATCCATTCAGTTAAATTAATCGGTTGTGTGTGTGAGATTAAAGATTAAATTAAAGATTAAATTAGTGCTGTCAGCGTTAATCTCGCGAACATGACGTTAACGCCATAAACGCATTAACGTCCGTTAACGAGCTAACCGCGCTAACGCGTTGACGTCATGCAGCCCCACGCACGGGGCGATCTGCGTTAACTCACTAACAGAGAGTTAATCGCGTTAATGCGGTTATGGCGTTAACGTCATTTTAACGAGATTAACACTGACAGCACTAGAATAAATATAAAACAGAATTTAAACGTAGGCATGTAACATAGAACAACAAAACTACTGTAGCAAACAGGAACACTAAATAGCCTCATATCTCATGCCTGAGATAACAGTAACATTTAAATGTGAGTTTCTCTCTGTAGATGGAAATAGATTTCATGTAATTGCCAACTTGACCTCATTCAATCACAGACTTGATGAGAGCAGGCTGACTACCTCTTATGGCAGGTTTTAGTGTTGGCTGTGCTCACCGCGTAGCAAAACACATATGGAAATGGCCCTAAATTAAACTGGAAAATATCTGATTCTGTGTGTTTGGTGCTGTTCTGAAAAAAAAAGAAAGAATTAGATTTGTGTCCACTTTTACCTGCAGTGTGAACCTTTTTTATTTGATCAGATTTTAGGATTTAAGATTTCAGTGAACTGGTTATAGCTCCTCCCAGAAAAAATAAATACAGCAGTTTGGGTGAATTGATCCTTTATTATAGGGCGGGGAAATGTGGGGGGAAAACGCTCACTGCAAACAAAATCACAAATAAATATTATAAATTAAGATTTCTCCGCCAAATCCCTTTCTAGAACTTTAATTCTCCCCCCAACTTCCTGCTTTCAGTCTTCCCTCGTGAACTGTAAGAGTAATGGCGCCTTTTTCTACTCAGTCCACATACATAACTACAGATGTACCACTTCCTTACAAAAAACAAAACAAAACATCAAACATTAGAGTGACCCTGTGTACTGCTTTCCACTACTTCAGGGAGGGGAGGGCGAGCCGGGGGAATCGATGGGATGCTGGGTAGAGTGGGTACAGTTACAGAACAGGGAGGTTAGAGTGAGAGGCAGAAAAAGGCTACAGGTTTCACAGGGGTTTTATTCATGATGTTATTCATTTGCCCTGGCCTGTTGGCCAGCAGTGATGGTATTCATTTACCTGGTTGGGAATTAGGTATATAATTTGTCCTGCATTCCCCCCGTTGCTATGGCCTGTACCATGGTTTGGTTCACTCGGCTGTGTGAGAGAAGCAGTTCAGTCTGGTTTAGACAATATAGAGACTGAGAACTTAACATGGGATTCATTAATTTGGGCCAAGTTCTATGTATAAATACGCCACAAAAACTAGGACCCAGCCTATTATGCAGAATTGTTACAAACACACATATGAATATTTAAGCTACCCCTCCCCCACGTATTAAACCTCACTACTGCAGGCGCTCAAAATGACAGGTGATCTCTGCGTTATGCTGGGCTCACATAAATCCACCTCCTACCTGTAGGCGGCACCGTTGATCTCTGGGTGAACTTGAGGCTGCTGCTGCTCCATCATTCCCCAAGGCGCCGTGGTAACAAAGAACTCTTTGTTGACGCAGTTTCGGAGGCTCTCGGGAATACGGCCTGTGTCGGGGCGAGATTGAGCTATGGTGAGCAGAGAAATGAGAAATTTGAGAGCGAGCGTGGGAATGTGTGCCATCTAAGACGTGTCGGTACCGGTTATGGCTCTGCGAATTTCTGTGGCAGCGGCCTCTCTCATCTCCAGCGATGCCTGCTCGCTGTACCAGGCAGTGTGGGGTGTGCAGATCAAGTTGGGGGCGTCTTTTAGCGGACCTTGGGAAAAACTGCTGAGCAGCAAATAAAGACAGAAACGGGGAAGTTAAATACAAGAGGAAGAAAACATTATTTCTATTGAACTGAACTTATAAACAAAGGATGATGCTGAAAGCACCTGAAAGGTTCTGACTCATGGACGTCCAAGGCGGCGCCCCGTATCCTTCCTTCTTTCAGGGCCTGAGCCAAAGCCTTCTCATCCACTAGACCCCCACGTGCACAGTTGACCAAGAAAGCACCTTGACGCATCTACACACAGAGCAGCGCAGCATTCAGTGTTCATCTCTCGATAAAAATGTCTCACTTCAACAAATAACAGCATGCGTGCTTTTGTGATGGCACACACAGAGGGCTGCTGTCACTGGCTCAATGCTGCACGGGAAGCAAAAACAAGGCTTCTGTTAATAATAAAACGGGACACGTAAATGACACCGATGCCTTCAAATTCAATTGCTTTTATGTGATGATTTCAGTTATTAAGGTAAAAAATCTACCTGACTCCTATGTGAAAAAATTATTCCTGCAATCGAGTGTTTGTGATAACTGATATTGAGTCTTTCACGTTGTTGTGGAGGAATTTTGGTGCACTCTTCTTTGCAGGATTGCTTTAATTCAGCCACATTGGAGGATTTTTGAACATCAACAGGCTTTTTAAAGTCATTCCAAAACACCTCAATCACATTTAAGTCTGGACTGTGACCCGGCCACTGCAAAACCAGTCGGAGGTTGACTTCCTGATGTGCTTCACATCACTGAACTTCTGCATAACCCAAGTGTGCATGAGCTGCAGGGCTTAAATTGATAGCTGGATATTCCACTTCAGGATTTTCTGGCAGAGGAAGGAATTCATGGTTCCACCTACTACAGCAAGTCACCCAGGTCCTGAAGCAGCAAATCAGCCCCAGACCATCACACTACCACCACCATGTTTGACTGTTGCTATGATGGTTCTTTTATTGAGTGGGACTCAAACCTTTCAAAAAGGGATCATCAGGATGTTTGTTCGCAAGCATTCTTTTTGGTAAGCAGTGGCTTTCTCCTTGAAGTCTCCCATGGATGTCTTTTTTTTTGCCCAGTCTCTTTCTTATTGTTGAATCATGAACTCTGAGGCACACAATGCCTGCAGTTCTTTAGATGTTGTCCTGGGTTCTCTTCAAAATTATTCTTGCAGTAATTTAGGTAGGTTGACCACGCCTGGGAAGTTTCACCACTCTTCCAAATTTTCTCCATTTGTGGATAATGACTCTCTCTGCGGTTCGCTGGAGTTCTAAAGCCCTAGAAATGGCTTTTTAACCCTTTCCAGACTGCAAGATGTGGGAGCGAATGGTGGTGGAACATGATTCTGAGTTTTTATCTTTAGAGTGTGGCCCGAGTGAGAGTTTCTGCAGAGCATGGTGTGATGTGTGGGGTTTTGGGGGAGGTTTTTTTTTTTTTTTTTTTAGATTTTTTTGCCTAATTCACTTTGTCAGACAGGTTCTATTTATGTGATTCTTGATTCAGCAGAACTGGCAGGAATCAGATGTGGGTGTGTCTAGTGAAAAGACTGGGGGTTGGGGGTGGAAATCATCACTTAAACACTGCTTTTCTGATTTACTAAGGAGAACTTTGTCTAATATTAAAATCTTTAAATGATCTGAACCATATAAATATGACAAATGTGCAAGTTGGCTGCATTCATGATAATGCTTAAGATCAAACAGCTCAATTTTTGTTTCTGTAAGATAAACACAAGTACTAATATGCGCTTCTGTACGTTTGCAGTACAGGTTAAGTTCTATAGGTGGCAGCAGTGACCAGGAAAAGACTGTAGAGGCGCTTCTTGTATTCTTAGTGCTACAGAGAAAAACTTGACAAGACATGTGTTATACTGCTAAAAAACAGTTTATTAAATATATAAGAAAGTCAAGTTACTGTGTTCTATTTGGGTCAGAACTATTTAATTTCATTAGCATTTAAAAAATAAAAATATATTTTCTGTCCTATAAATGTACTGTATATGGTTTGTGAAAAACATGCACCAGACCATACTTTGACTGCACATGCTCCTACACCCACATACTCACATATACTCTGGCAGTGTTTGGGAGACACTAGAAAGCTACAAAAGGACAGAAACAACATGGAAGAACAGCCTGATTATGTTAACACCCCCTGCCTACCACTTTACAGATGCAGATGGATCCGCATATTTGATTTGTCACAGATTTTTACGCCCCTTCCTGACACAGTCCTCCCAGAGATTTGTGCCTCCACCACCCACCACTCTAAAGAAAAAAAACTCAGAATCATGTTCCACCACCATCCACTCCCAAATATATAATCAGAATTCAGAGATTGTCCAAACACCTGTGTTTCTTTGCTTGATCCTAGCACTCATTAAAAGCTCGCTTTAACAGCCTGTTATTTTAAGTTGCCAACAAAGGAGCGCTGGCAGTCTAGATAAACCCAAAGCTGGCTGACTCGGCTGCTGGTCTGAAGCTGTCCTACCAGCCTCAAGGAGAAAGCGCTCCTGCCAAGGCGAGACAATCTCCCTTTACCTCATGTCAGAATTTCCCGGTCCCCCCACCTGTTTGATGGTGAAGTCGTTGATGAGGTGGTGGTTGTGTTCGTTCAGGTTGCAGTGCAGGGAGACGCAGTCGCTCTGGTAGAGCAAGTCCTGGAGAGTATAGACTCGCTGCACGCCCAGCGAGCGCTCCAAGCCGTCCTGGAGGTAGGGGTCGTAGAAGATCACGTTGAAGCCAAACGCCTTGGCCCGCATGGCCACTGCCTGGCCTGAACGACCTGAGGCGGCCACGAGAGGAGAAAGAGCATCAACTAACCTTACTTTTAATAGGTGTTAGTGAAATGTGTCGGCAGCTGCTTAATGTATTGATAGGAATTCAGGTCAGACATTTAAATATTATCATTAGCTTCTGCTATACTTTGTGTTCAGTGCCTATTATATAATATCAGACTCTGAAGGTGTCCTGATGGGTCATGCACAGGAGGAAGCAGATCCTTTAATCTGTGTAAGACGCACATTGTGGTGGGATCTGGGCAAGTTGTTCTATAAAATTATGCAGTGAGGCAGGGTGCACCTGCTAAAAGAAGCTAGTGTCCTTGGGGAATACACTAGCTATGAAGAAGTTTGGTACTGTTAGACAAATAGATAGTATGTGTCAAAGAACATCCACACAAATGCTGGAACTCGAGGTTTCCCAGTCGAACACTGCCCGGAGAATCACACTGACGTCTGTTCTCATCTCGGGTTAAGGTTCATCCAACCAGCCCACCTTTCTTAAAGTTTGGGTGCTCATGTGTCTACTGAATTTGCTTTGGGCAGTGGATAGAGGACGACGTTCTCCAGTTATAGAGGGATATGTGTTTTTTTACTTCTCTTTCAGAGCCAACATGAAAGTTTTTCAGCATTTTTGCAGTTGTAACTAAATAATCATTGTTATTTACTTGACCTACAGAGCTTACCAAATGTATTAGACCAAAACTTAATGCAAGAATTGTTCCAAAGTTGCACTAACAGTACTGGTAATTACCAAAAATTATTTTGTAATGAATCTGTGATGAATAATCTATCAGTATGTCCAAGCTCTTTAATTAAAACGATATTTTTAAACCTAAAATATAATTGTCATTGTTATTTGTGAATATTCAATATGTATTTACATAAAAGTAGAAAAGTAGACTCTTTTTTTTTAAAATAAGATGCCAAATAACAAATAACAGGTCTAATGTTATGCAGAGAATTGGATTCTGTTTGTTTTGTGGTTAATAAATAACAATATAATTTTAAGTTTTAAACATGTTTTTGACAGATTTCGAAAATATTTGTGGGTTTTTTTGACAGGTGGTCTGTATCATTGGTTTCAATGCTGTGGCTAATCATTCAATATGCACTTTTCAGCTCTGCACGCTTTCTGCAATAAAACCCAAAACAAGCAACTTACCAAATCCGATCAGGCCCAACGTCTCTCCTCGGATCCTGGCTGCTCCTGACGCCACCTCCCGGATCTGCTCCACGCTCTGGACCCGCGTGCCCTCCCGAAGAGCCTGGTACAGCCAGGTGTTTCGCCGGTACAGGTTAAGGATGTGACAAAGCGTCGAGTCTGCTGTTTCTTCTACGGCCGCTGAGGGAATATTACACACTGCAATGCCTGGACAAGGAGAGATAGCAATTTAGTCGACTACTGCTGTAACAATATTGCTTCACAGATTACTGTCACTGCTTTGGAGAGAGAGAGAGATCCATTTGCTAGTATTTTATTTTACGAAATAAATGGCAGGATATTTCTCCGTCTTTATGACTTACTACAGAATAAAATCCCGCTGTGTATAAAACTGAAATATGAATGATAAGAGGATCGTTCTAATTGCTAATTATGCCCACCAAAAGACTGGCAGCGTACTGAAATATAGGAGCGCAAATGACAATAATTAGGATATCACACAAATCCTGTTCTCATACCAAACATATGCCGACGGGGCCAAATGGGAATCACAGGGAGAGTTTGATATCAGTCGGAGCAGCTGCTCTGCATGTGAAATTAGCTCTGTTACATCTACTGTTTACAGTAAACTCCTGTACATATGTGTCGCGTAAACATCGTGAGCAGAGTTTGATTTGGTCCTCCTCCGCGATGCATATTTTCCACTTGATGAATCATCCTTTATGTTTTCTCTTTGTAGTGAATGAGCTAGCCACACGAGCAGATAGGCTCCTTCATTAGTCACGCCGCGTGATTACGCTCCGCGCCTGAGCCGCCCTGCTCGCAACGCTCATCTTTCGTGTGCATCTGTCCCTCAGTCTCACCGAGCTCCCCGGCAGCCTTGATGTCGATGTTGTCGTAGCCGCTGCCGATGCGAATGATGATGCGCAGCGCCTTGAACTTCTCCAAGTCCTCTCTGGTCAGGGTGATGGTGTGGTACATCATGGCCCCTACGGCCTCATTCAGCACCTGGGGGACATCAGAGAGGATAAGGCCTCATCATCATCACTGCTTATGTCCACAGCCATTATTAGTTGAACATTTTCATCTGCATTTATATTGCTACCCCAATGTCATTACTGTTCTTAATCATCCTCAACCCGGCACTGATATTCAGATGGCTCTTCTGTAACAGCCAACATGAATATGCGTGCTCTCGCTACCTCCCATCTTCCCAAAGTTTATGTCCGCTATTCTTCATCTAAATGCAAATGGATTGTTTATATGTGCACTAAAATATGAGTGATTGCCTTTGTGTTTACTGTACAATGAGTGCTTGCCAAAGCTGGTTTTTGTCACAACACATCCATTCAAACTGTATGCAAACAAGGTTAGAATGGATGCAGGCAGGACAATAAAGTAGACTGACAGCTGCTGAGAAACCCACAAAGCATAAACAAGTAGATTCTGCAAGCCAAGGGCTGTTAAGTAACCGGTCTGAATTCACATCCTGCTAACTAAATTAACCCTAGCCGAGCCAGAACAGCGCAGCCGTGAATTTCCACAGAGCATTCACAGTGGAGCTATCTGAAGGAAGGGCTGGGTGCTAAACTCAAGGTTAAAGCTCTCCTCGTGCATCGCTCTCATTACTCGAGTAAAGCGGGCCAGCTGGAGAAGGACAAACAGGGATACAAGCTGAGTGTACATGAAGTGGAAACTGTGAGAAAAATTACGTTTTCTTTCTGTGGTATTCATGGCTGTTTAAAAAAGTGCCGCTCTGAGCTGATACATCACGTGCTCCTTCGCATTTAAACACAGCAAAGGATCGTGATTACTGCAATCCATTTCAATTTGTGTGGAGATTAAACTTGAAATATGTTTGCAGTTGTGTTTGAAAGGTGAGAAGAAGAATATTTCTGTTTTCAGTCTTTACACTAAACTAAGCCCAACATATCTCTCCTTTAGCCAAATGAAAGCGTGTGCCACTTACAGTCATGTGAAAAAGAAACGGCACCCTCTTTCTGATACATAAGGTTTTATATATCAGGATGCACTGACAAATCAGCTGGCCCATATCAGGTCTTAAAATTAGGTAAATATGTCACACATTTCAATCAGGTCATTGCAGAATCTTGATTATTTTCTATTTCAGCCATTTCAGGGATTGTTGTCCTGTTGCATGACCCAGTTTTAACACGATGGCCTCACATAATCTAGAATACTTTTGTATAAGGAGGAGTTCATGGTTGACTCAAAGACTGCAAGGTGACCAGGACCCAAATCATCACCCCTCCACCACCATGCTTCACCGTTTGTACGAGTTATTTGTGCTGAAATTCAGTGTTTTGATTTGTTTTCTTTATAATTGGTACTGTGCATTGTAGTCAAACATCTCCACTGTGAACATTGTTCCAGACGTCTTGTGTTTTTTTTAAGATGAACTTTGCAAACCTAAGCCGTGCTCCTTTAGAGACAAGGGACTTTCTCCTGGCAACCCTTCCAAACAAGTTAGTTTCTGTGTAACACATCACGCACTGTTGCTCACACCAGGTTATATTTACCTAATTGCATGACCTACTCAAAACCAGATGACTTTTCATTCCTGTCCTAATCTGTAAAATCTTAGAACAGAGAGAGGGTGTAGTTCCTTTTTCACATGACCATAGCTTCTGAGGTGCCGGTAGGCTTATTGTTGGCTTTAAACCAACAAGCTAAGCTAAGTTAATCACCTGCAGCTGCTTCTAGCTCCAAAAGCCATTTCACTACAACAATGAAGCAAACTTCAATCAGTTATTTGACCACTTTCCTCTGCACTTTAAGCACCTTGTTATGCAATCACAGGCTTGGGGCTTCAGAGGAAAGTTTTGAATTTTGGACTTGGGTTTGTTGAGTTTTTGTGTCGGAAAGGGAAAAAGGATTGCTGATCGGCAGCTAGTGTGAAGATGGAGTTGATGGAGGGATGAATGTAAAGAACAAATCAATTCACTTCAGTTTTACTTATATAGCTCCCAATCACAGCGGCAGTTGCCTCAAGATGCTTTATATTGTATGGTAAAGACCCTACAACAATACAGAGAACAGAGAAAATCTAAGACACATCAAGTCAAGCACGATCAATTTTTTAAATAATACATTTACTGCTCATATATTTTAAGACTATAGCTGAACATCTTTGTTTAATGCCCTACTTTTCCTAACACTTGTCAACCGAAAGCTTAAAAATACTAAATTAACTAACATTTCTCCAACATAAAATCTTTTTCTCAATTATATCTGCAAAAGTGATCACTTTTCAATAGAATATCAGCTGCAGTTACTTTTATAATGACGTCAAAGACACTTTTAAAGCGCACCACTTTGTATCTTCAGAAATCCAAAGGATCTTCTTTGTCCTTTCAAGGACGGCACTGTTCCAGGGAATACGCCAGAAGTACTTTCTAATAAATTCCTTTTAACGCGTGCTCGGCAGAAGTCGAGGTGTTTTTGGCAGGCTTGCAGTTGCACATTGAGAGCTCAAGAGCTACAGTTTAGTACGGAGTCTTTAAGTGGAGCATAACTCAAACACTGCATCTGCTCACTTCCAGGCAGTCACAGAAAGAGACGGCAGCATGCTTGTGTTTGCACCCTAAGAGTTTGTTTATGTGCACGTGTGTGAACACTGCTTCAGCTCTTGTAGTGAGGTTGTCGGAGGGTGTGTGTGTGTTTGTGTGTTTAACCTCTGCTGCGCAGTTACAGTCATGGGACCGTTGCCAGCATCTATACTCCCAGGTGGATCCTCTGTGAGAAATGTATTCATAATGTCTTACTGGACGCTTTTGTGTGTCGTGTGTGTGTCTGTAAGGTGAAAATAAGGTGAAATATCAACCGTTTGGTTTCTTTTTAAGCATAAATGTTTTCAACAAATTCAATCAGACCCATTTTTCATTACACATTTACAACAACTGAAATATGGTAGCATTTTCTCTGAAACTGACATGGCATGAATTGGAAGGCTTCCTTTCCTCTTTGTGAGCGTGAAGACACAAACCCTCCAGCTTGGACTGTAAAATTGCTGCTCGCTGGCTCCAGTGCATAGACAGTAAAATAAGACAAATGTTTCACCCACTCTGGCTGAGAACAATTATACTGCATTTCTATTACCAGCCGCCTCCTCCTCCTCCTCCTCGTCCTTATTTAACAAAGCAGCACTTCAGCACCCAGTGGGATTAGAGTCAGTGATGAAACCATTATAGCTGAACTGGGAGAGTGGAACAAGCCAGTGGGCTGAAATATTATTAAAACATTAGAGAGGAGGAGACGGAGAGGGAGGAAAGAGATGATTCTACTGCACTCGACTGAGAGCAAATATTTCAAGAAAAACATTAAAAGTCCACACTGTGTCAGTATCACAGTCAGTGCTCCTGCAGATACTGCCACTGGGGCTTCTACAAGTGTTACAGCGAGGAGCATCACCTTGCAAGAAAACGTCAATAATTGGTCTGACATAAATCTAATATGTAGTGCATCTTAAAACTGTTAAATGTCAAAATATGGAAATTATGAGGAGGAAGAGTCAAATCTCTAAGTAAAGAAATGGAAAATGTTGGGCTTCTTTATTCAGTTAGAACATAATAATATAAAATACATTATAATATAATAATAATAGACACAATGGCCACTTAGGCCAGTGAGCGTGCCTTGCTAATACTGGATTTGATCCACTTTTGCCCTCAGAACTCCATTAATTCAGAATGGCACAGATTCGACAAGGTGTTGGGAAACCAAAGGTTCATGGCTTGTTTGAGCTCTGGTTATTGTCAAGTTCAAAAGGCCAGTTTGAGATGATTTGAAATTTGTGTAATGGGACTAACATGGCCAGCAACAGCAATACTCAGATACTATTGAGTACTGGTCCCAAAGTGTGCCAACACTATTGCATCCTGAAACACTGATACAAGGGAGGATGGCTCAATGCTTTCATCTTGTTTACAGTAAATTCCTACTATCCAAAAAGAAACTGAGACTCATCAGACCACGTGACATTTTTTCCAATCATCTACTGTCCTATTTTGTCGAGTCCGTGTGAACTACAGCCCCTGTTCCTGTTCTTAGCTTGCAGGAGTGGCACACGGTGTGGTCTTCTGCTGCTGCAGCCCATCTGCTTCGAGGCCATTCTCCTCTAACATCTGGAATCAACAAGACTTCGCCCAAAGAACTGCAGTTCACTGGATAGTTTTCGTATCAGAGCATTTTCTGTTAACCCTAGAGCTCGCCGTGTGGAAAAATCCCAGCGGATAACCAGTTTCTGAAATAGTCAGACTGGCACTAACAACTATGCCCCGTTCAAAGTCAATTAAATCCCCTCTGAAATCTGACGGTGTACCTTTTCATGTATCTCCTGCGTGGACTGAGCGTCACAGAAAGCCACGGTGGCCAGATCTTTGAGGATGGGCATCTCCACAGTGCAGTCGCGCCCATCCAGCAGCGCCACCAGAGGGCGCGGGTGCATAGGCCCGTTCATAATCTGGGGCCGAATACCTGCAGGGAGACAGAGAGGAGAAGGAGTTAATTATTTATGTTTGGCACACACCGTCAAATGAGCGAAGGAAGAAGCAGGAAAACGCAGGGAAATCCATGTCGCAGTGGGAAGTGCTGGACCGGTGTGTGTGTGGGCTGTGATATCAGTGGCACACACACACACACACGTGAGTGAGATCGATACACTTAAACTTGACTTTAAACCACTGTCATCATCTCCCTTACCTGGCAACACTGGTCGATATCACACACTCGCACCCACACACCAGCGATATGACTACCCCCCTGGTCTCTTGCTGTTATCCACACTGTTTCCAGGCAACAGGTCCTTTCACCCTGTGAGGTCATCACCTCCTTATCCTATCACCATACAGAACCCAGCAGGCCTTCACTGTGTGAATATCTGTACCTTCTGGACTCTGACAGCACTCTATCTGCAGTAATTCAATTTAAACTTGATGCTCCTCTCCAGGAGTTTGCAGCTGGTCACTGAGACACTATACAGTGGCCTGTTAGGGTAAAAAAAGTGAGTGTTCTACTTTAAACACTTTCCTGAAAATCAATGCGATGATCTCTTCTTTGGGTGATCATAAAACAGCGCAGCTTCTATTAAGAAAAACAATCTCACAGTGTGGAGCCAAAGTCTGGTTAAAAGAGGGAAAAGGAGGGAAAAGAAAGGAGGAGGGGGGTCCACACACCATCACCACCACCACCACCACTCTCTGGCTCCCTGCTGCCTGTTGTCATGGTGATTAGAGGATTTGGGCAGGATTATGAAATATTTTATTTAGTGGCATCTGCGCTGGTGGTGAGGACGTCCAAGCCTGCTCGCGCTATGTCTGTCTCTCTAACTGCTCCATAGCAAGGACAGTGTTTGTGACCTCCACAACTACACCATGTTAACATATGCACTGCAGGCAGATCAGAAGAGAGTAATGTAAAGCGAAAGAAAAAAAAAAAAAAAAGGAAGACGTGCATGCAGCAGTATTTCTGCGCCAGCAGGCTTGTTTTTTTGGGTTTTTTTATTCTGGACAGAAGACAGCCTTCTGAAATTGTATTTTCTTTTCTTTTAAGGACCTGGAGATAAATTTTCTCAGTCAGCTCGTTACTATGTTTGACACAAACCCAAACACTTCTGCAAAAGTTTAAATAGCCTTGGCATTTCTGTGCATTTTATTTTTTGGGGGGGTGGGGGGGGGGGGTAACACTTCCTGCACGTGCAAAGAGTTGGGGGAAGCTCTCTATCAATGATATTGCATTTCTCTTGTTTTTTGGAATACATGGCAGCTTGGCAGCATCGCGGCTCATTGGTTAGCACTCTTGGCTCACAGCAAGAGGGTCCTAGTTTCAAAAGCAGGCAGGGCCCTTTTCTCTGGCAGCTCTGGTTTCTCTTGCAGAAATAAAACCAAACATACTTGTTTATTGCCACCGTTGTCAGGCCAGGCTGCTCTTACAAAAGAGATTTTTAATCTCCAGAATTTCAAGAAAAACCAAGAGTCCAATATTTATCTGTCGAGTTGAGTGTTCCCACTTTCATCTATGACTGGTGACCAGAAGAATAAGGCTGCGGATACAAGGGGCAGCAAATGATCTTCCTCCAGAGGGTGGAGACTGATAAGGAGGAGTAGACCAAGATCCTCACCCAAAGGGAACCAGCTGCAGTGGTTCAGGCATTGGATAGGGCTGCCTACTGAACATCTCCTGGGTGAGGGATTTCAGGCAGTTCCCACTAGAAGAAGACTGTGGAGCAGAAGTAGTACACTTGGTAGACATTATGTCTCTCAGTTGGTTTGAGAAGGCCTCAGCATCTCAAGGGAAGAGCTGGAGGAAGCAGCTGGGTAGAGGGTGGGCTGGCGCTTAGTGTCCTGCCCCCAAGACCCAAGCCCGAATGAGTGGCAGAAAATGGACGGACAGATGGATGGATGGAGCTGTGTGTTTTGGCTGCTGCCATCTTGGATTTTTGAAGGGACAGATCTGAAGCATAAACTGTTTAATCATCTATTTGACTCCAACTGGGAAGATAATTACAAAAAATATTGTGAATAATAAGATGTGAAACCAGAGATTGAGACCATAAACTCACCAGGAAAGTGTTTAATGAGGTGATAAATGAAGTGAACATTAGCATCAGTTGCTTGCAAACTTTTATACACTCATATAAAGTCGCCCCCAGCTGGCCGTTAGACATTTCTACAGCGGCATCACTTTTCAGACCGCATGTTGTCAAGGTATGCAGTGCATATGCACACATGCAACAGGAGGAGTAACTCATGGGGAATTCAATGACTGCACACATGAGCTACTTTGAACTGCTCACAACAACATAGCATGTAGCTCAACATGTTTGGTTTGGGTTTTACCTTTCCTGACGCAACCCCGAAGGGATTTGTGACTCTGGCTGGAATCAAACTTGCAACCTTCTGCTTGCCAAGCAAATGTGCACGCAGTCTGTACACATAAAGCTACACAAAAAAACGAATAACAGGCTGTTGTTCTACATCCAACATTGAGAAATGGAAACTCTGGGTTAATTTAAAAAGGAGCTTTGCAGATTGTCGTCACCATCCCAGCTCTGGCTGTGATATTAGCTGACATACAAACACGTGCATGTATTTTTATGGGGTTATTTAATCGAATACTCTGGTTCTATTGCTCTGTTATACTCAGTGAAATGTCAAAATATGGGGCCAGGGAGTAAAACTGCAGTGAGGAAAAACTTGAGACTCTGTATCATCATATCTTTAAAATTTAACAGCTCAAGTGGATTGCCTATTTGTTGGATGGATTTGAAGACAAGACTGATTACTTTTAAAGCTCCGGATGGGCATTTAAAGGAGCAATACGCCAATCTTTCACCTCACAATTGTATGAAATCTTCTGCAACCCCGGAGGGAAACGAAAGTGTGTGACATTATTAACAGAAGGCATGAGTCACAAACTCAAGTAGCGGGGTATAAAAGAAGCGGAGTTCGCAGGGTGGCAGGGTTTAATGAAAGAGGCTGCAGAGTTGCATTATGGGAAAAGTTTCTCCATTGAGGCCTCTGTTGCTTTGATTTTAATAACGCTTTTCAAAATCTGTTTCTTCTGAGCTCTAACTCTATGAAAGCACAGCACACAGGCCTCCCCCGTGGCTCTGTTAGCGAGCTCAAACTAGCAGATTGATTATAATCTGTTAATAGCTGCTTGAAATTCACTTTTATAGACTTGTTTAGATGAAATGATACTCTGTTAGTTATTACTGCCATTGTTTTGCTGGTGATTTTTTTTATGTTATTGCTTTGGTTCTATGTTTTATGTTTTGCTGAATTTATGAGTTTTACAACAGATATATGAGCCACTTTATAACTCAGCTTCATAAAATACTTTGGAGATAAAGAGACAGTTTTTATTATATTCTATTATATGACAGCCATTACTAATATTATTACTGTGCAGCGCTTTGGGGATATTATTGAAGCAATATTATTTGCAAATGTGTGCGGACAGTTGTGACTATTTCAGTCTGTATGTCTGTATCTGATTTGTGAATACAAGCGAAGATCTGTCTTCAGATTAAAACTGCATCACTTGAAATGTGTGCAATCACCAATAATATGTTTTGCTGATGTGTATACAACTTTAGAAAACTGTAAATGCAGTCAAAAAAGTAATTAGAAAACTCTAACTAATTAGTATCAAGAGCAAATGATAATTATTAGTTTCCAGCAAAGACACTTATGTCGTCTTTCTATAGCCAGGGTTTTTATTTTACTTCACCTGCATTCTGCTTCCCTTGCGGTGAATCTACAGCCTGTGAAAGTGGTGGAAGTGTCTAGTGATTTAACCATAGTCCTGCTGGGCTGTAAAGGTAGATAGTATATCAAAAGCAAAAAGTCAGGCACCAGTCGCCCAGGGCTAGAGACCAGTTGGTGACTGCCTGGCAACCACTGGTCGCCAGGGAAAAGTGAGTATTCCCCAACTTGCTGCATGTGAAATCAACTGCTAAAACTACAGACAAGTATGCTTTGACACCAGTCAGCGACTGTCCTCCTGGTAAGCACCATTTACTAAGGAAAAATGTGTATTCACAAACTAGTTGGCAGTTGCTTGCTGTCACTAGGTGAAATTGGTGCAAAGGAGTAAACAGTGCTTCGCTGAAAACCTCTTTGTAATCGATTTGTTCACCAGCAGACTGCAGCAGTTTGCAGCAGTTGTTTGCATGGAAGACACCTAGCAAAGCCAGCACAAGGAGATTTTTGGTGCAGCTCCCTCTTCATGACTGATTTTACACAGCGATTACCAGCAGCAACCACTCTGCCAACCAGTTCAGGGAATACATATATTCTTCCCTAGCGACCAGACATTCCCAGATAGATGCCATCTGGTCTGCAGGGTTTTGTGACTGAGGAAATTGGGGAACTGTGTTAGCAAAGGCTGCGATAGACTGTTTTGTCTCTCTTTTCTGCTCTTCTCGTCCTCTGACTCCTCATTGGTCAAGCATGGCAGTCCCTCCCTGGGAGTGGTTCTACTGGAGGTCCCTTCCTGTTCAAAAGGCGTTCTTCCTCCCCAGTGTCACCAAATGCTTGCTAACAGGGGATCATCTGACTTTTAGAGTTCTCTAGTTTACCTTACCTGTCGTAAACTGACAGTAGGTACTCTAAACTGAATAAATATCACATGCTCTTGGCAGGTGAGTCACTAGTTAATTCCTGATGGCCCCTCCATCTAGCTTTGCTGTCATAACTGAGGAGCATAGAAAATGTGAAAAAGTGTCTTTTGTTAGCCTTTGAAGCAAAGCATTCACAATTTTCACTCATAATAAAAAGACACACAAATGTTACACACACATTGAGAGGCTTGTCCACTTAAAATTCTCAGTACACAAAAAATGAATATATCTTTGGAAAGTCTCGCTCGTATTTAATATATATTATGTTTTACACCTCTATTAAGAATTCCTGCTGAAAGCAGTACTTGATACAAAGTCTTCAGAAGGTATAATCTGAAAAAAAGTGGCTTCACTGTGTTTCTTCAGAGTATAAGATGAAAGCTTTTATTATTCTCACCGGATGGACTCATTTTGTATGTGTAGGTGTGTTTGATGTGTGTTAGCGAGGTAGGTCCAGAGAGAGGACTCCAGCTCGCCAAACACACCTGTGGCTCCACAGCTTTCCCTGCGCCTTGCCTCATCACACTCCTGCCGAGTTCATTATCCGACTGCAAAATACTGCTATCATCCAGGAGTCACACACAAGGAAACATATTCGACTTGTGCATATACACACGCGAGAAAAATGCAAACACACACACCCAGAGATAAAAGGAGAAAATCAGTTGCTCATACTTTGTACACAGATAAACAAGTTGCAGCTGGCGGGAAAAATCAGTCACTTACAGGAAGTAGGTCAAAAAGCTGTTGATTAATTATTTCCTGGTGGTTAATCGTCTTTCTCCGGCCTAATAAGGCAGAACGTGGCACCGCGGTTAACACATGATGAATCTGCGGATAATTAACACTTAACAAAGCTGTTAATGTGAGTCTTAATGACTCGGATCCCTGACCAGTGATTTGAAGGAGCTCACTGGTGCTGAACAGAAAGACTGAATCTTCCTTCAGACGCTAAGCTACAGAAAAAATGACAGCGTGTCAATGAGCAACTGTACGTTTCGTGTACTACAATTAAGAGACAGTTCACACAATAAGAGCAGCCAGGACAGATACTGATGTATAACATCAATAATTCTTACAACTTTACCCTCACATTTGCAAATTTTAGACTAGAAGAATCAACCGATTAAAGTAACTGCAACAATTTTTAACTGCAATAACAGTATGAGGAGGAAAAGCTCACCTAGCAGTGGTGCTAACATACACTTTTCCTTTATCATGTTTATTTAAATGAAAAATTTTGTTCATAGCTAATTGTTTTTAATCATTCCTCTCGATCATTCAGTTCCTAACAAAGAATGTCTGGTTCACTTTATGGTTCAGCCACACTAGAATAAAAGTAGAACAACAACCTCCTTGGGACTAGGAAAAATTGGTGGTTGCCAAGTGATTGGAGTGAATTTTTTCCATTTCACAGACTGATTACAACTACTTGCAGCGAACAACTGATGGCCCAGAGATTCTCTAAGCAACCACTTTTGATTGCACGATGACTCTTGAGAGCTAGCCTGTCTCTACATCACAGCAACAACTCTCAGACAGACTGGCGAAAGTTTGCAAATTGAAAATTTTAAGCGCAGACAGATTACCAACGTGCTGACTCAGTTTGCACCAGTGTCAAAATTGGTGACCAATCATTTGGATATTGTGGAGATTTTAGTTGTGTGGAAAGGCAGGATGAGTTTTGGAAGTGATCCAGTCAGAGGTGATCTCTTCCTGCAGTAAGAATTGGGAGGAAGACGAGAATCGACATATGGACACATTTTGCATATGATGTCTAGGAAAATAAAACACTAGTGGAGCAAGTGTAAACAGTGTGGAGCAACTCTAACTGTAAAAACCCCAAAAAATGTTACGCTTTATATTTTAGTCAACTCAGTCAACTTTAGATTTAGTCTACTATAATCTTATGAGATTTACTCCACTAAGACTAAAAGAATTTTAGTCAAGAGACTACAGTGTCGAAGTGAATGCTTGTCTGCACAAATGAACACAACTCATTTGCAGCTGCAACTATTTTTTGGTTACATTGCTATGTCTACGCAAGATTGCAGATTGTCTTGGGCACCATTGTGCAGTAAAACGACATCATCATTTGTGGAATTTCTGTTTCAGATCCATGGTGTTCTGGCTGGAGTTTGAATATAAGCAGTTCATGGGAATTTCTGTCAATGTGAATTACTGTAGATGGCAACAGGTTTGCAACAGACGGCAACATATTTGCGATTTTTGTCAATTTATTACAAGTAATTGTCAATTTATAAACAGAATACATGTCAACTTGACTCCACTGAATCACAAACGGAAGTTGCTTTGCAGATGGCAACTGACTTTGAGGGGTTCCAAACCAGGTACACTATCACTAAAAATTCACAACACAAATCCTGAGGTAACCAGCCAGAAAGATGGTCGAAACACCTTGTTTGCATTGTAAGCCATTAAGGTCTTCATGCCGTAAGCTCATCATCAGTTTTGGAAGTATAGTTGCTTTATTGTACGTCTCATTACTACGGGCTTCTGTAAACCACACGTTGATTACCACAGTGTCATTATTGGTCCTTGTGGAATATAACTGGGAATTAATCAGCTTGTAGCTGCACGCAGCTGTAATAACAGTCATCTTTATAAATGCGAGCAGAAAAGTACCTTCTGTTTGCTGATTTTAGATGATTAGCTTAAGAGAATCAGGCACACTTTTTCCCCCTAATAATTACAAGATGACAATTTTGGGTTGTGTTAGGATCATGCATTAGTTATTTTGCGCTGATGAGAAAACAAAGCCGGCTTGTGGAGGTCATAAAATAATTATTCCACAGGAAAACAAACACATGACAAGCTCCGCTGTTTATTCAGATGGTAAAAAGCCCACAGGAGAGCACATAAGTGAGTCTTATCCCAATAATTCATCTCTATTTGTTGGTCTCTTGTAGAAAACCTGATTGCATCTGGTTGCTTTTCTGTCTGTATATATTAGAGTATCTGTTTATGTGCCTCTCTTTGCCTCCCCGGTGGGGTCAACGTCAGCCTGGGGTGTTTATCAGCAGCTTGCCAGCTGTTCCACCCAGCAGCCAAACCCAGAACCTGGACTCAAGGAAACACAAAAGCAAAGCCAGAACTCTCTCCGTGTCCAAACAGAGTCCCACCCAATACCAGACTCCTTCTTTAGCAGGGCAAAAATTCACCACGGCCATTATTCAAGTCCTACTTGCTGTTACATAAACTTCTGCAAGCAGCAGAAACAACACGAATGAAGACGGTTTACATTAGGCTGCAAGATATTTTGGCTGGTAGTCTTAGGGATAAAAATGCTAATTGCTTGTGCCAATTTCCTGTTATTGTGCACAAAGTATTTATCAAAGCACAACAGCCAGCATTGTGTATAAGCCAGCAAGTAATAAAGAAACAAAGCCAACAGCTTGACTAACTAAATCTAAACCATGTTCAGTGTGACAGCAGATAGGCTTATCCAGTGGAGGTCATGTGTTGCTACATCCCTCGTGGGATGCTTGAATGGCCTAAAGTTGATATCATCCTAAGCCAACGCTAATCACAAACTGGATGATTTGTCAGGAAGTATGAAAACTTTTGGCAGAGCTGGCAAGCGCGAACTCTCAACCACAAATGGATTACAGATGTTCCAAACTAAAAAGCCTTTTTGGATTGTGACAACAGAAATAGAAGCAAAAGAAAAGGAAGCAGGACTCGTAGAAATATCTCTCCTTAGTGAATACGATCTGGTGTCTAATTCTCTCATTTGGAAGGACTGATCTTGGAAAAGCAGCTCAGACACTGCCAGACGCTGTGAGTCACAGTTTTCAGAGGGAGAAGAATCATTTCCTAAATAGAGCGCAAACAATCAATGAAAGAAAATAAACCTTTGCTCAAATAAACCTCAAACCTGTGTCTCTCCCCCTGGATTTGGAAACTGTTCTTTAAATTGGTTTTTAATAACATCACACTACATCAGTTATCTTTTTCTCCTCTGGCTCTATTTTCTCACAGATTTTGAGCTCTGGTTTTCAACATGACTTGGTTGGTTTACAAAGACCAATTTATTTGGAAGTTAATCCACTCTCTCCCCACCCCCACCCTCCAGATTTACTTGAGGCTTGTTTTTGTGTGTGTCTGTTTTTTTTAGGTTGTCACACACTTTGAAGTGCAAATGGTCCACTCTGGGACTGCAGAGACGTATTAACTTACCTGCACTATTGTGATTTCGTGAATAATTTCACTGTGTAGTCTGCCATCTCAAATCTCTCATAATGGCTTTCTGAGACAAGTTAGCGTCCTCACTAACAGAGGAATGAAACACTTTAGAGACTCTTTTATATCCTGACGTCATTTTAACTGACTCTCAATTACAGGTGACTGCTTTTATTAAACCCTTGCCACCCCAGCCGCTCGTTCTTTTCACTTTCCTCTTGCCCTCACTTGCTCCATTTCTCATTTCCTTAAGTGAAAGGTGGTGAGATGCTGCTAAATTAATCGAGCCGGTGTGACACATGCCACGGACGCTCAAACACTGGCCCCCGTATCAACGGAACAATAAGACTGCAAAAACAAAAGGAAGTGAGGAAGATTTTCCATGGCACGATGATGTCAGGGACACAGTGGCGGTCGCTGAGTTCACAGCGAGCTTTCAGAGAAAACTATTCTGCAGTTGATGCGGGACCAAAATGGGCTCAATGGGCTTAGGACCAACAGCTGGTTCTGGTTACCTAGCAACTCCAAAGCTGGGGGGCCTCAGTGATGGGATAGTCCAAGAGTGAGAGGAAGGGGAGGAGGAGGTGGAGGAGGGGGCAAGCTGTGGCAAGTGCAGCAGGTAGACAGGAAAAGCTTGATTAGGGGATATCAAATCTTAACCCTTCGCATGCCACCCATACCTGGCAACCCAGTGAATGAGGTCTGTATAGCAGAAGTGGCACAATCATGTTTATCTGCGGCATTTTTCTTCCAGGGAGACATTGGGAATACAAACACAGCTCAGTCCTGTGCACACGCACACACATCAACACAGAGTTTGGCCGCACTTAAGTTCGCACACACCCACAGATGATAGCCATTAATGACCAGCGTTTATCCCGGGTGTCGCAGATCTTGTTAAATAAAACACCGAAGGGCATTTGCGCCTCTGAATGCGACAGCCCCCATCTACTCTACTTCTTTTTTCATTGCTTTCGTGCACGTCCGTTCACATGCTACTCAAAATCTAAACCACCAATGTCACAGTCTGCAACTGTGCATACATGTTAACAAGAACCCGGCGCCTGTGTTCTTGGGAGTGTCTGCTTTCTTGAGTGTGTTTACGATCCCTTGGCATCTGTAGAAAAAGAGGGGGTGTGTGTAATCTTTTCTTTGGCAGACTTGCTTTCTCAAGGCCCCCACCGGACCAGCTACGCTGCCGCCACCCTAGCCTGTCTCTTGTTCCACTATGTGGACACACAAAGACATTGTTTGTCCTCCCCTCTGCCTGCCTGCACCCCTCCCCACTCACACCCCCCCCACCTCCAAAGTTATCACCACCAAAAATGCTCTGCCAGATGGGTGAGGGAGTGACGGGGATAGAAGAACAGGACGAAATGAATGTGTGTGTGTGAGAGAGAGAAGCGTACGCTCGCATAAAGATATCACAGGTGCCGTCTGTGGTAAAAACTGACCACAATGCAAAGTGAGGATGAAGACAGGCATCCATCCTCTTTAAATGCTGCCCTTTGTGCGCCGCTAGCGTGGACTACAAACAATCGGCGTTTGGAGACAAAAGCAGCTGTCAGAGCTGATAAACAGCAGACAGTGCACTCCGGCTTTACTTCACACGCACACATCGAAAAGAGCGCATCCAGGTCAGGAGCGCACACGTGCACGCACACACACACACGAGGGGTGGGGGGCGGTGGATATAACATCTCAGCTTTGCTATCATTCACAAAAAGCACAGATACAAAATCAATCAGCTATGTCCTTGCAGCATCATAAATGGAACTTGTTTGAATTTTGCAGGATCCCAGTGAAAACTAAAGGTTTCATTTACTACTGTGAAAAGATGCAGCTCTGCTTTTTGTTTACAGTAAACAAATCAAACAAAATACCCTTTTTTGCAATAATTGCAACCAGTTATTAAAATCATAAACGGTTACAGATCAAGTTTATTCCAAAAATGCAATTTCCATGCTAGCACCGATTGCGCCTGTATTCTCAAGTAGAAATAAATTATTAGACTTGGCAATACAAAAAATGTGTTACAGGCCACAATCGCACAGCAGACCATTAACCTTTACGCGCAGCTAATCACACGCTCATTCTCCTGTGACCTTTGACCCCAGAAATGACAACTCATCCAAGCTCGCCGTCCTCTTGCTGCTGTGTAGAGACCTCTGTGGTTTCAAACCAAGGAAGCACTGAACGCACTCACATGGGTGCTTGCCCTCGTGCACGCACACACACTGTTTTCATGACACACTTCATTGCAAAAACATAAGAGGCTCATTAGCCTTAAAGCCAAATCCAGCCTCCCCCCACTCCCAATCCACACACCCACACCCCTCACAGTCACCCACACAAACACACACACTCCACAGCTTTTTATTATTATCCTTGATGAGTGTACGAACGCACACGTATGCATAAGACAATGTGAAACATGCTCCTTGCCTGGGAAATGTCTCCACATTCTTCAAATCAGGTGCTGCACATGGCAGAGGAAACGTACTGATGAGGGGCAGAAAATAAAAAAGAAAAAGAAGAAGAAGAAGAAGTGGGCGTTGGTGTATTCTCACACAGTATGCCCTGAGGTTATCCTCTCCTCTCCTCTCTGCCTCCTACTCCAGCCTCCCTCCTCCCTCTCTGTCTTCCTATGCTGTCTTCTCTTGCTCTCCCCTCTGCTTGTTTCCAAATCTGTCCTCCTTCGTCACCTCACCCCCAGAAGTTCCATTTCAATTTCTCAGACGACTTGTACTCTTAAGGGGAGGAAAAAGAAAACCCAACCAAAACGTATGGTGGCACAGGAGGGCAGTGGGTGAGGGGGAGGACAGGAGAGCGAGAACTACGATCGTCACTCCCCCCACCCGTGCAGTTAAGGCACTGCTTTCAACTCCTTTAATCTCCAGAGAGGAGGAGGGGAAAAAAAAATCGGGATCTCTATTTGTCTTCAGCCAGCAATCAGCACTTCTCTAGCGCTCTCCTCTTTCCGCCTCTTCAGCCAGATCAGTCGTATCTTTCCTCCTCAGCCTCCTCTTCCCTGCTCCGTCTTCCTCTGCTCTCCCTTCACAGCAGGTTTGGGCTATTCATTCAGACGTCAGGCTCACTCCGTCAGCCTTTTGTTGCAAGTCACAGAAAGACGGAGAGAGAGCCAGGGAGAGAGAGAGTAAGAGAGACAGAGAGAGAGAGAGAGAGAGGAAGGCGTGGGGGGAGAAAAATGTGAAAAAAAGAGAGAGAGAGAAAAAAAAAGAGAAAACAATCCGGTGTCACGGCTATGCAGAAGAATTTCAAAATGAAAGAGGGGGGAAATAAAAGAGTCGAAGGAGAGGGGAGAAAAAAAATCCTTGAAGAGCACCAGTCACGGGGAGAGGTGCAGCGCTCCTGGCACACGTACGACTCCCTCTTTCATTCTCTCCGACCTTCCCCTCCGCTCAACATATTTTCCTTTCGCTCTTTTTTCCCTCCCCTCCCTCCTTTCAGCCTTTCCTCCCTCCCTCCCTTTCTGTTTTATTATTTGTGATCTGGCCTTCATGGTCCTTTAAGAGTGCCAGCTCTCCCCCACCACCACCACCACCAACTAGCCCTCCGCCCAACCCTTTCTCAGTTTCATTCCCCCTTGTTCACAAACTCATCTTCACAATCTCAGCTGCATTTTTCTCTTCCGCCACCCTCTCTTCTCACTGTTTGAAATGGACATGATTAGATATGTTTTTCACTTTATAACCCCTTGGATGAAATTTCAAGGCTTAAACACCAGGATGTTTGTCAGTTGCAAGCTTGCACAAAGATGTAAGATGTAGATTTTGGTTGCATACAAGGACAAAACGTGGTCGGAGCCTTCACATGGGGGTGCTATCATATGCATGCACATTTCTGATTTAATAGAAAATCCAGCAGTTGCGAAATTAATTCCCAATATCTAAACGTTTGTAGACTCTCTCTCTCTCTCTTTCTCACACACACTGACACTCACCTGCTACTGAGCTCTTTAGAGCTCCTCCAAATGCAAGTACAGCAGATCCCTACAATTAAAGTTTTAAAGTTACGGTAATCCTTCCTGGAGTCTAACGGATCCCGGGATTTGAAGAGTAACAGATTAGGATGTTTACTACGACACCAGTCTGAGAGGATGGCTAAATACCGAGACGCCGTTTCTAAAAAAGGACTCTGATAGTAAAGGTTAACAAGTCTGTCTGAGTTTCTGGGTCATTATTTGTACCACAACACTGCTTTTCAGAACCCGAAATCCAGTTATTAAGATGTCAGCTCATTTCTGATACAAAATATTATTTTTTGCCATACACGAGTCAAAAATTTCAGGTTATTATCTTAAAATTTTGACTTAATAACTAATTTCAAGTTGGGTTTTTTTTCAATTTCTAAAGTTCAGATAATAGCTAAAAATTTAGATTTATAGAATTATTTCTTTTTTCTAAATTGTTCAAAAGTAGTACAGATAATTAAAGATATGAATGATGTGCATTAATGCTTTATAGCTGGGGTGTCATACAGTCAAGCATACAGTCTAGGGGCAAGAACTGAGCAAGGCAAAGGGTCTAATTCAGCCTACTGGTTGGTTTTAAAGAAGAAGATTTGGACTTTTTTTTTTTTACTGTATTTCTGTCAGTTTTACAGCCTTCTAAATTACAAAATCATCAAGGTAAGTAAGTGGCAGATAAAATGACAGAAACAGATGTTTTTATTGTTAGTAATGCATCAAATAACAGAAAAGTCCATGTGTTTCATTATTTACAAAAAGTTGGGTTTTGTTTTTTGCAGTAAAATAAATACATGTATCACGCATTAAAGAACTTAGAGTTCTATGTTTTATACTTATGGGACAAAGTTCTCCTAATGAGTTCATTTTCAGTATTTTTCACATTTATTTCATGAGGTTTAACCCCAAAGAGCCATCTCTATTAGCAAGGATTTATATTTGAAATTACACTTCTCTTTCTTAAGACATGTCAATGATTAGATGTGTAGTTAAACTTCTTTACACTGGCTATGTTCACTGATCCAGTCCACTAAACACCTAATTGGGTCGTGTGTGGCCCATGATGCAAAATGAGACTGACACCCCTGTTTCATAGGTTAAGGTAGATTTAACCTTTAGGTTTCTAAATTCAAGTTTAAAGAAGCTCCTGAGACAAGTTTAACCTCTTAAGCCCCAACGCACCCTGATACGGGGGCAAAAGGCAGGAGATCAGTTAGGCTTGGGGCTTAAGAGGTTAAGGACCTGACATAATAATATCTATTCAGGCTGCTCATATATTTATGATCTCCAAATATGCAACAAGAGTGTTTTATTTTTAATTTGGAAAAATTAACAAACACAAATGTGTTTCATATTTGTTGTAAGATGCCAACTAGCTTGTTGTAAAAATGGTGAATTTACAGGATTTCTACTGCTCTCTTTCTTTCCTTATCAACCACTCAAAGTGTTTTACATTCCAACCCACAATCGCCCACTGACACACACGCATACATCGGGGCAGATTTATTTTTTAGGTGGTTTCAGCATCTTGCAGTAGAACATTTTGAAACCTGTACCGGAGAAGCCGGGAGGTCAAAACGATGACCTTCTGATTGGTGGACGACCTGCTACAGCTCCAGAGCCGACCGCCTCCAGCTGCCCAAAACGAATGTCAAATTTTGCATCATTCTGCACACCGAAGGCCAAACATCTAAGATAAGCAACGATAAACAAAATATTTCTTGGAGTTGATGGTGGACTTACAATGTTTTATTTATTATGATCCTATTTCAGCTGTGAAAATGTCTTCCATATACGTTTTTGTGTAAATGTCTTGAAGTGAATAAATTCTTACTTTTTTTAAATCTTTAAATATTGGAGCAGGGTTAAAAAAAAAGAAGAAGCTAGTTTTAGTCAATAAACCAAGGACACATGCTGCCATCAATGTAAAGCACACAGTGTGGCTCAGCATGAAAGATGAGAGTGGATGACATGAATGAACTGTGTGAATTTGTTGAAACGGTAAACTGATTATTTCTTTTAGTTAATCAAAGAAAGAAGCCAAAGAAACAACCTTGACAATCTTTTATTGAAACAATGGGAACGCAGCATACTTTTTGGACTGTCACTATATTGCAAAGTTAAAAAAAAGCAAATGTTAGCAAACACTGAACACTTCTGATTAAATAAAGAACAAAGTATACCACGTGTATAGTAACACATTGTGATGTGTTTAGTGTAAGCCCAACCGAAGTGTGGTGAGTTTAAAGGACTTCATTGAGGAGGTTTGGTTACAACATGTAACCAGAGCCCGCAAACCAGGCCTGGAGTAAAAAAGTCTCATTCATGAAAAGAGAGTGCCTGACTAAGAGAGCCTACTGTATAATTTGACCTCTAAAATTCGCCATCCCATCTGCCTCCTGTGATCTGCATGTCGTGCTGCTGCCAAATGACTGAAGCACAAACGGCATTCCGGGGGGACGAGTAAGAAGAGAAAAGGGAGAAAAAGACATGGCACAGCTGCAGGTGGACAACAGATGCTGAATTTCACCACATAAATTCTTGTTCCCATCCACTCTCCTTCTGCGCATCCCTCCAGCTCTCTGACTCGCCATCATCTCTTCATCCACCTTTCTCTTTCTCGGTGACTTGAGCCAACTGGCTTCACTGGAAAGAGGATGAGATGTTAAGAAGATGTGAGAGACTGAGTGCGTCTATGTGTGTGTGTGTGTTTGTGATCACGATGAATGGGGGGAAGGCATCACTTTTTTCAGCCCTCATCCCGGCTGCAAATTTGGACAAGTAGAGTGCAGACAGGAATCACATATCTGATTTCGATGTAAGACGCTGACTCATTTATCAGTAATCTCTCTTTTAAATAATTTTTAAAAACATAATATAAATTCAGGATTGGAAAATCCAATGACGGCTGTTCATATGCATGAAAACACAGGTACGCACAAACGCAAATCCTCGCGCGAGACTAAAAACACTGTGAAACACAAATCCTATTTACAGCCCCCCTCCCGTGATCCTTAACACGGCTGACATACCTACTGAGAATTGTACAATATTTTCCTTGGGTGCAAATGAAATTCATCTGCACCTCTAAACATATCCAACCCGTTGGCTTCTGGTAAAACACTGCCGAGCAGAGTGTCAAGTTTTGCGCATATTCACGTTCAGCTTATTCGTTGTTCGCCTCAAAACACATGAAGATTAAATTTTCTCAAAATGAATAATTCAGAGTGACTCTCTGGTCACTGAGGAAAAGAAAAGAGAGAAAAAACAAGAAGAAATTAGACAGGAGGTGGTAGGAAAGAAAACGAAGGGAAGGAAGTGAGAGGAGAAAAGGTCTTTTTTTGATGAGGAAAGTAAACATAAGCTTTCAGCTTCTCAATTTATTGCTTTCTTTTTTCTTCTACCTTTGAGCTACAACTGTTTGAGGATTTGACCTCGACTGCCTGTCTTCTCTTTGCTGTCTCTTTCCATTTTCCACATTATTTACAAGTATGACATCAGCTTCTTTGGATCTGGGAACAGAGCTCTGCATGGATTGGCAGTGTCCTCACCCTGCACTCCCTCACTCGCTTGCTTCGTGATGGCACAACAGAGTTTAAAATAATCTACCCATTTGTATTCCTCAACCATTTCTAATCTAATCTATAGCATCCTTCTCTGCGCTGAACTGCGATCTTTGGTCTTTCTTCCTCAATCTGTTCTTCTGTCTTTGCTTGGGTTCAGTCACCTCACATCTTCAGATTACTCATTTCCCACATTTTCTTGCAGCTAGGCTCTACAACCCACAACCACAGTCAAGAATGAATGTGCTGAGCTATTACGTTTGAAACATATTTCTCCCATTACCTCTTTCTCTTTTCCCTAAGAAAGACCAAGAGGCAAGTATGAGACAAGAGGGAACGACAAAGAAACACTGGAAACAATTTAATGTTAATTTAAGACAAAAAGAGGGGAAAACATGAACGGAAAATGACTACTCAATATTCGTATAGATGTAATCCCAACAGAGTCAGTGCCTGATAACGGGAACATCTGGAGGGGAGAGAGAGACTGAGAGACTGAGCACCGTGCCTTAACAGATGCCACCAATACCATCTGCAAATGTCCATTTACACAATCTCTCATAAACACATCTTACATACACTCACAAAGAACTTAACTGGGAACAGCTGTGCAATCCAATGCATTTTTATCAAGCACTTCAGTTTTTAATAACATTGCACACTGTACTATCACTCCCGGTAGTCTTGGCTGCTGTGGCGTAGGGTCCAGTAAGGGGTATAAATAAGAGATAAGATCCAATAAGACAAGATCCAACAGCATAGCAACTGAATTCATCCCAAACTGTCCTACAATTAGTAATTTGATTCTTCTTAACAAAACAATTGAGGATCACAGGTGATGCCTCTACTTACTTTGTATGCAAAGAAGCCTATCAATTTACAGTATCTCTCACACCATTGCATCACCAGCAACAGCCTGAACTCCTGATACAAGGCAGGATGGAACCTTGCTTTCATTTTGTTTAAGCCAAATTCTAACTTTACCGTCCGAATGTTGCAGGAACAATCAAGACTCATCGGATAAGGCAGAATTTTTCCTCTATTGTCAAACTTTCACAAGCCAATATGACCTGTAGCCTCCTTTCCTGTTCTTAGTTGACAGGAGTGATACTCGGTGTGGTTTACTGCTTCTGTACTCCTTAGCTTCAAGTAGAGCTGGGCGATATATCGAGTTTTTAAAACATATCGATATATTTTTATACGAGATATAAGATGTGACAATATCCTTTATATCGATATAGTCTATGTTACGTTATAATTATAGTTGTGGAGCCGCAAGTTTGCCTCTCTTTCGTCCACTTTTGTCTCTACGCAACGTTACTCCGCCTCGCCTTCACTGAAGACAACTCCCCCTCCTCCCCCATCGCTTCACGTGCAGGCAGCGACAAGACGGACACGGCAAATCTCCGTTAACGAGTTACTGCGCATCGCCCCATGCATGGGGCTGGACGGCGTCAACGTGCTAACGAGCTAAACATGCTAACGAGCTAACAGCGCTAACCCTAAAATCCTTTCATTCTCTCAAAAGTTGACAGCGCGCCTTATGTATGAATTCTGGTTGTGCTTGATGGCCGCGAACCGATTTTATGTGGTACACGGCGCTCAGCAATCTGTCAAAAATGTTTGAGTACGACTTTGGTAAGCTACGGAGCTGCACCGCTTGATAGATTGTCGGCGCATTACGGCTACCGAGGAGCTTCGCGGAGTGATACGTACTGTGCATCAACGTAATATTACCGTATTGTGTGTGTATAAGGACCATAAATGGCACCTGTAAGAGACGTGGTTATGAAGCGGATTTCAAACTCCAGGCTATCAGTCACACAGTAAAACTTGGGAACAGAGCAGCTGTGAAATCTGTCTGTCTTTGTTATTACGCTCAGCGTCTTTTAGTTTACATTTTGACTGCACAATTGTGAGCTCTTTGTTTAGCACAAAAACAACCTTGTTTTCTTTTATTTATGGAGCATTATTATTTAATGAATGCTCATAATTTAATTTTGAGTAATTTTTTATGTACATCTGTGCTGTATGTTAATAAAAGTGCCTGTGTGACATCTGGGACACAGCTTTGACTAAGAACTCTCTTTTTGTTCTTACTTTATGGCTTAAAAAAAAAAATCGAGATATATATCTTATATCGCCATCCAGCTAAAAAATATCGAGATATGAATTTTGGGTCATATCGCCCAGCCCTAGCTTCAAGGTTTGATGTGCTGTGTTCAGACATGCTTTTCTGCATATCTTGGTTGTAACGAGTGGTTATTTGAGTTACTGTCGCCTTTCTATGAGATTGAAGTAATGTCACCTTCAATAAGGCATTTTCTCCCAGAGAATTGATGCTCACTGGCTTTTCTGACCATCTTCTGTAAACCCTAGAGATGATTCTGGGGGAAAAATCCCAGTAGATCAGCAGTTTCTGAAATACTCAGCGCAGCCTGTCTAGCACTAACAACCATGCTGCATTCAAAGTCCCTTAAATCAACTTCCTTCCTCACTCTGATGTAAATAAAGTGGTGGTTTAAAGTAGTGAATGATTTAGCCTTACATAATAATGATAATAATGTGGTTCATGTATGCAGATGGCTGTCCCCTCTGAGCCTCATTCTGTTGTACGTTTCTTCCTGTTAAAAGGGAGTTTTTCCTTCTCACTGTCGCCAATTGCTTGCTCATTGGGGGTCTTCTGACTGTTGGAGTTTTCACTGTATCACTGTGGGGTCTTTACCTTAAAACATAATGTGCCTTAAGGTGACTGTTGTTGTGATTTGTTGCCATATAAATACAAGTGAATTAAACTGAATTGTTTAATCCTTTTTTAAAAACGTTCTTAAGCACTTTTTAGAGTCCTATGCTAGACTGGCAACCTCTCCACTATGCATGTATGGATGCATGGCATTTATTTGGTGGGTAAAAAAAAAAAATTGTGAGCAAGGAACATGGTGGCTAGCCAGAAAAAACCAACCAACCAAACAAAACAACCTTTGACTGCCACCCAGATTTAGGCCAATATGTGACCTTCAAAAGCCAGATGAAAGATTGACAGCCAACCTCATCTCTATGGAGAGTTTAAGGTTGACTGACAGCTGTCAACGCCCCGTTTCCCCACCCCACCGTGCAGCTTGAAGTCATCATCTATCAGAAGCAGAACTATGTCACTTTCTCTCCATCGCTCTCTCTCCCTTTTACTTAATCCCTCAGTCAGTTTAACAACTGTCTGTAGCTTTGACCTGGACCCCGTTAATACATAATCTGCTATCTCCAGAACGAACATGCCACAACCCTCCCCCACCATCGTGCCAGGCCTAAGCAAGCAAGAAAATTGCGGCTAGTGTGTCAGTCATGCATTGCAGAGCAAAGCAAAGCTGACGTGAACTGGCACTGAGTCACCTGGCCAAAGTCCGTGATGAGGGGGTCAACGCCCTCAGCAGGGGTGGAAGTAAAGAAGGTAGAGTCCTAGAGTAGCTTATATTGTGTTTATGCCAGTTTGGGGGTGGGGGTGTCCTAGTTAGCCCTGCTCTAGGGTATTCCATAAAGCATCATATAGTGAGGTTGGTGGGGCCATGCCATCTGCATTTACACATGGGCTATTAATTCAAAGGGAAATTCTTTCTGCTTCTGGATGCAACATATTGCTAATGAATTATTTGAGGTATTCAGAATATCCAATTTACAATCTCATAACTTATTCAACAAAAAATGTTAGAGAAGCATTATTGCTGCCATCTATCCATTTTCTATTACTTGTCCAGATTCAGGTTGTAGGGACAGACCTCTATCTCCCCAGCAACCATTTTCGGCTCTTCAGGGGTGATATCGAGCCACTTGTGAGACCTCATCTCTCTAGTGTGTCCCGAGTCTACCTTCACGAATTCTCTTGGTTGGAAAAACCAGAAACACCTCACCTGCCTGGAGTTAATGCTGCTATTAAGACTAATAGTGTTACCTGATAAAACAACATTACAACATTTTACCTGACAGGCTGAAACATACTATATTGCTAAGTCTGAATTATGTTATCTTTTTTGGAAAAAAGTAACCAAAACCTCCAAATAACTACTTAGCCATCCCAAAATAAGTGGATGATTTTTTTGCATTTTTTTTTCTAAATGCATTAGCTCAGCCTGCCTTTTTGTATAAGGAAAAAAACGGATGGAGTAAATTTGCAGTGTTTTATGACAATGGAGCGACCCTTTAACCAAAAGCAAATCTGCCTACGATTACCACCAAAACCCATGTTGCCTAGCAACGTACAATTTAGGAACATGCTTTCAGAGCAGCTTTTGCGGACGTGTCCATTAACAGATGAAATTACCAAAGCAACAAATGTCAGCCACATGCAAATGAGGTCTACTCTGCTGACTGTGTGTGTACTAACAATGTGATATATGTGTATGACGCAGACATGAAGAAATCTGTTTCCAAAGCATATTTTGACTATCGAGCAGTGGGGTTCTTTTAATGTCTGCTCTTTTGGGCTTAAAAACAAAAGAAAACAAAGGAACAAAACACACACACACAAGAGGACAACAAAGCTGTCTCCGTTCAATAATGTGTATCCAGCCTGTCCTGTACATTTTAAGTCTATTTCAATCCACTATCTATGTACAGAAGGTCTCACGGAAAGCCAGAAGGCTGGTCTGAGCAAAATGGGACTATCTATGGATTACTGCAGCAAAGGAAGGATTAAGCCTCACTCCCTGTACTCATCAGAACCTGCAAAGAGAGAATGACACAATCACACATCGGCCATCAGCAGTGTAATTCGATTTTATCTGACCAGTGATGCTGCTAGTCAGCCTCGGGTGAGCTGGTGCTGATGGAGAAATCGGCCTTTATTGCCCAGCCTATAAAATCAACTTCTATCAGGCCATGGGATTTAAATATAATTTAGGTAGCCACTCTTGTGCTGATTTAAAGCTTTAATCTGATATCCAAATAAATCTGACCGACTACACAATGAGGATGAATTGACTGAATGCATTTTATTTAATCCGGAATTGAAAAGTGAATTTGGGACACAACCCATTAAATAAACACTAAAAAAACAGAAACAAAGAGGAGTCTCAGAAATAAAATGAATTAGCAGATCTGTTCATGAGGAACAAGGTAAGGCTAATTGCTATTCTACGCAGGTTGGCGGTACACCTTGGCAGGCAGAAGGGCCTGAAGGAATGCTGTGTGGCCCGAGTGGCTATAAAGCTTTTCGAGGCTACCGTGATGCATCCTTATTATCACAATGAGGGAAGATATCTGTGTTTACTGCAACAAGGGCTCAGGGGCCATGGGGAGACGGTGCAAGGCACAGAAAAAGAGGATGTGATCAAAAACAGCTGCAGTTACAATGACACCCCAGCTGAAGAGCTACACAACTAATGCTGCAATCACCATTATGCAACATCTTGAATCCTATACAGTTGTGGCAGAACAAATTCTTTTTTTTTTCTTAAATGGCCTGTTGATTTTGCTTTTGCGCCAAATAGTTACCATTTGATACAGCAGATAAGAGCTAAATTATTTTGAAAAAAGCATATCTGCAGAAGGAGTCGGTGGCAAACTCAATCCCACATACTGCACACAGATGCACACACAAGCTACCTCCTGTTCCCACACAATAATTGCACACAACATCTGACTTCTCTAGTCAAAGAAATCCTAATGTGAACTGTTCACACATGAATGCGGTGACTGACAGACTGTAACATGAAGACCGTGCACAGTTGTTAAATTTTAAAACATATCAGAAAGGCTGCTGACAGCTGTTCCTCCCAAATCCTCTATATTGCGCCTCGTCAATGCCATTCGTGTTGTATTTAATGGGCGATATCTCATTCTGACAAAGGAACTGCATGAGATTAGTGAAATGACAAAAGGTCTTCAGAGAAAGTAACAGGAATTCTGACAAATCAGGCTCTCGCAGAGATAAGCAGACGAGAAAGTGAGATGTAAGTATCGGCTTAGGACGTGGGGTAGATTACAAGAATGCTTAAAGCAAAAAGTTATCCTTTTATGGTAATAATTCAAAATCTGGACAGCAGCTTTATAAAAAATAGACAAGGGCAGCAAGAAAAGACACATCATTTATCTACTGTTGATGTAATTAGTGCCAAGACAGGAGAGGAAACAAATGACAGCACAGACCAGAAAGATAAAACGATTCAAAAAGTCTTCCATTAACATTCAAACTGTGTTTGGATTTTTTTAAGGTCAAGAATCATGCATAGCATACCAGTATCCATGCTGAGCTAAATAGATTTCACATACCCCTAGTCTGAATGCTGGTATAAAGCAAAGTATGCTGGTATAAAGCGAAGGCTTATCTGGTATTCACTTACTCATGATTCATCACGACAAAGGATGAAAATAGATTTACAGTGTCTTCTCCTTTTATTTATTTTTTTAAAGAAACAACTGCTGAATGGCTCTTAGAAATGTCAAAGTAATATTTAAAAGTTGATATGATTTCTAACAAAGCAGCAGCACTGCTTTGTGCTGCTCCTGAAAGCAATGAGAGGAATGGGAACTGGTATCTTACATAAATCACACACAAAATGAAGAGCTCTGTCACAAGTAAACAGCCTTATCTATTGAAAACATGTGAAACAGCCAAGAGCACATCTATCATGAAAACAGACAAATACCAGATAAATCTAAAAGGAGAAAAAAATAGGATTTACTTGTATCTGGAGATGCCATAGTCGACACGATGACTGGTGGACCCGTGCGTCGACTTAGCTTCTGGTTAGCAGCCAGGGCACCTTGGCCTTGAATGGGTGCTCCCACGGGAACGAGAGCATTGTCTGATCCTGGTCCCCCACCCTTTCGGATCAGCTGAGGACTAGGGTGAGGGCTGTGCATGGGTGACAATGGCACTAAGTTCCTGTCCCTCTTCATCAGCTCTATGGGCACTGTGTAGTTGGTAGAGTATGCTTTTGGTACCTGTTGCGGTGGCTGTGGTAAAGCAGGCATGGATATAGGCATCTGCTGTGGCATACCTGGCATCGAGTGAATGGACCCCGCAATGGCAGGCATTGACCCAGTCATCTGGTGAGGCATTATCTGCATACCTGGCATAGGCACCCCTGGCATCCCAGAAGAGTAGGCTGACATGGGTCTTGACTGGACAGACATGAGGGCTCCAGCGTATGGCCCTGGTGAACGAGGGGGTTGGCCTGGGTATCCTCCAGAGGCCTCCAGTAACTGCTGCGAGGGAGCACTGCTGGGCCTTCTACCGATTACTTCTCCCATCCGCGGAGAGATAGTTTGCATGGCCCCAGGTGTTGGTGGGGGCATTAGTTGGGGATCTACTGCTAAAGGTTGTGGGGTATGTGGTGGATGATGATGGTGGTGGTGTGGTTGATAGATGTCTGCGCGATGGCTAAAGCTATTAGAGCGACCTCGCATGGGCGTTTGAGGTTGGGAGGGGGCTGGTGTAGCTTCTATTGGGCGCTTGTAATGGTGGACCAGGCGAGACAGCACACGAGCCTGACCGAGGTTTGGGGCAACTGTGCGGACATCATTCTCCTCCATGACAGCCAGCATGCTAGTGGAGTCAAACCCCTGCTGGATAAGTGAGGAGATGGTGCTCTCTGAGAGGCCCTCGTTTCGCAACAGAGAAAGAAACTCTGGATCGACCGACTTCTTGGGATCCACCGGCAAAGGAGTCTGTGGGGCGGTTGGTGGAGGAGCGGGAAGAGGGGCAGGGAGTGGAGTAGCTGGGGGAGGAGGGGCTGGAGTTGGAACCACTTGCAGAGGTGGAGGTGCAGCAGGGGCAATTGCTGCAGTATGGACTGGAGTAGGTGGAGCAGGAAGTGGTGCAGCCATAGAAAGGTTAGGGTCAGTGACCGGCATGGTAGGCGGAGGTGGCAGAGGTTGAGGTTGTTGCTGTTGCAGATGGTGTTGCTGCAACTGTTCTTGCTGAAGATGCTGTTGCTGAATTTGCTGTTGTTGTATTTGTTGCTGTTGTAGTTGTTGCTGCTGTAACTGCTGCTGCTGAAGTTGTTGCTGTTGGAACTGCTGCTGTTGTATTTGTTGATGCTGTTGTAACTGTTGCTGTTGTATTTGTTGCTGCTGTTGTAACTGTTGCTGCTGTATTTGTTGCTGATGCTGTAATTGATGCTGTTGCTGGATGGTTAACGGTGAGGCTGTCTCTTGCCTCATAATCATGCTTTGACTGGCTGGATCTACCACTAGACAGGTGGCAGCCTGCTGCTGCGGATCCAGAGGGCGGCCATTAGCATCAGTATAAACGGACTGACTTGTCAGAGGCGGAGGCTCACTGGCATACCGAGGAGACGGCTGCTCCATTCCATAGTGAGCAGGAGGGGGGTCTCGAGGGGATATCTTAGCAGAAGTTATAGCACCAGGTTCCCTATATGCCCTATTCAATTCATGAGTGCTTGGAGGAGGGGGAGGAGGTAAAGGTGATGGGGGCCCTTGAGATCCAGCCCGCACTACCTGACCTTGATCCCACGCAGTACGAGCCCCAGGTGTCATTCCTAAATGTGAGCCCGACCTGCTGAGAGGATGAGGCAGCGGAGGCTGATGCTCAGATCGGTAAAAGGCCTCCGGTGGCCGAGGAGTCATGGCTGGGTCATGGGAGTAGTAGTCCTGGTGTGGAATGGATCCTCGATGAGCCATGGGCACTCGTTCGTAGTGGTTTAGATCTGGCACAGAGCCCTTCCTAAGCCCCCGTGGGTCGTGTCTCTCGGCGTAAACCTGTCCGTAAAGGGAATCTTGGTAGGAATACGGGTCGCGTTTCAAATCGAGGTCAGGAAGACGCACCCCAGGTGGTGGCTCATACCACCCTCCTCCCTCTCCGTATGACAAAGAGCTCCGCCGGCCTGTTACTCTTGCCTGCTGTTCGTACACGCTGTCAGGTCTTTCCCACTGACCCTCATTCCCCCCTAACGTGTCCCAACTGTGGGAGCGTCCGAGGCTCACTTTGTTAGGGACAAGCATTGGCGAAAAAGAAAAAAGCTGAAAATCTGTTAACAGAGGAAAGAAAAAAACACAGAAATAGAAAAAATAAAGAGCTCCCAACAGGCAGTGTGTGTGAGAGAGAGAAAGTTCTCTTTCAGGTCTTCATGTGCAGCAGCAACAAAAAAATTGAACGGAGTGAGAAAGGATGAAGATGAAGCAAAGTCTAGCGTTTCACCTGATATCTGTTTGTAATATTGTAAGTCCGTGCTATCAGGTGACTTCCCCCTTTGCTGGCAGCCCTTGAATAATTAATCTCTGGCCATGCTGGCTTGTTGCGCATGAGGAAAGAGGACACCACACACAAACATATCCACATCACACCAAACCACACAAACACTGCAGAGGTAGAAGACACAGAAACAGAGTGCATGCTTGAGCTAGCCAGCAAACATTCATCCAAAAAAAAAAAAAAAGGGGGGGGGGGGGAGAAGTGGATAGGTTGGGTTATAGGTTGGGATGGGCAGGGGCTTGTACTAATCCAATAGGGTTTAGCTGTCCCTTCTCCGGGACATTTTACTTGCTCTGCCGATTGCTATGAGGGATTACACCTAAATAAAGCCTGTTTAATTCCACATCCAACTGTGACGTCATGTGAACCAGATACGAGCGTATCTGGTGATGGTGATGAGTATCGTGATCATGGTAATGCCAGTGATTTTGATTCCATTCCCAAATCCCTTACCCGCTCTTTCAGAGACACCTACCTGAAGCTGCTGCTGATGCGCTGCCGTCAACAGGTCTCAGAACGTAGTTTGGCCGAGTGATGGCGAGGGGAGGGGAGGCCAGGCAAGACGTACAGCTTCATTGAAAACAAATGAAATACAGGTCTCCCAGCTAAGTCCCATGTGCTGTCAGTAAACATCAAATCCACTCTGATTGGACACTAATCCTCCAGGCCCCATGCTTGCAGCAGAGCCACCACGCAACTGCTGCCCAACTCTCTGTGAAATGTCATTGATGGCTCTGTGGTGCTTACTGACAGTGCCTCACTCTCTTTGATTTGGGATCAGTCAGACCTGCTGTCTGTATGTAAAATGCAGGACAATGAAAATTGTGATTGCAGAATGCATGATGAAATCCACACGCAACATCTGGCCTCAAAATGAATGAGTGAAATACGTCACTTTGTACAGACCCTCAGTATAATTTAATCTGGCCATTTATATTACAGTTCTATCTATATGCATCTTACTGTCAGTAAAATACAGCACCTTCCCCCTCTTTCACAAATCTCCTCTGATCTCCTTCACTTAGGGAGGCTCTGTAATCTGGATTTGCCCCTTTGCAGAGAAAACTAAAACACCGGGGAGGGGGATACGAGTGTGTGCACATATGTGTGTGAAGGGGGAGGGAGGGATCTTTTTGTAACAGCAGTTAATCCCAATGCACCTACAACCTTCGCTGAGCAAGAGCACCAAAACACAATCTCATTTCAATTTGTTCAAACAAGGAGGCGTATGAAAACAAAACAAACTGTGCTATGTATCATCCAAGAGACATTCATTAAGTTGTAATTAACTGGATACATTTATCATTTCAATTAAAAAAGGTGATTTTCATTGCGTGGCTCTAAAGGTGTACTTACCCAGCTTTCTGCAGGTCTTACTTCATGCCGTTGTGGCTGAAACCCGATCCTGATCTGGATCTTGTTTATTAATGCATGAAAATACATGTAAGATGAGGAAGTGTCCATCTGAAATTCCCTCTCAGAGACAGCGAGGGTGTGGTAATATATAAGACCAAAGCCTTGGTTAATATCGGTGTTAATGGAAAACTCCTGAATACTCATTGGCACTAATATTTTGCTTAATCGGAGTTGTGTAATTAAAAGAAGGAAGAGACCAAAGAGGGAGACTTTTTGGCTGTTTTCTGAGAGCTTTTCTGAACTGCTAGCCTGCTTCATGTGAGAAAGGAAATTAAAAGGGAAGGAGAGGAGGCACGAGTGAACCATCACAAAGATCTAAAACAGACTGTAAAGATGAATTATTAAATCAAAGCAGAGGAATGGGGGGGGGGGGGGGGGGGTCACTTTTGAATCCCATTTTGAATTTATTAACCAATGGGGGGGTGGGGGGGTTACATTCATTCAATCTACGGGTGTCATTCACCACCTGAAGACACGCAGTATTTTCTGTGTTTAATGTTAAACTTGGACAACACAGAAGCAACTTTCCATGCTGTCATAATCCAAAATGATTATTCATTTCCAAAAGTCAGACTTCACACATATCATTCCTAATTGAGACGCTTGCCTACAACCATCATCGCAAGGCTGACAGTCTTTATTGAGAACTGAATAATGCTGCTTAGAGCTGGAAAAAGAAATATCGCTAGCTCTCTGTCAGTATATTCATTAATATATCCACATTTGTGTCAAGGGCAGCAGGGTAGTAAAGACCGACTTCCTTCCCTAACCTCATCCGCTCCTCTCATTACTTTTTCTGCCCTGGTTCTCGAGCGACTCAGTACAGCAGAGCAGATCACTCATGCCCATAAAGTCAACTTCAAATAGAGAGACGGGAGCAGAGGTGTGTGCTCAGGGTTTGCGGATCTAATCCTAACAGGAAAGCAAATCACGGCGTTCTGTTTGCTTCAAACTAAACAATGTCTGACTGTCAAATTTTAATGTTCCAACATTTGCCATACTTCCCCGACTGTGCACACAACGCCAGATTTCCCGTAACAGCAGGATTAAGGAATTAAGCCGAGGATTTTTAGAACAAATATAATACCACCCCAGCAGAAGCTTATAGAGACCCTAGACTGAATAAGATTTGACTGGTTAAAAATTCAAAAGCTCTAAAACGTATAGAAGCCTCAAGTAAATGAACCTGGAGTGAAAATGCAGTTATGGCATTAATAGATTACAGAAAATACTTCTCTATGTTTTCTCTGGTTTTACTTTTTAAGAATCAGAAGAGTGCACTTTTCTCAGTATTAAAGAGAAACGCATTAAGAAGCAATTTACATGAATGGTGTGCAATTGCTAGACCTATGGCTAATCCATTGCACAATACGAACGCCATTGTTTAATAAACATGCTTCAACTCTCTGTCACTCAGCCCTCTCAAACATTGCAGCTAAGCCAGCGGGACAACCAGACGTGGGTCACTTTATGTGTCCACATGGTCTTATCATGCAAAATGTTTGCATGCTTTACCAAATGTCAAATCAGAAGGTTTACATGCAACAAGCAGATTTAGAAATCTGAGGTCTCTCCACACGCACACACAGATATTTGGCTTGAGCAATCCCATATCCCCACTCAGCTTTTTGACCCTGCTCTGCTCTTCTTCTGACATGCAGCACAGACAGCAGTGGCCACGGTGCTTCATTAATGCTCCTTTTCATTCACACGCGCAGACTGCTGCTAAAGCCTTGGCCTTGGTCTAGTGTGCATACATGAATAGGAATCACACGCTAACTCAAAGTGAATATAACAGGAATAAAAAACAACTGTCTCCTAGAGTGTGACACGCCACGTACCAAAGGCATGATTCGAATGTTAAACACACATTGACTTATGCATGAGCGCGAGGCAGGAGGCACTAACTGGAAATGGGATTACAATGCCAACACTGCTGCAAAGAATAATGCTGTCAGATGAATTGCAATGCAGCCTTAACAGACATTATGTACATGACTGGCTTATATGTGATTCCAGTGGGATTATTTGTCTCTAAAGGCAACTCCATGGGGAATGAATGGACAGTAAAATGGAGGTAGATGACAATGAAGCTGGTACTTATCTAAATGACAATCATACACAGGGCAAAATTCATAAGTGACACACAATTCTTTCCATTTTTGCTGCTACATATACACACACAGCAGCAGAAGCCCGCAAATTCTCCAGAATTTCCTCTATGTCAGCTATGTTACACTGTGATCCCTCTACACATAATCCATCTCCATTGCGTGCATCCCATCATCCCACCTCTCCAGCCCATCCTTCATCCAGTCCCTAGCCTGATCCAAGGAAGCCACAAGTCATTAAATACTCCTTGTCGTAGCTGAGGAGTGCATTTGATTTCTTCCAGGAGCCCATTTCCAACTTTTAACAAAAGTGCTGTATGCCAGCATAAACAAAGCCAAATAGAGGCACTAGACGTAAGAAAACAAACAAGCAAAGTCACATGCTAATGACAATAACAACAAAATCACACATGACAGTGTTTTTCCCTCCAAATATAACACTGTTGTATCTTTGCTTTTCTGCTCCCCTCGCTCAGTTATGCTCTCCATAAAGCCTATAAAGGGGTCGTGGATTTTGGTGAGGAGCCTGGAACAAGCCCGAAGGCAGGGTGGTGGGATGGTGGCGGGGGGAGCTCTGACCCAGACACCACTCCGATGACTTCACACAAGAGCTGGATGCCAGAGTATGGAGAGAGTAGGGTGGATAATGGGGGGCAAGGGAGGGTTAAAAGCAAAAAGGTATATGTAGCAGAGCCCCGAGTGTGCTAAAAAGCTCAGGATACAGAGGCCCCATGCACCTCACCCCCTCCCCCTCTGGGGTGTGTGTGTGTGTGTGTGTGTGTGTGGGGGGGGGGGGGGGGGGGGGATGACATCAGGACAACTCCACCCTTTTTTCCCCCACTACGTCCCTGCTTGTCCTCTCTGTTTAATTTGAAGCGTTTGGTTATAATGAAAAAGCGTGCAGGTCCGTTAAATGCGAGGAGATGAATAATTCACGGGCAAAATTTTACAGTGTAGCGGCTTGACTGGCCACATTATTTACTACTCTCTGTTAAAACATTTCTCCCCGTTGTACACATGACAAAACAAGATGCATTATCAGGCATTAACATATTTATTTAACTGCCAGCTAAAGCACTTGGAGTCGCCATGACAAATTCCACTACCCCACCTTGTGGTGTTTGCGTCCAAGCACAGATTCTCAACTTGTAAATCAACATTCAGGAACATGCTGTCGCTGCGACCTAGTTCACATCGCAGCGCCATTCACACCCCGTCTCTGCCTGGATCAGTCAGTTAGCTCTGGCTAAATAGCAATGGCAACAACTTGCATTGCTGCCCAAGCCAATGCATGCTGGGTACACAGATGGAGCAGACAGAAGGAGACAGAGAGAGGAGAGAGTTAGAAAAAGGAGGGGGAATGACAGAGTATGGGAACTGATGCTCACAACAGATGTTTGCCATAGTTCCCTTATTGCGGTTACACTCTTCTTGGCACTTTATCAAACCCACAAAGAGGAGGAACATTTGCACTATATAAATTTTAGAAGCTGATATCAAAACTAAACAAAAGAGAAACAAGCGGAAACATCTCTGTAATCAAATAGGACTCACTTTCATGATGGATTAATAAGTTTAATAAACTCCCTCTATGTCGACACAATTAGCTGAGTAGTCAGTAGTTGGTTGGTGCAGTTTTTAAAAGTATTGTCATACATGTGCACCAAATTAATTTGATTCTGTTGTTGTTTAACTCCCAACAACTACAGATTCATTACGTAGTTCATACAAGGGGGGATACAGTACAGTACAAGCTCGGGGGCTGGAACCGGCCCTCACACTATCTCAGTCCAGTCCCCAGTGGCCTAAGTCAATGAAAGCTGTCGCTTCAGCAGGAGGCCTGTGCTACCCATGATTTGTTTTTTAATACATGCATAAATCATACTAAATGTATGTTTCTCATCACTTGAACTGACTCAAAGTGCACCTCATTAAAATGAAGTTTGTGAGGGTACTCCTTCTGCTGCTCTGCAGCATCAGTAGGATAACACTGTAGCAGCACAAGAACCAGTTCTCAACTAGCTGCACGTCCTGGTTGGAGTGACCCTCCAGTTCCCAGAAAAGAGAGCAAATCAAAGAGTACCGTCACCTGCAGTCTGAAACGGGTCGTGAAGTTTGTCGGACTGCAAGATGAGTCTCACAATAATAGCCTGAAGAGCTTCCCAGTAGAGAAATAGGATACAGAAAGTGCTGTGGTTGAACTTTCAAAACAAGAGCACAATCGACTGCAAGAGATTATTGATCACCGCTGTCACAGTTAATATATGGTGCAAAATCACAACAACTGTCACCTTAGGGCGCTTTTGATTGAAAGGCAAAGACCCTACAGTAATACAGAGAAAAGCCCAACAATCAGAAAGCCCCCTGTGAGTAAGCCCCTGGTGACAATGGGAAAGAAAAACTCCGTTTTAACAGGAAGAAACCTCCTGTGGGACCAGGCATCTGCACCAAAGAGCTGGGGTAGGGGGAAGAAGACAGGACAGAAGACACACAAAAGAAGAGAACCAATGAGACAGTCTCATAAAAAATAAAATAAAATAAATAAAGACATCGTAAAATATGCTTGACAAGACTTCCTGAGGAATTGGTGACTTATTTTAATCTGTCATGTCACTAAAAGTCATGAATTTCAGCATTGTTCAATGTGCAGTCTTTTGATTACTGCATCAACACGGGTCTTTTTCTGATTATCCAAATCAGGGTCACGGGTCTGCTGGAGCTTATCCCAGCTATAATAAGGCAACAGCCAGGGCCTATCATAGTGCTAGCACAGAGAGACAACCATTTATGCTCACATTCACACCTAGAGCCAATGCAGAATCACCAATTAACCTAACATGCATGTCGCTGCTGGGGAGAAAGCTGGAGTACCCAGAGGGAATCTAAGTAGGCACAAAAGGCCCCAGCAGACTGGTGTATACAAATCTGCTGTGAGGTGACAGTGCTAACCACCACACCACTGTGCTGCCCCAAACACCTGGTCATTTAAGCTCTAAATCTTAATAAATTGAAGCATTAGGGAAAAGGGCAGTGGTGCTGTTTCATGCATCTAATGAGTGCCTTTTGTCCACTGATACAACTGAACAAATGACAACATTGTTTCCAGTTCTGGGAAGTTTACCAACTTTCCTAAGACAACTTCTTGCGGGAAAGCCCAAACTGATTATTGATTAACCGTCAGAAGTGCTTCATCAGGCAAAAAGCCGAACAGCATCTGTTTTCAAAATCTCAAATCCGAGTATTTGTTCTATACTGCGATGCGAATATCTTTGGACGGTGAATCACATCGGATATCTTCAACAGAAAAACACTCACCGTTCCAGTAAATTCTACATTCCAGCACCGTGACTACCTTTGATGGGAGTAAACAGCCACACTTGATCAGCCGTTTCGAATTCGATTTAGGCCGCAGGCGCAGCTCAGTTAGCCACTCATCACAATGAGTAAAGATGTAATCAATGCGCTCTGCTGTGAAACAAGTATTGGATTGACACAGTTATCCTCAGAAGATAAATGGAGATTACAGAAGCTCCTCCTGCCGTCTCGCCAAGTGCAGCCCACGACAACAACACAATCACAATCACTCCATATTGTTCTTATTTTTGTCAATACACATGATATGAACTTTGATTTCTATTTCACGCCTCAGTCCCACCACTCTGTTTATAGATAATAGTGGGTGGCTTTGACATTATGGTGTAGAACACCCCATGCCTCTGGTTTTAAAATACTCTTTTTATATGGTTCAGTAGATTTAATGCTACCGTGAAAGCAGCGTGATTCACCACCCTCTGATCTTTTAACTTCCCTGATGTGAATCACCCTCTTCTACAGATTTTTTTAAGAGCAGCTGTGATGACTAACTGCAGTAGAAAAAAAAAAGTCCCCCTTCATCTTTGGCAGTGACTTCATTGTTGATAAGTAGTGCAGATATGGACACTGCTGACACTGTGGAACAAACAAGGCAGCTCACACAACACTGTTATATATTGAACAAAGATGGTGCCGGTGTGTGCGGCTCACCGTCTGTCTCTGTCAATTTTGTGTTTGTTTGTTTTGTTTTTTACAATTTGTGCCACCCAAATCAACTCGCGACTGGTATATGAACGCCAAAAACTTTTGGATCTTCAATAGTTTCTGACAAATCAGCAAGGACAAACAACAGGGTATCCCCCATCTCTGGCTGATGTTCCTGCTTACCTGCTATGCGGAGCGCTTCCTGCTTCAACGCATCGTCGCAGATGCCGCAGTAAACGAGCCGATCAGCTAGTGAAGCTTAAAGCTTGCCTTACTTTTTCTCTAGCGGCTGCTCCAGTGGATTATAGTCTGTTCCATCGCATCCCAAGGCGTCTCCTGAATCATGTTGCTCCTTGTCTGGTTCCTGTCGTAGGCTTGAGTGGACGTGTGCCTGCTCGCTGGTGTTTTTCACGTCTTGGGCGCCGTGGAATAAACTTTGTGAATTTGTGCCCATTAACTTGAGTGATCAAGATGGCGCCGAGTATGGCAGCCTCGTCGCGAGCTCCCCCAAGCAACGGCTTTCTTCTGTGTTTAATTTTACTTTTCCTTTATTTTTTCACGAGCAGCACTTGTCTCCTTGTGTACGACCGACAAACCTTACTGGACATAAAAGACGGTCTTTCTTATAACTTTCCGGAGTTCAAGTTTTGCAACACGGACGCTCCGTTTGCAGACCCCCCATTCATCTCACCTGAGACGCCTTTGTTCTCTGGCCCTGGAGGCCGCAAACGCCGACGCAGAGGGAGAAGATCTGGCGTTCTGGTTCGACTGAGACGGCGCACTTACAGACCACCGTTACCCAGTTTATTACTGGCTAATATGCAGTCTCTGGAGAACAAGCTGTGCGAGCTTCGGGCACGGATCTCATTCCAGCGAGAGATGCGGGACTGCTGCGTGATCTGCCTCACAGAAACCTGGCTATCGGACAAAGTACCGGACTCCGCAATACAACTGCCGGGGTTCTCTGTGCACCGCGCGGACAGGTCACAGGATCTTACTGGGAAAAGCAGAGGCGGTGGTGTGTGTTTCATGATCAACAACAGCTGGTGTGATTATGCGAACGTGCACCCGGTCAAATCCTTCTGCTCACCGGACCTGGAGTACCTGATGATTAAGTGCCGGCCATTCTGGCTACCGAGGGAATTTACAGCAGTGATTATTACGGCTGTTTACATTCCCCCACAAGCCGACACTGACCGTGCACTCAGGGAACTGTACAGCGCGATCAGCAGCGAGGAAACCGCACACCCAGAGGCGGCGTTTATCACAGCCGGAGACTTTAATAAGGGAAACCTGAAGAAAGTCTCACCAAAACTCCATCAACACATCCTTTTCAACACACGTGGAAACCGGCAACTCGACCACTGTTACACCTCTTTCCGGGATGCGTACAAAGCCCTCCCCCGCGCCCCATTCGGCCAATCAGATCACTGCTCCATCCTGCTCCTGCCCGCCTACAGGCAGAAGCTGAAACAGGAAGCTCCAACCCGGAGGGCGGTGCACTGTTGGACGGACCAATCGGAGTCTGCGCTGCGGGACTGTTTTGATCACGCGGACTGGGAAATGTTTCACGTGGCCGCCAGAGACATTGATGAATACACAGACTCAGTCTGTGGATTTATCAGGAAATGCGTGGAAGATGTCGTCCCATCCAGAACAGTCAAATCCTTCCCAAATCAAAAACCCTGGATTAACGGAGATGTTCGCGCGGCACTGGCGGCACGGAACACCGCCTTTGCCTCCGCGAACACATCGGACTACAAACACGCACATTACCAACTCCGGAAGACGATCAAAGCAGCCAAACGTGAGTACAGGGACAGGGTGGAACAACAGTTTGACAACCCTCGGAGTATGTGGCAGGGACTAAACACGATCACAGACTTTAGAGGGAAAACCAGCACACCGCAGACCACGGCCTCTCTGTGTGAGGATCTAAACGTATTCTACGCTAGATTCGACACAGCGAACACCATGAGACCGGACAGTGTGCGCACCGCGGATGACGTCAGTGCGCACACTGTGTCTGAGGAGGATGTGCGGAAGTGCTTCAGGAAGGTGAACGCACGCAAAGCTACTGGTCCGGACGGGATTCCCGGCCGCGTCCTCAGGTCATGCGCGGCTCAGCTGGCTGGAGTGTTCACGCACATCTTCAACCTTTCCCTCTCTCTGTCTGTAGTCCCAGCCTGCTTCAAAATGGCCACCATCGTCCCTGTACCCAAATCCTCCACCATCTCCTCATTGAACGACTGGCGACCTGTAGCCCTGACCCCCATCGTAAGCAAATGCTTCGAGAAGCTGGTCAGGGACTTCATCTGCTCTGCACTACCCGACTCACTGGACCCTCTACAGTTTGCATACCGCCACAACAGGTCCACTGATGATGCCATAGCCCTGACACTACACACTGCCCTGTCACACCTGGAGAAGAGAGACACGTATGTGAGGATGCTGTTTGTAGATTACAGCTCAGCATTCAATACCATCGTTCCCTCGAAGCTGGACAGGAAACTGCAGGATCTAGGACTGAGCAGCTCCCTCTGCAGCTGGATCCTTAGCTTCCTGTCTGACAGACGCCAGGTGGTCAGACTGGGCAGCATCACCTCATCCCCCATCACACTGAACACTGGTGCTCCACAGGGGTGTGTACTGAGCCCTCTCCTGTACTCACTCTACACCTACGACTGCACAGCCACTAACAGCTCCAACATCATTGTGAAGTTTGCGGACGACACTACAGTGGTGGGTCTTATCACCAACGGTGATGAGACGGCTTACAGGGAGGAGGTCAGCGCCCTGACCCACTGGTGTCAAGACAACCATCTCACCCTCAACGTCGCAAAGACAAAGGAGTTGATAGTGGACTTCCGGAGGTGCAGAGAAGTACACACCCCCATCACCATCAACGGCGCTGCTGTGGAGAGAGTGAGCAGCTTCCGGTTCCTTGGCGTACACCTGGCTGAGGATCTTACGTGGTCAGTACACACAAACAAAACAGTGAAGAAGGCCCAGCAGCGCCTCTTCTTTCTCAGGAGACTGAAAAGATTCGGCATGAGCCCCCGCATCCTCAGGACCTTCTATCACTGTGCCATTGAGAGCATCCTCACTGGATGCATCACCACCTGGTATGGCAACAGCACCGCCTACAACTGCAAAGCTCTCCAGCGAGTAGTGCGGTGCTCTGAACGGATAATTGGAGGTGAGCTTCCCTCCCTCCAAGACATCTACAGGAAGCGGTGCCTGAGGAAAGCGGGGAGGATCATCAAGGACTCCAGTCACCCCAGCCATAAACTGTTCAGACTGCTTCCATCAGGAAGGAGGTTCTGCAGCATCCGGTCCCGTACCAGCAGACTGAGAGACAGCTTTTTCCATCAGGCCATCAGACTGCTGAACACGTCATAGACACCTCAGCTTCACTACTGGAACTTCAACATTATGCACTCCACACTGTATATAAATGCCACTTGTTTTGCACATATTCAACTCTGTATATTTTATATATTTTATTATTATTATTATTATTATTATTATTATTTTATTTTATTTTTTTACTATTTAATTTGTAAAAATGTGTATACACACACACACACACACACACACACACACACACACACACACACACACACACACGTAGGAAAATATTTAGTATACACATCCAGAAATGCATACACTATTATATATTGTACATATATTTATTAGTTTCAGGTTGGCCATTCTTGTATTTTGCTCGTTTGTGTTGTTGTGTTTGCACATCTCTGTTGCTTGTGGGGCTCGCACACAAGAATTTCACTCGCATGTGCTGTGCCAGTGTGCCTGCACATGTGATGTGACAATAAAAAGTGATTTGATTTGATTTGATTTGATTTGGGCTTCACAGACAACTTCTGCCCAGACTCCAGCTCCAATGAGGATGGCTTTAATAAATGCCCGGTCCATAGCAAGTAAAACGTTTGTCATAAACGATTTCTTTTCTTCAAATGGATTGGATCTCCTTTTTGTGACTGAGACATGGATGAAAATTGGTGAGTCTAGCTTCATTTCTGAAATATTGCCCTCCGACTGCTCATTTTTAAATGCTCCAAGGATATCAGGTAGAGGAGGAGGAATATTGACAGTTTTTAAAAGTAACTTTAATTGCAAGCAACTCCATGTACCGGTTCCCCCCTCCAGTTTTTAACTTTTGATGTTTGAACTGGGATGTTTTCAACCGATTGTGTGTGCAGTAATCTACCGACCACCAAAGTTTAACAAAGACTTTTTAAATGACTGTGGTGGGGCGTGGTCTGCGGTGCCGTGCGGACGCACCTGCACGGCATCCACAATCACGCCCGCCATGTTAAAACACGGGGACTCAGGGGTTGGGGTTGTGTTGTGGTGAGATGTGAATAAAGATGGCTCTAAATGATACTCCGTGGTCCCATCCATCCATCCATCCATCCATTCGCTTCCGCTTATCCTTTTCAGGGTCGCGGGGGGCGCTGGAGCCTATCCCAGCTGTCATAGGGCGAAAGGCGGGGTACACCCTGGACAGGTCGCCAGTCTGTCGCAGGGCTAACACATAGGGACAGACAACCATTCACACTCACATTCACTCGCACATTCACACCTAGTGGCAATTTGGATTAATCAATTAACCTATCCCCACAAGCTGCATGTCTTTGGACGGTGGGAGGAAGCCGGAGTACCCGGAGAGAACCCACGCAAACACGGGGAGAACATGCAAACTCCACACAGAAAGACCCCGGCCTGATGGTGGAATTGAACTCAGGACCTTCTTGCTGTGCGGCAACAGTGCTAACCACCGTGCCACCGTGCTGCCTACTCCGTGGTCCCGCCGTGCCTTATTCTCGCCACATTGGTGCCGAAACCCAGGAGGCGGCACGACGGGCCCACAACAGAGCCAGGGAAGGGAAGAGCTGTCCCAGATGATGGCTGAGACAGCGGCTATCCAGCGGGAGCAGGCGGCGGAGGTGCGTCGCCAGCAGGAAGAGCTGCGGGACCAGACCGAGCGCCACCTGAAAAGGATTGGGGATCTGGCGGCGCTGCTCTGGGCCTGGGCACCACCCCCCACAGGGGTGTTCCGACGGTGGTGAAGCAGTGGAGGAGCCACGTAAGGCACTTCAGCAACTGGAGGTGGTAGACGAGAGGAGCAGCGGTCCGCTCCGGCCGGAGGAGGAAGAGCAGCCGGGTGAAGGGCTGTTCCTGCCGGAATTGGTGGAGGAGCCGCTCCAGTCGGAGGCGGCGGACGAGGCACGCGAGGGTCTACACCTGCCGGAGGTAGAGGAGCTGCTGCGAGAAGTGCTGCTTCAGCCGGGAGCGGCACTCCAACTGGAGCCATGCCTGTGGGGCCGTGTCCGCTTGCTACGCGGGCGACCTCCGGACCAGCTTCGCCGTCGCCTGGCCAGGGGCTGGGGGCGCCGATGTTTTGGGCCGAGTCTCGCCCCAGTTCGCAGGGGGGAGTAGGTTCGGTCAGATTGCTCCCCGGCCTCAATCGGGCGATGGGGGTGTGTGGTGGGGCCCCACACACCAGCAGGGGCACACTCTTGACCTGGTGTTATCATGCGGTTTATCTGTTTTTAATTTGGAAATTGGAGATTCCGTGTTTTCTGATCACAAACCTGTTTTATTTGACATTTCTCTTGTGCATGAGTTTAAAGCTCGTGCTCCACCCAGGTGCTGTCGAATATTTAATTCTTCCACTGCTGCTCTCTTCTCCTCAACTTTTATAGAAAAAAATGCTTTTATTGACCCTGAAATTAGTTTAGGACTTAGTCTGGAACCTGTATTGAGACCCTAAACATTATGGCCCCATTAAAAACCAGGCGCCCTGAATGTATTCCCCAGCCCTGGTTAAATGAAGCCACCTGAGCGGTCAGACGTCAATGCAGGAGAGCAGAGCGAAAGTGGAAGAAGGACAAATTGCAGGTTTCTTTTGAAACGTTAAAGGACTGTTGGAAATGCTATCAAAATACAGTGAAAAATGAGAAAAACAGCCATTTTTCTCAGGTGATTGCATCAAATTGTCATAATCCCCACGCACTTTATAAGACCATCAGTTCTATTTTAAATGTGCCCCAGTCTGCCACCCGGAAGGCTCTGCTAATAGATGTAATCAGTTTCTTTCTTTTTTTGTAAACAAGGTTGAGTCCATCAGGTCAGCAATAGTACCTCCTACATATGACCCATCCACGTTTAGTCCCTGTTAAGCTGCCTTATACCAGTTTGAACCCATCTCAATTACACTTCTTAACGAGATGGTTAGTCACATTAAACCTTCTGGTTCTCCCGTGGATGTGATCCCTGCATGGCTCTTTAAAGAGGTTTTCCCTTCAATTGGAACCTCAGTCCTTGCTATTATAAATAGCAGTATTACTTCCAGTGTGGTTCCTGATGGTTTTAAACATGCAATTGTTAGCCCTTTATTTTAAAAAAAATGGCCTTGACCCTTTAGTTTGCTCAAATTTTAGACCTATTTCAAGACTTCCATTCCTTTCAAAGTTATTGGAAAAAATAGTTTTTACCCAACTGAATACGTTTCTTGATGCTAATGGCATCATAGAGATTTTTCAGTCTGGTTTTAAGCATCTACACTCCACTGAAACAGCACTTTTAAGTGTTTTTAACGATCTCTTTTCAGCTACTGATTGTGGAAGTTCCGTGATCCTTGTGCTTTTAGATCTTACTCCAGCGTTTGACACTGTTGACCACAATATTCTTATCTCTCGTTTGGAACACCTGGTTGGCATTAAAGCTGCAGCACTGGATTGGCTTCGCTCATATTTGAGTGGCAGAACGTTGAGTGTTAAAGTTGAAAATTTTGAGTCCACCTCAGCCCCCCTTCCTTGTGGGGTGCCCCAGGGCTCAATCCTTGGCCCTCTTCTTTTTTCATTATACCTGCTCCCTTTGGGGTCTATTTTTATAAAACACGAAATATCCTATCACTGCTACGCAGACGACTGCCAAATTTATTTGCCTTTAGCACCAAATGGCCCAGGCTCCATCCAAATCCTTTTGAACTGCCTTGAAGATATCAAAGCTTGGATGGCTCTGAACTTTTTGAGTTTCAATGAGAGTAAAACGGAGGTGATTGTATTTAGACCTAATAATATTTCATGCAGCCCGCTTGTAAATTGTGGTTGGCTAGGGTCTTATATCAAGCAGCATGTGACAAACTTGGGAGTCATTATGGACTCAGATTTTAAATTGGACAAACATATTAGTTCGGTGTTGCAAAAAAGCTTTTTCCAGCTGAGGCAAATAGCTAAGCTGAAGCCAGTTTTGTCAAGACGTGACATGGAGAAGGTAATACATGCCTTTATTTCAACACAGCTTGGCTACTGTAATGCACTGTTTTTTGGAGTCAGCCAACGATCTCTTGCTCGTCTTCAGCTCATTCAAAATGCTGCTGCCCGCCTCTTAACTGGTACCCACAGCTATGAACATGTAACACCTATCCTGTCTTCTCTTCATTGGCTTCCTGTTCATCACAGAATTAATTTCAAAGTCCTAACACTGGTTTATAAATGCCTTAATGGTCTTGCTCCCCCATACCTTTCCGAGTTACTTCAACCTTATATTCCTTCACGGACCCTCAGATCAGCTGACCAGCTGCTGTTGGTTGTCCCAAAATCAAGGCTTAAATGTAGAGGAGAACGAGCCTTTTCAGTTATGGCCCCAAAACTTTGGAATACGCTGCCTCTAAATATTAGACAGGCATCTTCGTTTCCTGTTTTTAAAATGCTTTTGAAAACACACCTTTTTTCGATAGCGTTCAGACTGGCTTGAGTTGATATGGTTTTTATGTGTTTTATTATGTTTTATGTGAGTGTCAGTGGTTGTATCTTGTGTTTTACCCTGTGTTTCTGTACAGCACTTTGGGCAAACTTTTTGTTTTTAAACGTGCTATATAAATAAACTGGATTTGGATTTGTTTAAGATATTGCCTCCACAGACAGCACACTGTAATTACTCTCCATTAAAAAAAAAAGAGGAGGGGAAATGTGTTTCCATGCAGGGTTGGTGGTTTGGAGAGGTTTGAGATGCCACATGTGGATCTCATTGTGAGGGTGGAAACTGAGAGCATCAAGGATTCATTAAGAAATCTATTAAGTAGTGTTTCCCAATCTTAGTGGGTTTTTTCTTCTTAGAAATAATAAAGTAAGTTTATATGTGATGTGTTGAAGGTGTCCAAGAATACCATAATATCATGCAAATTACTAAAATTACTTATATTTGCTTATAGTTTTTGGCAGCTTTAATAAAGACAATTTTCATTGACTGCAAGACTACATTCATTTGATAGACAGTCCAATTCAGACTGTCCAGCTCTTTTTCTCAGATTAATTCCAGCTGAGTTTAGAAAAATCAGGTCTGGACATTGTCAAATTTGCACTTTTTCACATGTAGTACAGAGAGGCAGACGTGTTCTCACTACTGGAAACACTCTTTGATTTAGCCGAGGGTCTGCTCTCTTGTAGGACACATGCAGCCCACTCGCTTACTATGATTTCACCTGTGCTATTTTAACACAGAGCCAGTCATCCCCTGGACTCTGTACTGGGGATGTGCCATATCTTAACATCCACCACTATACAGACATAAAAAACATTTATGGGATAGATAAGTGTCCCATCATGATATCAATGATATAACAACACCATGCATTTACATTCCCAAACATGCACAATGACCCAAGCCCAGAGATGTCTGAGAGCGAGAGAGCAGCGAGTCAGCCTCCATAGATGATTCAGTCCCTAAAAATGAATCTAACCTCCAACAAAGCCAACAAATACTTTGCAAAATTTCCACACAAAAAAAATAATCCTGTTTCAGGATTCAGTCAAAAACACTATATTAGCAGACACTAGCAGGTGATGATGTGCAGGAAGAAGAAGAGAATAACTTGTTAAAAAGATCAACCCAAGGCACAACATCCCAGGCAGAAAATATTTTCCACTTTAAGTTTTATTATGTGACAATATGGTGCAAGCTCTTGAAGAATTACAAGAATTACAAGTAACATTAGTTATTGTTATTGTTAAAGTGTTAAGCAGTTATTTATACTTTTACTGAAAATGTCCAGGGAAAACTGCCAAGGCTACTTTGTCTGCTTACATTTAACTTATGCTATATCACCCTTGTCTATAATGCTGCTGCTCCTAGAACCACAACAGATTTACACTTCAAATGAGGTAGTTTGTCATCAACGACACAAGCTTACTGGAAAAGAAGGATGGAAAATATCCTTCACTTTGTTCACACTAATAAATGCTGCTGCCTGCAAGCTGCAGTCACAGATAAAGTGTTGTTCAGAGATGCCACTATTGCAAATTTCCTTGAAATATCATGGTATAATTTTGAGGCTATATTCCTCACCCTGCATTATACCAGGGAGCTGGCAGGTTAAAGAATGTTATGTTATGTTAATGTTATGCTGGACATTTGCATTCATACTTTAAACGCCACTGGTAAACATCTAGGAATTCTCAGGGGTAATAAATAAACAGCAAGGAGGTGCAGCTAATCATTATTATAAATATCAGTTACTTTGATTAAACAATAAATCGATAAACCTGTAAATTATTCACAAGGCTTGTTTTATCTGACTGTCGAGGTTGTTGAGGTGTAAGATCCCCGCATTTTTTCAAATAAATCATGAATTAATGAGCTTGTAATTTAGCTTTTAAACACACTTTTTTTGTGTGCTAAATTTATCTCGATGGCTTGTAGATCTAAGACAAAGTGCTGAGTATGGCACTAAAGTGTTGGTGCAGCTGATGAGTTTGGACAGATGCCTGTTGACTGTTCGGTAAAAAACAAAAGACAAAATGCAGAAAAGAAAAGTTTCTTGTTTTGTGCTTCTCTCCATCTTAAACACACAAATCAACTCCAACTCCACCAAATCCCAGGGCTCTGAGGAGTGCTTCGCTTTATTACAGTCTCCCTACTTCATTCTTCCAGCAATGTGGAAACATTGAACTCAAGCCTCAGCCATCAACCCAAACACACACACACATTTTTTTCTGGGCTAGACATCCTTCAAAGATGAAGTTTGGAGCCTCGGCGGGTCCCAAGGCTCCCTTTTGACACACACAAACACACTTATGCAAACGATCCCGCTGGCTTTTTCACTGAATTTTGTAGCAGCGGGCTAAAAAGCTTAAATACTTGTGGAAACTTCAGAGTGAATTACTCAGACAAACTCAAAAGTTATATGTGCCCACTCAAAGTCACAAGAACGCCTGCAACCTAAAACAAAATAAAAATCAATATTTGAATGTATAGCCAGCATTTCAAATGTAAACACACAGAAACAGAGAATGAAGAAGTTCGCCACACTCACCCTCACAGATTCTGTCCAGCCGCTGGCGTTTCACTTTATGCTTGTCGATTAGAGCCATCTCGTCACAGCTTGGTAGATGAAGTGACTTCTCCTCTCCTGATTTTTGACCCTACCTCTTGTCCTTAAAATCCCAAAGAAGCTAAGAGAGTTGATATTTTACACCTGAAATTCAAGAAAGCAGTGACAAAGATCATTAATGAAAGGATGCCTAGATGGAGGGAGGTTGTTTAGAGTATTTATACTTTTAAATTTTTAGTGAGCTACCACACATATATCAGGGTAAGCGTGATAAGTGATGAGCTATACTTGGAGTTAAGATAATTTGCATCAGCAGTCCCCTTGGGAGGCAGCACCTCGCACACAATACTTAACAATGCAAAGCAGCACAGTGCATGCATATAACTGCCAATAAAATGTAGAGCCAGTGCTTAGAGTTAGGTGCCTTTTAGCCAAATCCTTTATTTGGGATTACCATAGATTTTAAATACAGTCTTAACATCTTCCAATCACGATTTCTGGACTGTCTGAAGTGTCATCAGGCAATTCATTATCGCTTCATTTACTATGTTTATTAATTTACCTTGCAGAGGCTGGTCTTTCCACCAGAGGGAGCCTCGTCCCAGAGAGCACATTTTATTTAAATTAATTAAGAAATGTCACTTGTGCAACCCGTGCTTTCCAAATTGAGTAAAACACAGCAGCAAGCAGAAAAACGGGGAGTGAGTAAATAAATGAGGCATTTTAGCAATCATTATCTTCAGTGACTGATGCTACTCTAAAGAGCATTCTTCTAATTGGCTCCTGCTGAAGCCTGAGGGACACGGCACAGTTTTTTTTAGTTTTTTTTTTTTTTTGCCAGGCAGGCAAAGATAGAGAGGATGGTACAGGAAGGCACACAGACACACACACACACACTGAGGGCACACAGAGGAATGTGGGTCAGTTAGTCAGCAGACAGGAGGAGGTTGTATCAGCAGAATAAAGACATAAAAGGGGGTAGGTGGGAGAGAAAGTACTAGAAAAACATCATCTAACAGGATGAGTACAGCGTGACACTATCCTCCTACATTTTAACTGTATGTCTGTCAGCACTTTTATAACTCTGCGCTCTCCGTTTCTTTCCATTTTTTGCCTCTGGGCCTAATCCTAGAGTGCTACACTTTCAGAATGGCTCTCGCGTTACCATTTACATGATGATATATCGATATTTGCTCTAAATGCAATTATAACCGGTGTGTTTTTGTGGGGCGCGGGGTGGGCTAAACAATGTGGCTGAGTGATGAATTGATGGTGCATTTTAATTTGGCCAGTTGTTGGGAGGGAGCGAGGGGAGGTGTAGTGCACTGCAGTGAAAGGGAATTTAAAAGCAACACCGGAGGAGGTGCCACAGTTTGGCGTCTTTCTTTAAACCCAAGCACAGTTCAGCTCGCCCCACCAGTCAGCTGTGCTTCAGCTTGCCTCCTCCACAAGATATGCCTCCCTGCCAAAGAGCTGGAGACCCACATGTGGGAGTCAGAGGAGAAGTAATTGAGCAAGAGTGAAAGCAGGAAACAGTCACTCAGAGGCGGGGGAGTCACTCTGCCTCGTCTATGAATAGACCGGAGGAGACATGCATGGGCATCTCTGATTCTGTGCTGCAAAAGACGTAACCCTATAGGTCACAAGTGAATCTGGCCATTAATTATAAGCTCTCCTGATACAGACTTCACTTTGCTGATGGCTGCCTTGGTGGACAAACTCTGTAACACAAGAAGATGTCGGTAATGATGCAGCGACCGGTGCAGACAGAACAACTTGGAGTGATGTATAATTACACGGAGTTGCTTAGACAATGTGATGATGGGAAGAAAATGATGCTATCACAATGATGTGACATCTAGTATAACTAGCTTTTTAAAGAGAAGCTTGTGTAGAAACAAGATGAAACAAATGAGCTCTCCGTTTATTTTTAATAACGCATACTGAATATCGCAGGCCGATGCTAATGCAGATATTCAAAGAGCAGTAAAATTATGTATACTGGCTGACATTCATACATATAAATACATACTGTATGCTGGAGTTATTCTGAAAAGGAGAGGCTAACATTTCATTAACTTTTCAGGAATTCATTTCACAAATTACTTTGCAATTCACAGTGAAGACTCTGCATATGTCTGTTAAGCAGAACAGACTGTGCTACAAGAGCTGCAGCACTGCGAGTATTGTATACCGTATACAATACTGTACAATTTTTAAAAGACTCCAAATAAACTTGTGTATTATGCATGATTAAAAAACGTGTGTAGTCGCACTTTATATATGCCTGTACCACTACATGTGCAATAGGTGAATATCAACCACCCAAGGCATCTATCAGACTCTAATTTTTAATTTAAAACTATACTTTGTCGAACTGCATTAGGGTGATAGAATTATAGGGTTCACACTTGTTTTTCTTATATTATGCAATCATAGACAGCACAAAATATGGATGTATTTTTTCTCATACAAGCACATTTTCTATGCTTTATGTAAGCGCTTTCTATCTAACATTCACACTCTGATGGATGCATCGGAGAGCAACATGGGGTTAGTATCTTGGCCAAGGATATTTGGCATACATCTCCTCTAGTTGTAGTTCATGTGGGAAAAGTTCTAGGGGTATTGATCCAAGATGGCGCCGGTGCGTGTGGCTTGCCGTCTATCACTGCCAGTGTTATGTTTGTTTGTTTTGATTTTATTGACTATTGTAATAAATGCCAACTCTCTCTTGGTGTATGATCGCCTAACCCTACTGGATCTCCGACCTTCTGTCAAAGGCTGGGCAAAGTGGAACCAAGCTGAACATAAAACTTTGCCCCCGCTAATATCGGAGATCCCGGCTCACCTGTGCCGTGTTCCAGATCCACCACTCCGGCAAAAGTGCCGTCGCCGGGGTCGAAGGGCTGGCTTCCTGGTGAAGCTGAAAGCTTCTTTAAGGTATTCTCTTAAGCCCTTGTCCAGAAAACAAGGAGTGGTGCCAAACTTCTGTTTCTCTCGGCGATCGTTGGAACCTGTCTGTGCCTGGCTGGTACCTGTCATCGGCCTAGATGGGATGTCCCGAAAACCCTGCTCTCCTCGCCCCCGCCGACGTGGTGTGAATCTGCGGAACCTGCGGCCTCTGTGTCGGGCTTCTAGGACGGCTAGCGACGGGGATCCGCTGCTTACCGCCAGGATTGGCCTGGTAAATGCTAGGTCCCTAGCGAACAAAACGTTTATCCTGAAGGATTTTTTCACATCCCGAGGACTGGATTTTCTTTGTGTGTGCGAGACGTGGCTGAGCGCCGGTGAGTGCAGCATCTTCTCGGATCTTCTACCCGGCGATTGCTGCTATTTTAATTCCCCACGTATGTTGGGCCGAGGAGGAGGAATAGCTACGATCTTTAAAAGTCATTTTAAATGTAAGCAGCTATCAACCCCGTCATTCACCAGCTTTGAACTGTCTGTGTTTGAGCTGGGCTGCTCTCACACAGTGTTGTGTGCGGTGGTTTACCGGCCTCCAAAATACAATAAGGACTTTGTGAGTGACTTTGCTGACTTCTTGGCTGAATTCATGCCAAAATATGATCGTGTTCTTATTGCTGGGGATTTTAATATTCACGTGTGTTGTCCTGACATGCCCATGGCGAAGGGCTTTTTAAACCTTATTGATTCGTTTAATCTGGTGCAATGTGTGACAGGTCCCACACATGAACGTGGACACACGCTTGATCTTGTTTTATCTCATGGTTTTTCTGTTTTTAACATAGAGATTTGTGATGCTGTGTTTTCTGACCACAGTCCTGTGATGTTTGAAGTTCCTCTTGCCTGTGCCTCAGTTAAAACTCGCGCTGCTGCTCAGCGCTGTCGTGTTTTTAACTCCTCCACTGCTGAACACTTTTCAACAGTCTTTGACCAGATCTGTAAGATCCCGGATTTTTTATGCAGCCAGACTGAGGAACTGAGCTCATGGTTTTATTCTACCTGTCGGACTGCTTTGGACACTGTGGCTCCATTAAAATCCAGACTGCCTAAAACTAAATCTGAGCCCTGGCTGAACGACTTGACCCGAGCTGTCAGACGCGACTGCCGTCGAGCTGAGCGCAAGTGGAAAAAGGACAAACTACAAGTGTCATTCCAGATGCTGAAGGACTGTTGGCGTCGATATCAAAGAACTGTAAAAGATGCCAAAAGAAAACACTTATCTGACATTATTTTGTCAAACTGCCACAACCCACGTGTTTTATTTAATACTATTAACTCTGTTCTTAATGCACCATATACTGACTGTATTGAGCCCTCATCAGAAGCCTGTGAAAATTTTTTACACTTTTTTATCGAGAAGGTCTCCTCCACAAGGGCTCAAATCTCTCCTCATGCTCACGACCTCTCAGTCTCTGTTTCCTGCTCTGCTGTCTTTGACAGGTTTGAGCCTGTGACTCTATCCCTTTTAAAGGAGACTGTTGGTCATCTTAAGCCTGCAGGGTCTCCAAATGATGCTGTCCCTCCTCGACTTTTAAAAGAGGTGTTACCTACAGTTGGTCCTTTGGTGCTTGAGCTGGTAAACCATAGTTTGATGTCAGGTGTTGTCCCTAAAGATTTTAAACATGCAGTAGTCAAACCCCTGATTAAAAAACCTGCTCTTGATCCTATGGTTCTTGCAAATTACAGGCCTATCTCCAAACTACCTTTTCTTTCCAAAATTCTTGAAAAGGTAGTTTACAGCCAAATAATGGCCTTCCTGGAAAAGCAAAATGTTTTAGAGGTTTTCCAATCTGGTTTTAAACCCTTTCATAGCACTGAATCAGCCCTTTTAAAAGTTTTTAATGACATATTTTTAGCGACTGATGCTGGGGACTGTGTTGTTCTTGTGCTTTTAGATTTGACAGCTGCGTTTGATACCGTGGATCATGCCATTTTATTCTCTCGTTTGGAGCACTGGGTGGGCATTAGGGGCACAGCACTGGAGTGGTTCAGGTCCTACTTGACGGGGCGAACTTTTTGTGTCAGCCTTGGTGACTATGCGTCGTCCTCCGCTCCCCTCTTGTGTGGTGTCCCACAGGGCTCAGTTCTAGGCCCCCTCCTCTTCTCTTTATATCTGCTTCCTCTTGGTTCTGTACTGAGAAAGCACGGCATTGCTTTCCACTTTTATGCTGATGACTGTCAGATCTATGTCCCTCTAAAGAAAAAAGGCAGATACCTTACACAGCCATTACTTCAGTGTCTCGATGACATTAAGGCTTGGATGTCTGTTAACTTTTTAAAATTCAATGATAAAAAGACAGAGGTGATGGTTTTTGGCAGCCCCACTGAGACCCCCAATGTGTATGTAGATTCCCTGGCACAGTATGTTAAGCCAACTGTCACAAACCTGGGGGTCAAAGTGGACTGTGATCTAAAGTTTGATAATCAAATTAAGGCCGTGGTAAAATCTAGCTTCTTTCACCTCAGGCAGCTGGCAAAAATAAAGCCAATTCTTTCACGGCAGCACTTTGAGACAGTGATCCACGCTTTTGTTAGCACTCGGCTGGATTACTGTAATGCACTTTATATAGGGGTCAGTGCATTATATATTAGTCATCTACAGAGGGTGCAAAATGCCGCAGCTCGTCTTTTAACTGGCACTCGAAAGTTTGAGCACATTTCCCCTGTTTTAGCTTCACTTCACTGGCTGCCCATTTCTTTTAGGATTCATTTTAAAATTCTTTTATTTACTTTTAAAGCTCTCCATGGCCTAGCTCCATCTTATCTCTCTGAGCTGCTACAGCCTTATACACCCACCCGCTCTCTCAGGTCAGCTGATCAGCTGCTCCTGAAGATACCCAGGACTGGGCGTAAACTTAGAGGAGATCGTGCTTTTGCTGTAGCAGCTCCCAAACGGTGGAACGAGCTTCCTTTAGAGATTAGACAGGCCACTTCTTTATCTGTTTTTAAGTCACTCTTGAAAACCCACCTCTTTACCTTGGCCTTTGACACCACGTGAGATGTTGGTTTTTTATTTTTATTTTAGTTGTTTTTAGGTGATTCGATGCTGTTTTATCTTGTTTTTGCTTTAACATAGGGCTGTTTTAATTTTATGTCTTATGTGTTTTATTTATTTAATTTGCTGTTTTTTGTTATTCTATTGTTTTAACTTATTTTCTGTACAGCACTTTGTTCCTGTGCTGGGTATTTTAAAGTGCTTTATAAATAAAATTGGATTGGAAATTGGATACAGACTGGAGCAGATGGGGATCGAACCACCAACTTTAAGTCATACTGACTGAAACATTAAGTTCAGCTGTAAGTTAGTTATTTCTGGACTCAGAAAGGAAATACTCATTGGCTAATGACTTATGAATCACTAAATGTGTGGATTCAGTCAAAGCTACTCAGTTTCAAACAACTAAGATTCAGCACTTTGCTAACCAGTGGATGCTGTCATGGCAGCTATATGCACGTATAACAGTGAGACATTCCACATCAATAGAACTTGCTTTTATATGGTTCTTTTGATGTGATACATAAGGTTATTTACATATGAATACTATATAATTTAGGCCTATATAGAATACTGTGCAGATGTCTTGAACCTCCCCCTGTTTCTTTATTTTTCTTGTTTCAGACATGAGAAATAGCTGCATTGGCATTTTTTAAAATTGTTGCCATGCTGAAAAATGAACCTGTAGCCAATCAGATGCTCTCCAGGTGATATTGTATGTTGGATTCAAATCTGAAGATCTACCATCAATTTTACCAAGATCCCCAACACCACTGGCAGGAATGCAGCTCCAAACCATGACTGCTCTGTATTTTACAGATGGCTGTTGACACCCACTGCATCTCTCTCCTAACCTTCTCCATATATACTGATGACAATTTGAGCCAAACATTTTCAGTTTGGATTCATCCCTGCCTAAGACCAGTTGCCACCGATTTTCAGTCGAGTTCTTCTGTAACGTGGCATACGTCAGTCTTTTCTCCCTATTTCTATCTTTAAGAATGGTTTCCTGACATCCACCCTTCCATTAACAGCATTTCTGATGAGGCAGCTGGATCAGCTGAAAGGCCAGATGCATCTCTGAAGTCCTGTGTCTGGTCTTTGCTAAATGTGCTTTTTTTTTCTTAAAGACATGACTTTCAGCTACTGCTTTTGGCAAACAGTTTTTTAGGAATCACGTTGTTGTTCCCAAAAATTGGATTTTTGTCCTATCAAACTGTTTTATCTTTGACATTTTTCATATATTTAACTAAAAAAAATGGAAATAAATGACGTGATTTTGTGACAATCTGCTAGTAGCAAAGTGACTAAAGGCACAATTCAGACATGAATACTGATTGATCCCTTGAATTAGATGGCTTTTTATGCCTGGATGATCACTTTTAAGTGGCTTAACAAGCAAACAAAAGGCATTCTTTTGGAAATGGTCAGGTGCAAGGATTTGGCTGAAAATGAGTGAAAAAGAAACCAGTGTTTAAAGAAAACTGTTGAAAACCCCACAGAAAGCCTGGAGAACTATTGCTCAAGACCAGTTTAAAAATTACAACAATGCCTGGCTCCTTGGAAGAAAAATATAAACAAATGAGGGATGGGTCAAAACTTTTGGCCATTACTGAATATTAAAACCAATAAACCATTAACCAACCAATGACCAAGTGTACTATTTTCAGTTTATCAATTATACCAAAGACACGCAGCCCCAAACCTCTGCTGCTATCATCTACACCTTAAAAACCATTTCAAATATGACATTTATATTCCCATGCCTCAAATGACAGGATGGCAAACCACACAGGCTTCCAGGAATGGCCTCCTCAGCAGTTTGAGAGCTCCAATTTTTTCATCAAAAAACCCCAAACTGTGGTAAATATGACTTCATTTCCATAAATTAATTCCAGACATTTTGACTCATGTAAGAAACAGATCCACTCCATTTTCAAAAGAAAAAAAAAAAGAAACATTTCAACTCCACTAAGCGGGTTGAAATGTCAACAACAACTTTAAGCACAGCTCTCAGTCAGAGGAGTGCCAGAGAGGAAGTACAGTTATCCTGCGGCCCTTAGCACCGTCACCGCTAGATTGTTACTTCACTAAGTGCTGTTATGTAACTTAACAATAAGGGGATTGACCTGAGAGAAAATACGTGCTCAGAGTTGGATGAGAGGAAGAGAAAGAGTGGACAAAGTCACACACACACACACACACACTCAACACATATGCAAACAACAGAAATACACAACCCTTGAGACTGTCTGGCTCAGCCTACAAGAGGGCTCACTCTGCCCAACACACACACACACACACACACAGGACTGTTAGCTGTGTTTAGGTACTCATGTTCACAAGTCTGCGACTGTGAGCCAGTTAGAGTGTGACTAAAGTAACTGTTGCTTGATCTGTCGAGTGATGCAAACCTCACAGTATTCTTGGTAACTTCTTAACTGCGCAGGCAGAAAAAACATTTACTACAACTACATATAAACTTCAGCCTTTTATGAGCTACAGTGTGATTTACGACAAAGACATACGACATTTAGTGCGCACAGTTTCTGCAGTATAGCCAGTCCACAAGTGTTACTTTGTAATTGCATCTTGCCTTTATACCTGGATGCATTTCATGCACTGTTGGACTGCATGCCATAATGCTTAGATGAGACCATTTTGAAGGTGTATACTGTTAATCTAGAGCAGGAGTAATAAACATAAGGCCCAGGGGCGAGAATCAGACCCCAAATGGACTTACAGAACTAGACGACTTTGAAAAATGTGAAAGGGGGGATACATTTTGGACTTTTAAACATATTTTAATAAGTTTTACAGCTTTTCCTCTGGATAAAGAGCTCTCCCATGGACATTTATACCTTACTATTGTAATTAATTAATTGATTGATAAACAAATAAATGGTCAACTACTGAAATTTCTGTCTTATACAGCTGGTCCACAGTGAAAAAAACAAACAAAAAAAAAAAAAAAACGGACATTATCTGTGAACTAACAGAAACTCTCTCATTTATAATCATAGGATACTCCCGCAATGAACTACAAGAACCCTTTCTGTTAATTGAAACATTTATTATTTTACAATTGTGTAAATTTGTCAGGCTGACAAGTTTCTTTCATTTCATTTACTACAGTTTCACTTGTCTGGCCGACTTATGTGGACCACAATGTGAAATGAGTTGTTCTGATGATGGCCTTGATCTAGGATAACATACTATAGGTTCATAAGTTTGGCCTCCAATGTGCCGTCCACCACACAGTCCTCAGTATCTGAATTTTGAACAGGTTTTCAGTTTCAACTAAAAGAAATCTACACAGGTTCTGATATAACTCCATCTCCAACATGTCTGCGGAGTGTAACACAGTAAGAGTTGAACCCTCAAAAACACGGACCCCAAAAAATGCACTCAGCTGCAGTTTAAATGCCACTCGCAAGATGGACTTAAAGAATAGTTCTTTTATGCACTTTAACGGTGAATAAATGAGGCGCCAAGCTGAGATTTGCTCAAAGTTAATAGCTTTTTAACGGTTGTGAGAGGTGGCAGATGTGCACCACAGATGTGCTCCCAAGCACAATGCAGAGAGAGTAAAATCTTTATCAAAATGCCACAATAAAATCTTTTGAGTGCTTCGCCAGGAGTTACATTGCTTTGTCGCAGCAGTTGCATCATCAAGAGGTTATGAATTTATACAGCGCCTTTCAATCTGACACTGTGGACATCAAGAAATTTCAGGAGCACAAAAAGCCACTTTATCACTTCACACACAAATCTCTCTCGGTGTTACATCTCTTTTACTCGTGCTCAAACTTTTTCTGTGAAGAGAAGTGCGTAAAATTGCAGCCTAGGAGATCTTGTTTAGGTTGGCAATACCACTAAATACACAGACGGAGAGAAGAGAAAGTGAAATAGTGAAAGTGAAGAGGTCTTTTTCTGACTGAGGCCATTTCTCAGAGGAGCCCTCTTTCCAGATTAAGAAACCTGTGGGTTTGGCTGAAGGTGAAAAGGCACAGAATGAAGCAAAGCTACAAAACACGTGCACGCCTTAAATATCTCAGAAGGAGTTACTACAAGGGAGAGTTCTCATCATGAAAAAAAAAAAAAAGAGCTGTATCCTTTTTTTAGCTCATCAACCAAGCTTCCAGCCCTTGACCTCAGTGAACCAGTTTAACTATGTGAACTTGGTGATGAACAGTCTGTACACACAAAAAAAGAACTGAGCTGCACGAGTATGGTTATGCAGTAAAAGACTCACAAAAGCTAAAGAGAGACCTGGTGGCCTTGAGATAAATCTTATAAAGACTTCTCTTCTTTTTTTTTTTTTAACCTTCTAAAGCTTATAAAAAACCATTCAAATTTCTTTCCTCTAGCAATAATCTCAAGATCTGTCAGTTTTCTTTCTTTTTCATCTCCTTTTCTTTAAATCTTTCATATGGAAGCCTTGTGTCTACATCTGCCAGTCAAAGCCTTCATCCTTTTGAGGGTAAAGTGTGACATTTAGGAAATACGCTTCTTCAGTTCATTCAAGGATGAATGTAGTTTAGAAACCAAGAATCCCCAAGATTTCTGGACACTAACTGCCTTAAATCTCATTAATGCAGCACATCAATGGACAGGGAAATCCTACAGTCAACATTTTGAGAAATACTTCTGTGCCAGCTACCAAAAATTACACCTTAAGAGTCTATGATTAATGTCCCTGAAAGTGCAAGGTAGCAGAAACAGAGGAGGCAGCGAGGCGAAGGTAGTTAAGGTTTCTCTCCTCTCATTAATCGGATAGTTGGGGCTCTGAGGGGCACGTAAAGCTGTCACTCAGACCACTGATTTACACCTCCCTTCTCCTGGCAGGCTTCTTCTTCCTCCCTGTCTAAATACACCAGTTACTGGCAATTACAGCCTTCCTCTTTCTGCCTCTCCATCATCATCACAATCCCCAATGTCTGTCCGTCCATTTTTGGGCTTCTTCATGTATCCTTTTACCTCCTTTCGCATGTCCTGTCAGCCTCTGGCAGTCAGCGTCCTTTAATTTTCTATTTCTCCTTTACATCGCCTTTTCTCTGAACCATTTTCCCCATCTTCTCCCCTTCGCCGGCTCCCCCTCCTCCCTCTCACATTCTCACCGTCGTTTTCTCCTCGCAGCTCTAAATGAAATGAGACCTCTGCAGTACTAACTGCTGACTTGGGCTAATGCACAATTTTGTAATAATGCCTATTCGTTTAAGTCACCCAGGAAACGCATAACTGTGACATTATTGTGCACAGTAGCCTGTTACCCTAACCCAGCGAGGCTTTCAGCATAGCCTGCATACCACCTTTCTCTAGTTCCTTACAGCTAATGAACATAAACAAAGTCTGGCATGAAATATCCGCTGTCATAATTGGCAATTTATTTATACACAGCATCCCAAAACTACACAGACTACTGAAGACTCAACAAAGAGGGTCCACGTCTAAATTAAATAAAAAAAGACATTGTAAACACGTCTCTAAATATGATTCTGCTGTGGTGCTGTTTCTCTATTGCCTGACAGGCTATATGCGGATTTACTGATCTCAACTCAGCGAGCGCTTTTCGTGTAAAAACACACACACACACATAAACAATCATGCCTAAATTTCTATTACTTAAGCTGACAGGTAAAGAGCTTTGTCACAATAAACCCCTTTTTAGCAATAGGCTTTTACTGTGATAATAAATCATACTATTCTGCTTTCATTCAACATGATGTCAGTGACCTCGGTCCTATCTCTGCAAGTGACGAAGACCAGTCCTGGGTGCTAAACTCCGCGCGTGCTACTCTTACATGTAGGAGCATTACACTAGAAATTTGGGGCAGATTCTCTTCAAGGTCAGCATAAGAGATCAAATTCCCTGGGGATGAATGCTAGACATGATAATGAAAGGAAATTAAGGAAATGTTACGATGCAGCATGAGCAACCAGGTTGGGAGTTATACTGTCTAATAAGTTGCATGGCACCAAAAAAGAGCCATCATGAGCTAATACCCAACTTTCTCTTCCAATTAAATCAAATAGTTCTATTTTTTTTCTTTCAAAAAGTAAGAGTAAACACACCCTGTTTGTTTCAGTTTTACAAACTGTACTGGATTTGCCCAATTGAGCAGGCTTTTTCCAACATATTGGATTTTTGGCAACCCTAAAGAGGATTTAGCCAGAGCCAAAGGGCCAAAGTAGTGTAATTGCATTTGCCTGATTACAATAGACATCTTTGTTTCTCAAATGGGCCTACATCACAAGAAAGTGCATAAATTTGTGCCAAAAAAAACTAACAAAAACTCCGAAAAGACCCATTCTAAGCCAGAAAAAAACCTGCTTAGGTGTGAACTGATCATCAAAACCATCTAGAAGTTCACTAATTCTTCTTCAGATTGCACAGTAATGTAATTAATATTTGTAGAACTTGAGTGCCAAGTCAAAGCTAAACAAAAATTTAGACCTGTATCAAATAATGTTTGATGTTTAATCATAAATAATGCCAGAATCATGTTTCAAACAATCCTTGCAGTGCACTTACTATAAATAAAAACGAAACACAAATAATTGTTTAATCACTTAATTGAAATACAGAGACAAAAATAAAACAACACCACAAATACCATTTTCCACAACTTCAGTGGTCCCTTCAGAATGATTTTAGTCTAATAAAAAACACTTCTGTGTGGTGATGTTGGCCATTGGTAATATTAATTGTTGAACTTGATGATCTGTCTTTTTCTGCTGAGCACCTGATGAATATGAACCAACTGAAAAATCAATTAAACTGTAGAGATTAATTCATGACAAGAGTGCAAATGCTCACATTTTTTTAAAAGAACTAAGTAATGAGACAAAAATGTAAATCATTACTTAAGTTTCCTGAACTTTCTTAAAATGCTGTCTTCTTAATTTATTAAGCCCAACATCAAATCCATTGACTAGTGTTTAAATTTTTTTTTACATCTTCAGATTTTGAGTTTGCATAAAAAACCTGAAGTCAATTTATGAAAGCAAACTCTGGCCTTCATATTTCTGGACACTTTTGGAAGTTCTACTCAAGAATGAACACAAATGTTGGTAAATGTTGGGTACAAGTGGTATACCACAAGTAGTTTTTTTCCCTTATGAATTCCTTATTTCCTGAGACGTACAGTATATGCTAGTTTTAAATACTACTGATTTTCTCATTTAGTTATCTTGTGTTTTTTCATTGTGCTCCTCCTGTCTCATCTCTGTATGTCTTTTGTTTCCATTTATTTTATTTCCTGTTTTATTTTGGAAGCTGTTTGTTCTTCTTCTGTTTTGTTTTGCTTTATTTCCCCAGCTTGTTGTCTTGATTGTGTTCAGCTTCCCCACCTGTTTCTTCTTCTGTTTTCTATCTCCTGTGTATATATTGTGTTAGTCTTCCTTTGTCCTGTATTTCTTGTATTTCCTGAATTTGTAGTCCATGCAATTTCTGAATATTTGATGGTTTTTTGGATTTTGGACTTGCTTAGCTAATGCATTGCAGAGCACCAATCCACACTGACATGTGATTCTCTAGATCAGGGGTCTCGAAGTTCAGTCCTCGAGGGTCGGTGTCCTGATACTTTTTATGTGTCCCTGTTGCAAAACACCTGAATAAAATTAGTAGGTCATTAACAATCGTATAGAAGTTGACTGCATGCTGAAGTGGCAACCACTAACCCCACTCAAGTAAATTTAAGTAAATGTAAGTATTTGGAAAAATGTACTTCTAAAAGTACTTTTATTGCACCATGTTCATGCACTCATGAGCTGCTGTAACATGAATCAAATGGCTGAAGTGCCACCTTAGCATGCAGTCAAGTTCTGTAGAGTCTTGCTAAGTTCGAGACCCCTGCTCTAGATTTAAGAGCATTAAAAGCTCAGTTTGTGTTCAACTCCTGGATCCTGTTCTTGGGTCCACAAAACAATAAAAAAGTTTCTCCCCCGTAATTTCTCCTGCCTCCTAAAACTTTGGAACTTTGGTTTAATCTTATCAAACTTTGGATTTTGTTGTAAAACCAAAAAAGTTCAGTCTCATGCTAACATTTGAATACTTGACAGCATTTATGATTTCAGGTTTTGTGGTTCCATGCACAGCCTTACCAACAGTATGTCTGAGTAGAAAAACTGTCACCAGGAGCTTAGCTCAGCTGTCAAAAGTGTAAGCAGTCTCGTACGCATTAAAATAACTAGAACAAAATGAAAGTAAGTTACTAAGCTGTGAGCTGAACGTCTTGGAGCATTTTTTCAAGGTCGAGAGACTTTAATTGGTGTGAGCCATCTGGCCTGCTACAAAGCCAGTGGGCTCTGATTACAAAAGGTCAACTAAAGCAGGTACAGTAGTAATATGCCCAACACTAAACAGCCAAAAACATCTTGTAAGGTTCTTTATAATGGTAAACTACATATGGCAACTGGACTGTAAGTACAGAAAATAGGGAGTAAATGGGGTTACGAAAAGGCCAAGCTTGCCCCAGAGGCCAATTCGCCGTGAGCTGAACGCCACTGACCTAGATTAATACCAACCACAGCAGCACCAGGACTATTAAACACACCCCGGTTTCCTGTATCCTGCCTTTCTGTCTGTGTGTGAAATGATTCCATCTGTCAGTCTCAGCTGGGCTGTGAGAACATCGCTGAACGCTGCTGCCCACACACACACACACACACACACACACACACACACACACACACACTGTATGTATGCGCATATAGAGACAGACACCAAAAAACACAGACGTGTCGGATGGGAACTGGGGCCAAGGTGGGTGTCTGGCTGCATCGTGCCTCTAGGGAGGGGGTCTGAGAAAGTCTGCCCAGCATGAAAGGCTTGAGGATGGGGAGCCAGACATGAGATAGTGACAATGGTCATGGACATCATTCCAAATAGTCTTCATTTAAGGTTTTATTCTCTCAATTCTGACTACTACCTGCACAGAACATTTAGTTTCAGGACAAACTGAAAGAACTTCTTTTTAATGACATTTTATCTCTATTCATTTCACCTCTGAGGACAGCCAAGCTTGTGGGAGTTCTTTTCAGCTTCTTTGTGAAATTACTAACTTGACAACATATAATTGCATACATGTGCACGCTTTCCTGCCTTTGTCTGTGTGCAGGCATGTGTGTGTGCACCTGCTTTCATGTATATAAGTGTGTATAAGTCAGGTCATACCAAGATGAAACCCCCATGCAAGGACAGAAGCCAGTATTCATACACCAGAGAGAAGAAACATAAAGAGCCAGCTATGAAAAAACAAAAAATCACCACCTGTGAGTAAAAGCATACAGAGATGAAACTGGAAGGGGGGATAAGACAAGGGCACAGACGGATTAGGAGTCATGACTGATATTCATAGAAAAATAAGGGACAGAGAGCTTAACTGTGAAGAAAAAGAGCAGAGAAGAGAAAGGTCAGGGATGAGGTTTAACCAAGGGAGAGAAGACACTGGCGAGTAAGTAAAAACTGGAACAGAAAAAACTATGTTCTTTGAGTTATTTGAAATATCTCACAAGCTCAAACTTCCCCTGAGGCTGAATTGAGCAGAAAGCATATAACCTTCAAGTTTATCATCATTTCACATTTCTGTACGCATTCAAATGAAAACGCTTTTCTCAGGGCACAAAAAAAGAAAAATGGTGTTAAAACACAGTCTAATGGGTAATATTTAGAATACCAGGACACAATGACTGGTAAATGGTAAAATGGCCTGCATTTGTATAGCGCTTTTCTAGTCCGTAAGGACCCCAAAGCGCTTCACACTACATTCAGTCATTCACCCATTCACACACACATTCACACACTGGCGATGGCAAGCTACATTGTAGCCACAGCTGCCCTGGGGCGCACTGACAGAGGTGAGGCTGCCGGACACTGGCGCCACCGGGCCCTCTGACCACCACCAGTAGGCAAACACGGGGTTAGTATCTTGCCCAAGGATATTTGCCATGCAGCCAGGATGCAGCCTGGGATCGAACCACCGACCTTCTGATTAGTGGATGACCTGCTCTGCCACCTGAGCTACAGCCACCCTGACTGGTGTCAGGAAATCCTGTATTTCGTTTTGTATGTGAATTTTATGAAAAAAAAATTTGCTTCCAGCAATGCTGCACTGGCTCCATGTCTAACCTGGATAATGCGACTTCTCACTTTCTTTATATTTGACTATGCTGCCATTTTAAACAGCACATTCAGTAGAGCTGTAGGTATTACACGGAGCTCATGCGTCAGCAAAATCGCTGACAATGGCAATAGCAATGAACTGCACACCCCTCTCTCCTCATGGCACAAAACTTAATTATTGGAAAAATGTTGATCAGCTAAAAAGATGCTTGGAGGTAGATCGGCATGTCAGATATTTAGTTTAAGAATAAAAGTGAAGAATAAAAGTACGTGGAGCTTAGATGTATGTGATGTCAAGAGTTTGTTAAAGCTGCCTTAAAAGCCCAGCAACACCTATTTCCAACCTCACGAAGAGTCCCGAGGGGGGTACTCACAGAGGACTGAGTAGGAGTGACCAAGTCTGTGGATTTTCTCTGGCTCAGTGAAACATTAACCCACAGTAAATCCTTTTTGTTCAGGACCAGGAATCAAACATCTCTACATGGGGGGGAAATCAAACATGTCTTTGTGCGAACAAGCTGACGAGTTGAAAAGCCAACCGTCCCACTGAGCACCTCAGCAGCACAGAATCAAAGCGTTAGCCTCTGGCTCGCCAAACATTGATGATATCCATATTCATACTGACAACAGTTAAGGTGATAAAACTCCATCTATCAGTTCCGCCATTTGTCTCATCAACAATGTGATCAATAAGAAGATAATAGCCCATTTTTCATAACAGAAGCTTTAGCTCTCCATACAGCAACAAGTAGATAACTTATCTTATGTGACAATGTGTAAGCATGTGTGTGTGTGTGTGGGGCTGATGCTCCGCAGGAGCTAAACTGCTGATACCCACTGCTCATTTAAATCAAGGAGAAGTGCATCCTCTCACTTAACAGTGTGCTTTAGGAGTCAAATGGTTTCATGGATATCAGCCAGATTTTTTCCGCCTGGAATCCTGCCAGTATTTATGCAAGTAAAGAGGCTGTTCAATGCATGAAAATGTGCCACGCAGAAAGCAATAATCTGGACTGGATAGCTAAAATTATGGCATTAAAAAAAAAGTAAAAATATAAATTTGGAATTTTATTGTTCTGTTGTCTGAAGCACCCACTCAAAGACAAACACAGATAAATATTACAGTGAAAGTGTAAAATTAGAACAACCATCAATTTGTGGATTTAAATCAAGAAAATAGTTCAAGTCACTAGGGCTGTGCAACTGAGCCTTTAATCACTTAAACACCCTGTCTAAGGAGCTTGCCATCTAGTTACCTAGCTTTCCAAATCAAAACCCTTTGTTCCTTCTTAAATGACTCATAACTGAAATTATATAACAGTGCAAACAAAATGCCAAGGATGAGTAGATAGACCCTAGAAAAAAGAATTTTTTTCTCAGTGTCACATTTTACCTCACTAATGTTGCAAAGCACATTAGTCTAAAAACCCTCCAGAGATAACGACAAGTTAGCCATACTCCCTAAAAATAGTGTCTTGGAGGCTGTGCTAAGAAGGTTGGATCATCTGTGATGGTTCAAAAAGGTAGGTAGTAAACTGCTGTTGTTCACAGTCCTTCACATGATCACTGAAAAAAAACAGAACTATTACTTCAGATTCCATTGCAATTTACAGGTAATGAGTATATTATATGCTTATAGGCATATTACCAAAACCATATGCTGGAAATAAAGATGTCTATATTTTTCAGGTCAGTGCAGACATGGCTTAAACCTAGTGTATCATATATAATACATGAGTTTTTGAATTTTCTGGCAATTGTTTCATGGTTTGTGGGTAAAACATAAAGTAACAATAATGACAGGAATATATATATATATATATATATATATATACACACATCTATAATTTTTAATATATTTTTTTTTTATTTTGGAGAAAAATGTGGGAAAACTGCCTCAGATTCAACTTCATCTTTTACTGTTTCATGTTGACACAATGCAAAACCTAAAGGGCAGAAAGAACAACTAGATAAAACACTTCAGAAGCCGATGAATCTCCAGTGAGATTCCTGGCACTTCTGGCTGGCTACTGCAAAGAAAACAAGGAGCCGATGCCTCGCAACAGTGCTACCCAACCAGAACCCCAAGGGCCCTTTCTTAAGGACTAAGAACCTTACTCTGCCATACAGCATCAGTAAGCTTGTAAAATAAGCTGTTACACTTTATATGCATCATAACCATTGCAATAATACATAGCAGATGCCTGATTTTCACAAACAGATTTCCCTAAGGGTTTTTTTTCCTGGGTATAAGCCTGTTCTTTGTCTTTAGATAATGTCCACACTTCCATAAAGACAGAATGGAATCTTTTATTAGAAAAAAACCCCACATTCAGTTAATAAAATAAGCTGTCACACCTTCTACTGCTATTAGAAGTAACACTCAAAAAGTGTGCATGCATGCTGAAAGTATACGTACTGCACTACTCCAGATTAAAATATCCTATTAGCACGCACATTTGCAGAGCCATTAGCATTTAAACATGCAGGCGCTGCGCTCCTTTCAAAATGCCATTTTTACTCTGCTGCGAGGAGAGTTCTCCAGTTGTCATAAACAACTTTCTTTTTTCTTTTTTTTTATTCAAGGACCTTTTCAAATGTCAGGGCCAATCAAACACAACACGACAGGTCTCTGGGTGGAAAAAAAAATACAGCTCAGAGGGCAGAGAAGAAAGCGGACTTATCATGCATATTCATGTCGTAGGAAGGTTCAATGACTGCTGTCTCTGAGAATTGTGAGCAGTGGCAAAAAAGGTTTGTCTGTTAAGAGACAGCTGAAAAAAGTAAGCTTTTAACTCTTTCCACCCCTTCGACCACCAAGTCCAAATGTCAGTGTCAAAGAGCCACAATGGCCAAAGCATTGTGTGCCCCCATGAGTGACTTTCAAAACCCAAACTCCATCTTTTTTTTGTCCCTTTTCTCCTCGTCAGCAAATTTGGACAGAAAAGTTTTCTCTGTGAAGTAGTGCTCAGCAGAATGGCAAACAAACAGAGCCATCTCTCCACTGGCCAGGGCCCACTTCAGCACTTTAGACATCTCTTTCAGTTTACAGCTTGCCTAAATCAGCAGGATGGATCCTCCTGACACAAGTCTATGTCAGCTGCACTGGAATAGGGTCTCTGCAGAGACACAATGGAGCTTGCTTCCTCCCCCCTACTCCTCTTTATGCCACCTCCCTCAAGAGACAGGAGAGAGCGATTAAGAAGGAACGGGGAAGAAAAAAAAAGCGAAGAATTTAAATACAGTACATGTGCCTGCACTTTCAGCCTGTGTGTATATGTGTGTAATCTGCAGGAAACTTCACCAGCTAGGAGTGCGAGAGCTGAACGCCCCACTGATATTCTCCTCTCTATCTGTTCCTGTCTTTCTCTCTCCTTCACTTCCTGCCTCTCTTCATTAGTCTCTGTCTATTCTCTTTGGCTCCAGCGAGGTACAGTCATCCAGGAGGACATTATTAGCTGTCAGCATTAACAACCAGCGTAGCCACTGCAGAAGCAGAGTCAGTTTCTTAAAAAATGCTCGCAGAAAGCTTCTTCTCTGCCCCAGTGAGCAGAGCAGGCAGTCAGGACAGCCTGCTGTGTGCAGATGGTGCTTTGTGTTTGCTAGTTCCTGCAAAAGTGACACGCAGACACCAATCGCAAAAACGCACAGCGACTTGCACACCTAGCTGGAACCTGGTACTACTATTCATTCCTAATCCTCTGTGGTTTGCATGAAAGTTAATGGCAGGTGTTTAAAGCTCCGGCTATGCCAAGTGAGGGAGGGGAGGTAAATGGGAGAAGATCAACTCTTTTTTTTTTCTCCGCTGGCACACACACACACACTTTTCCATGTTGAAAAGGTGTATTACAGTCCTGTTAGATCTCCAAAGTATGACCCTTCATCCATTGTTATCCTTCCCCTCCTCATCCTGTCTTACTCTGGCATAATGTCCATGAATGCAGTTGAGAGTAATTAGGACTTCTATGGAGGAAAATAGACAGTCATTAAGAAGGAACAGTGAATCCACAGTGTGATAGTTCGTGCCAGGTGGGAGGCTATTACACAGCCAAGCAAGAGTTAGCAAACTCCCTCGATCATAAATATAAGGAAGAGCAAACATCCACCACTGCTCTTCCACTGCTGCCAAGAGCTTTCCTACAATCATATAATGAGTTAATAATTTAGAGAAATGCTCATCTCTTTCCTCATCACATATTGTGCCACATTCACTATAATATAGGCTTCAGTCACCCCCCTTGAAAAATCTAGAGTGTGCTTATTAAAAGGCTCGAATGATGTTACAGACTCCTAGGCACACATGTTTAATGGAGCCCTAATCAACATGGTGCAGTGGTCAGGCTTTTTCCTTTTTCTTAATATATTATTCTGCACAGGGCAAAACTCATTCAAATTCTAAAACAAATATCCAGACTTTTTCTTTAATCAATCAGACATAGATGCAGAGCATGTACTGCACACTCTTCATTATGGAGAGTGCAGTGTACCTCACTTAAAAAGAAACACAACACTGCTCGAAACGCCTTATATTATTTAATGTTGAATGGGAAATACAACAACCAGATCTGTTGGGGTTTTTTTTCTTTTATTGGGGGAATACAGAGTTCACCGTACACTGTCTTCCTACAAATGCCTGTCTTTCTCCTGTTTTCCTCCACTGCTCTCCAAGTTTTTTCTGTGTCTATCAATCAGCTTTACATTCCCCTCATCTGCCATCTTTTTCTCTTTTCTTCACCTCTGCCTTTTTCTAGAAATGCGAAAAAGCCACATATACTACAGAAAAGACGAAACATAACCCAGTATTCTGTTTTGTAATGTCAGGATTTAAAAAATTAAGGAATTTAGACATATGAGATAGAAACAGCGGCTCTTATTCATTATTTAGAGCCCTGTACTTCATTAGAAAAATGTAAAGGAAGTGATGTTACATTAAAATTAACACAGAGAGCTTTTTTGCTTTTTTTTAGCAATAATTTAAATTTAAGTCGTCCCAGACTTTAAGTTGTCTCTGCATGATTGTCATCCTCTAAGTCTCCGTCATTGTTCTACTCTGTCACAACTTCAAACTTTATAGTAAGTTTAGATTCGATGGCGATCAGTGAGAGCACACTGAGGCGCTGTTGAGTCTTTTACGTTTAGTTACAGCCAAATTCAAAAACATATGAAGGGCTACAAACACGTATGGGAAAAGCTGTTTTGAGATGTTTTAGAGATGTATCCTGTTCATTCTGTACAAAGCATCAGAATTGGGTCATTTCCTTTGCAAAGTTATGATCTAAATCAGACCGGTATAAGCACACGGTGCATCAGCTAGTTTATGAGCATGAATATTCACATCCTCAGCTTCCATGTGCAGTAGAATCCCAAATTTTCACTAATGCTGCCAATCTGTGGTATAAACAGGCACCTCACTTGTCAATATTGAGGTTAAATGTTTCTACCGCCTAAAGATCCATGCCTTTCAGTGTTACTTGTGCTCGGTAGATTCATCTGCAAACACTTTAGGCTTCTTGGTGTGCTGCAGTTCACCTTTATATGACTGGCACACAATGGGAACACTCACTGCATATCTTGTGATCAAGCTGATCTATAAGTGAATTATCCCATGTTCACAAAGAGACGAAAAGCAGTGAGTGGATCCATGTCGGCCTTTTGTCACTTTGAATATGCTTAAAACACGGTCCCAAAACTGCGCCGTGAATTTTAAGACAGCACAGCTTGGGAAAACAGTTCTGCTGCCTCTTGGCATGCATTGCATTTTCCATCCATATCAGAGGATATGTCATTAGGAACATCCATTATTGCACATAATTTCCACAAAGTGCTTTAGATGCATCTGCATGGAAACTACAGCGTGTGAATATAATGTCCACTTTAATGTTGTTAAAAAAAAATCATTTTTAAAATCTAAAAGTACAAAACACATAAAAACTGCAAAGGTCAAAGAAACTTTCTGCATCTTAGCTGCGTCCTTATATACTGTTGACATCCACCAAATTCAGAGATTAAGCTGCACATCGATTAAGGGATTTTTTTTTAAGTGAGACTGCAGCCCATTATACTGGCCCGTCATATTACTTACATATCATATGCCTGGCTTCGACAGTTTTTAGGATCTATGTTTAAACTGCCAAGCATGGCCAGTACGACCTCAGGCAGGCTTTCCCGAGTGACTCCGAATTGGTACAAAGCCAACAAATCTTTCAACTATTTTTCCCCTCCCCACGAATCCAAAATTAATGTAAGCTAGCAAGTATGTGAGAGATCAGAAGTAGAGTCTGAACTGAACTGAAAAATTGCCTGCTGTATTTCTGTGACTATATATGCTTTTTTCTTTTCACCCATTTGCTGAATCAATCCCTCACATACAGTGGATGAAAGATAAGATGTGCTGCCTCTGCCCTTTTTGTCCAAACTTGTTAATATGCTTAGTAAGAAAAGAGTCAAACTTTAAATTGATTTCAGTTAGTTGGAGATCTAAGTGATCAGTCTGGTTTCACCTTAAGTGCTTTGAGGTTACTGTTGTTGTGCTTTGGCACTATTAAAATAAAACCAAACTTGATTAAATTGAATTGAACTTAAAAACATGTCAGTAACTTCATGCTTCAGTGCCACTCTCCACTACTGCATCTCTCCCTCAAGCTTCTGAACTAGCTTGGTGTTCACCTTCCCGGTTCCAGCGGCTAAAGAGCACAAATCAAAGTTAACATGCAAGTGCAATGATCAGATCATTTTTTCACAAACACAAAAACCACTAACAAAGTGTCTTTTTCCCCATTGACGGAGAATATATAATCTTATATAATCTTCTTACACTTTTTCACCATTTAGAAGATGACATGTCAGAAGGTTGTTAGTGAGAGAGCATAATTAACCTCCTAAGCAACAATCACGAGTGGAGGCAGGTTATTTGGATCTCTGATTATGAAAGGCAGTAGGCCCTCAACTGATAAGGAAATTGCGAGCTTGGTTTAAGAGGGAAAACTAATCTGTGAAAGGGGGATTGGCATGGAAAGATTGTATTTTATGAGTAATATTCTGTGTAGGAAAATACAAACATGCTCTTGACTGGTTTCAAAAATAAATAAAAATTTTTTTAAAAACTTACTTTTGGACCCCCAAATGGTCCAAGCCCCTAAACACATACCCAGTTTGCCTCATGGATGATGCAGCTCAGCTTTTTATAGTTAATAGATAAAAAAGCTTTTGACTTTCAGGGCAGTATGAGCATTTACATCATAAGCAGGAAAGTTAATTTCTGTACATACACCATGCATTCATATTCAGAACGCAAACATTTGAGAATCTAATCCATTTCATTCCAGTAGGTATAGGCTCTTCAGTGTTTGGAGGGTATGTTAACAAACAATCTACTAAAACACATGCAGAGTGTGAATCGTGAAATATGCATGCTTCAATAATTGTTTACTGCATGTCATATCTCTATTGTAATATTAAAAATATGCTATGAAATATTGCAGAGTTAAACTCCACCACCAAAGACTCTTTGTAGTCTTTGTGTTTCCATTTGAAAATCTACATAGTAGTCATGCAATCACTAGAATAGCATCCAAATATCAAAAACAGCCGCTATTGACCCTGTTAAGTACTGTAAATGGTAAATGGCCTGTATTTATATAGCGCTTTACTAGTCCCTAAGGACCCCAAAGCGCTTTACATATCCAGTCATCCACCCATTCACACACACATTCACACACTGGTGATGGCAAGCTACATTGTAGCCACAGCCACCCTGGGGCGCACTGACAGAGGCGAGGCTGCCGGACACTGGCGCCACCGGGCCCTCTGACCACCACCAGTAGGCAACGGGTGAAGTGTCTTGCCCAAGGACACAACGACCGAGACTGTCCAAGCCGGGGCTCGAACCGGCAACCTTCCGATTACAAGGTGAACTCCTAACTCTTGAGCCACGATCGCCCCATGTAGTCTTTCTTTACATGCGAAGAAGCAGAATAAGGTCATCTACAAAAACAGGAAAAACTACAAATGGCACAACAAAATCTAGATTTTCTAGTGGAGCTGCTACGGTAGCTCCAGCTTAGTATGGAAGTACTCTGTGTTTGGGATGGACGATCAAGGGGCAATAATTAATTCAAAAAAGGCAAAATGCAATATGCTTTCAGTCCAAGGGAGGAAACAGATCCAATTTAGGAAAGCACTTAAAATAATGACATTTGGATCTTTTTATAGAATTCAAGCTGAGTAAGTTTCAGTCCATATTAACAACATCCAAAGTATTATTTACCATTTTGTTTGAGGCCACTGACACTGCTATTGTGAAATTCAAAATGTTCCATAGGCTTATAGTAACATTAGTAGGCTACTCAGCAACTATCTTAACACTTCAGTCTGTTTCCTATCACTTTACCATATATGCTGAAATGTTCGTGTTTAAGTAGCTACTTTTTTTTTTATGTAGTAGCAAATTGGGTATCCAGAATTGTATTAATCCTTTTTTTTACCAATATTAGTCCTGTTGGTAGCGATTATTACATTTATGGCATCGTGACATTCCTAATATGATCCCAGACATCCAGAAATTACGCAGCATCTCTCAAAAACAGTACAAGCAACAATGCACCTCAGTGATGGCATCACTTTGGATTTAATGTGTAGCTTTTGGCAACACTATGATTCTGCAGTTTTGCGTTTGATTGTCTCAATTAAAAATCTTAATGCTTTCAAATACAGCAGTGGGCTAGAACTTGCTTATTTCCTGGCTGCTGCATTAGCTAAACTGCAATTCAAATACATTATGTGGAATTGGCTAAGCTTTCAAAGAGGCTTGTAAGACGCCAGTGTTGCAGGACCAAAGTAAAAAAAAATAAATAAAGAATACACCCATGAGAGTATGGGGAGGGGGGAAAGGGTTTGGCTGTACATAAGAGCAACCACTGAGGATGTTTTCCTTTCTCCATACTGTGTATATCCTATCAGTGGTGGCAGACAAGAGTGCATGGCACCCACATGTACAAACAGCGAGTCAGAGAGCGCAGCGACTTTTAAGCACACTGAGAAAACAGGTCTTATCAGCGAGGAGAATCAGACACCTGCTGCTGTCTGCTGCAGTCCACATCCACTCTCCCAAAACTATCCTTGACAAGCAGAAGGGAAAAAACGACACACTCAGAGACACAGCACAACAGCACAGGGAGAAAGCAGGTGCAGAAGATTTGCAAAATGCACCAATTAAACTAAACACAGCAGATTTTTAAATGTGTGTTCTTTGAGAAAAAACTATTACCAGGCAGCAGCAGTTGTTAACATAGCACAACAGTTGCTCAAAGAATAATTAAAGTACAACTGTTCCCTCATCATTGTAATGCCTCTCAAGTGCTCAGCCCTCGGTTTGCAAAGTGCACTACATCACAGCGCAATCTTTGTTTTCAGCATCAAAGCCTTAATGCAATCTGAGGATTGAGTTGTAAGATGTCTAAAGATCTGTGTCACATGCGCTGAGGTGCAAAAAAACTTTTGTTGTTGTTGTGTATTGTGTTGGGGGGGTTTTTGTTTGTTTTTTTAACATGCAAATTTCAACTTCAAACTGTGACGAAATAAACTGAACTGGATAATTAGCTGTAGTTGATTTTTTTTTTTTCAAACAAAACTCGCATAAAGAAAATCAAAACCTAGACTTATCCGATAAAAGATTAATTGCAGTCATGCTCAAAGAGACCTGTGGTATAGTTGGTACATTTTCAGCCTCTTGCAACTGGCACAGTGCAATTTCACACCCGTTACCCCCTCTCCACAATGCACAGCAAAAAAATCACATGACAGTACAATCCTCTCAAACCAACCTACGGGAAGTTTTAGGGAGCCGTTAGTACTCTGGCCATTATGGGAATTGTCAGAAGAGCTCACAAGAGCTATTCCAGCAGCATCTAAATTACTGTGTTAAATGGAGAATTAGGCTCTGAGAATATGATTAACCAATTGTAATTGCTTTGCTTCTGTGACTTCAAAACAGGCAGTCGATGCATGATTATGATTTTCCTTTTGCTGTTGTTGTGCTTCTAGCTGTTCCTCTTTACAGAGTAATCATATCAACAACGGGACATGGATATAGTTCAAGTAAGTGCTCGCTTTCTTAATAAACAAAACATGCGACCTCTGTCCAAAGAAAAGCAAATGCCAAATAAGCGGGCACATGCCAGTAAGAGCAGCTGTGCTTTCAAAGACTATCATCTTTTCCTGCTCTGGTGCACTTGCTCCCCAGTTTGCATCTCAACTCTCCAGCATGGTATAACACAGCGGAGACACACAAATAAGTCCCTACACAAGCATGTTGCACAGCAAATCAGCCATATACAACGGTGCTCAGTACAAGCACAAATCATGTTCCTAATCACAGTACAGTGACTCCAGCAGTCACCAGGGAATATCTGTTGAGGCAAATGAGACTCCTGTTTTCCAGTACAAACACAGGCGCACAGGCACATCAACACCGAGCGCTACCATGAAGCACAAGCTGTGTCTGTGTGTGTATGTATGTATATATCATAAATATTAAAACGGTGATTTTGCATTTTCTTGGCATTTTCCCCTTCAGCGATGAATCAAAAGGCCTGATAGGAGCTGCCATGTACACTCTGATGCTGCCTGTGATGCATTTGCCTTGAGAGGCCAGCTTTCATATCTCAACACACACAGTCCACAAAGACAACAGGAAAGTAAGTTCAACCACCACCACAACTCCCCCATCAGAGCTGAAGGTTGGCAGATGAGGGGAGAGATAGGGAAAGGCAAACGGGGAGGGTGGTGCTGCAGGTGGGACTGAAGGAGCTGGGAAAAACAAAATCAGAATATCTGAAACTCCACATTATCTGATTCAAAGCAAGCCGAATTAAATGTTCGGCTAAATGTAGCGTTTAAAATGCAAACCCTGGGATCTGGAAGGGTGCAGGTCATGGCCTGCACATCATTAACAAAGGTCTTTTCTCCGCAGGAAGGCTCCACACTAAGTTTCCTTGCCTGTTGTGACAATGCCCAAGGGGGTAGAGCAGATGTCCGTTGCCAGCAGCACATCTGCATACAGCCTCTTATCCCCACCCCTTCACTGGCCAGACAATGGAGCCGCCCTCCTCGTCCTCCTCCTCCACTTGAAGCTTTCTTTCACTAGAGCCTCCAAATGCAGTTTAAAAAAAAAAAAGAAAAGAAAAGGGAGTGAGAGTTATGAGAATCAGTGCCTACTCTGTGCTTCTCAAAATTAAAAAATAGAAGGACCATCCTCTGTGTGAAAATGTGCAGATGCTCATATAGATATCTGATTGAGTGATTAACTTATTTGGCACTCACTAATTAGTATGCTACAGCTGATTAGAGATGTCCAAACTGATGCCAGGAAGAACTGCAAAATAGGCCTGCACCAGTACTAAACTTTTAATCAAACTCCTTCCGTGCATGTTCTTCCTGGTTTCGGATGAAAAATGAAAAAAAAAAAATCTATCAATGCAATTTTTTAAATTTTATAGCACTCATAGCTGATCTTGATTGGACGTTTAATGAATGTTCACCGTTACCTTTTAATTGCCCAGCCTCATTAGGAACTTAATAAAGCCAATTTCCACATCACTATGAAGTGGAGTATCGGCTAATGTCTACTCCCACCCTCCCTTGTCTCTCCTTGCTGATGGCGCAGGGACACATGGACAGCGATGCGAGTATAGCTTTCAAAACTATACCCCGGTGGAGCACACACCGACATATTTTACACCACCTTTGCAATAATCTTGAATCCTACCTCGACTGGATGTTTACTGAGAGTTCAAACGTCGGCTTTGGGGGCTCCAGAAATAGCATCGCAGGCTACGCATTTCAAATTCGCTTGTTATCTCGGATTTAGATAATGATCCACCTTTAGATGACATAAAAACTTAATCCTGAACGCAACGGGACAATCTCCGGCGCAGGGAAACGGTGCCTGGTGTCGGTTTTTACGGGGGGAAGTAGCCTCGGCTCTCGGTGTGCCTGGTTATCCTGCTGTTTACTTATACGGTTCATAAACACTCCTATTCTTTTCCTCCTGCCAGAATTGAGAGGTGTGTATCAGTTTGCTTTTCCTTTTTTCCCCCTCTCGCTTTTTGAGTGAGGCGGAGCCTTTGCCCACTTCTCCCTCACACACACACACACACACTCAACACTCAACACTCTACACGCGGGCCCGCGCGCGCACAGCACAGATGAGAGGCTCTCCTTCCAGTTGATATAGATGGGACAGTAGGAATTTTCGAGAAAGGCGATTCAGACTCGACTATTATTCAGTACATTTTCCTTCGTAATGTTAAGCCTCGGTTACTACAGTTAAATATGTTTTTTTTTTTGGGGGGGGGGGGGTTGTATTCATTGTCTTTTTCTTTGTTGTTTGTATGGTTTGTCTGAAAACTCGTCTTCTTACCACCAGCTCCTTTCAAACTTATTTATTGAACGTCTGAATTGAGATGCAGCAATGATTCCTTGTAATATCTTCTCCGACCAGTACAGAGACAATATATACAAATCTATACAGTGTCTCTAATACTAATTTAAGTACAGCTTATTAGTGTGCACAGGGTTTTAGTCTGAGCAGATAGACAGGATAAGCAAGTGTTATGTTCAACTCACATTGCTATTTTGTTACCCTAAAAATAAATAAATAAAATGAACAGACATTAATGCCTCACCTTTACAGCCTACACAAACAAAATGAAGCATAAGCAATCTATCATGACCTGATATATATATATATATATATATATATATATATATATATATATAAATAATGCTCAAAATAACATAATACAACATGCCTGGATAATGCTAACAGTGTTAGTCACATAACAACTAACTGACAAGACTAACAGCCTGTTAGTATATATAATTTTTAAAGTAATAGTATATACTATTAGTATATTCTAAGATGGTCACACACTGCACAGATATTTAATCAAAAACAGAATTATATTCTACAAAAAATATATATAATATGGCCCAAATTTCTAAATTGTTATGCTAGTAATTTGCCAAAATTCAACTAGCAGACCTAACATTAGCTTACCCAGATGGTGCTTTTATATGGTGTAATGTAAAATGTGCTTCATGGCTAGCACTTGAGTACTGCTTAACTGGGGGGTTTTAACTAAGTAAAAAAAGAAAATAATAACATACATATACTATTATTAGCCAAATACCACCAATTAAAGTAATACATGGAATTTTAACTCAGATGCTTATGTGCAGGTTTAAACTGTCACCTGTGTTATACTGCATAAGCCCATGCACTCTAAAATCAGTGTCCTCAGTCATGGTGGTGCAGATACTTTAAGCTACTATTAACTAAATAATTAAAGCACCTTGAGGCGACTTTTGTTGTGATTTGGCGCTATATAAATAAAATTGAATTGAATTGAATTATTGTTGCTGAAACAACTGATTGGTTATATTTTACTTATAGTTGTAAAAGTATGTCAGTAGGATTCAGCTGAGGAAGCACAGTGACCTTTTTGGATGGTTCTGGAACCCCAGGGCATGTCCATAACCCTAATGCTGAGTGTACTTCAATTATGCTAATCATGCTAGCCAAGCTTTCTAATAATAACAGCCTACTTGAATTTAAAAGTATTCTCATATAAAAACAAATTTTAAAAAAGTTAGCAAACCCGAGCTAACACTTGTCAAAATACTATCTGATGCCTAAATTCTAAAACTAACATAATACAACATGTTATGTTATGTCAGTAGTTTGCCAGATAATGTTAACTCCCATAACTAGCATTAGCCATAACCTATGGTGCTTTTCCATGTTATATAAAATATGGCTGACAGCTAAGACTTTGAATTTAATTAATTAATTTGAATTAAATAAAAAGAATATATAAATTAGACCTATTAACATACAATAAGATTAGCCAAATGCCCAAATACCATCCATGAAATTGATAAATGTATTCTAGCTCAACTGCTTAATGCGCAGGTCAGAAGTATCACCCGTATTATATTACATAACCCCTTTTACACTATTTAAACACATTTAGCTGTAGGCATTAGCATAATACTGATTGATCACTTGAGATAAGCTTCACCATTCTCTTTGTTCGTGAAGTGCAGTTTAAAACCAATCTTATTTAAACAACATTTTGATTAACTGTCAGGTTAACCACATTTCATATTAAGCTGCCTCCTTTTGTTTTTATCTGAAATCCATAAACATATTAGCTTACACATAGTTGATATCAGCTCTGGGCCAACAATTAAGTAAAGAAACTTGTAATTTAGTGTTATATGATGTGATAGATAGATGAAATGCAAAGATTTTTGTTCTTCGTGCCACAGGTGCAGATAGCAGCAACTGCAGCTGTTCTTTCATGTCAAAACATGCAGCGTATATTCCTTTTTAGTTCCAGTCCCTGCAGTACAATTATTTTAGACCCTCGATTCACTCACACATTAGTGCCAGCCATATAACACGGCACAGATGGCGGAGAGCATGGTTGGATTTCCCAGTCACTTCAGTCTCTGCATAGTTTTCCAGCACGTCCAGTAGAGCTTTCCACAAAGACAAAGAAAACCACCTCAAGCAGCAGACGAATCATTTCCATACTTTCTGTTTGTATCTGCTGTACCATGTATCCTGCATGTGTGGTCCCAGGCCTGGGGGGTTTTGGCCCTGTCCTGAGACCATCCTTCCCTGTGGTCATCTTGTCTCCGGCACAATGTAACTACTGGGCAGAAACCCAAACACTCCAAAGACCATCACTAGCCAACAAGGGACACCAATAGAAGCATATGTTCACAGCGCAAAAAGAGGGGAAGGGAGGATAAAGAAACAGAGAGTATTTGTTAGCCACAAATATATTTAGAAGCTAATGACATATTACATCATTTAATGATATCAAATGACATGCGTAATGAAGTATGTAAGACCCATACATTAATGTGCTTTTATTAGACATATGTGGCAGCATCATCTGTTATCTCTGTGTCATTTTGAAGGCAAAGGGTGATTAAAATCAGCTTTTTTGTGACAAATTAAATCCTGCAAAATGCAATGTTTGCTAATCATGAGCTGATCCTCTTTTGTGTTTACTGCAGTTTACATAGTTAAAGCCCTTGCTGTAAAAACAAATATGCAAAGGCTTTATTTGCCAAAGCACATCTGAAAGTAAAAACAACCATTAGGAACTGTGCAACTGTGTGGTTCGATCCACGGCTCCTCCAGTCTGCATATCAAAGTGTCCTTGGGCAACATACTGAAGCCTCTGATGCATGTGAATGCATTATAGGTAAAAAAGTGTGTAAAGGATATATAAAATGCGTTGTGAATGAGTGGATGCGGCTCATAGAGTACAAATGCACTATTTATATATTGATAATAATTGAATATGTCTAATTGTAGAAAAATTGATCAGTGCTATCTTCCACATTATTGAAATATTCACCACATTTGGTTTGATACAATATTATGATTTGCCTTTGTTTATACAGTAGTTGTTAGAGGATGTCAGTCAACACACACACACACACACACACACACACACACACACACACACGCGCACACACACACACACACACACACACACACACACACACACACACACACACACACAGAGTTATAATCTATTCACTGTACAGTGGGTATTGGAGAGGATCAGTGGTGTGCGACTGCATATTTCTGCAGAGAGACATTATTTCTTCCCTCAGTTCCTCCTGGCAGAGATCTGAGTGTTTGACCTTTTTAAAATGCAAAGCGATTCTTCTACTCCAGAGAGTGAACGGGAGGCTCATGATTGTGCTACTAAATTTGAGGGACTTAATGCAGTAACTCAAAGAGAGGGAGAGCTGTTCTGCACCTGCTGAATTCTGACTTGGTTATGGGGATACAATAACACCTCCAAGGGTTATGTTAATCTTTAAAGGCGGGTTATTCTTATGCTGCTTCACTCTTTACCTCATTTGAATGAATATTTCACTGCAACCTTGACTCAGTCTCTCATGCTTAAATCACCTTATTGCATAGCATTTCCTTTTACTGGCTCTTGATGCTGTGTGCGTACTATAATACTTGGCTCTTTTGATTTATATGTCTTCTAATATCAACATAAACTGTGAAGATCTTTATTCATTCAGTCCATGCATCCAATATGTTGCTATTCAAAAATAACCTTGTATAAATCAGTGTGCATAACTCCGCTACTTTTACACTGGCTACATCATTTACATCTTTCGTCCTTCCCGAGGAGGAGAAGTGCATTTAATTTAAGTTCAACTTCACCACTAGAAGACTTTATCCACAGCTAAAATGTGGAGATCATGTTAAATTGAGATTTTAACAACTTGTGACACATTCCACACATTGTAATGAGCGGCTCATGGCAGTGTAATTTACATTTGATAATAATGTCAGATTCATGGGAATATGCCATTGTACACTTAGTAGACACACAGTGAAGCAGTTTGTGCTTTTTAGATGGCACAAAATCTCATGATAATAACAATGGCCACACTCACATCTAATTATATTTCTCTGCATTAAGGCTTCTGTCATATCCGTTAAAGGACATAAGAATGCCTTCATTGCCTCATATTTATGCCTTCAATAGAATGCAAATGAGGCAGATTTACCCGTTTGACTGGAAAATAAGTGTGAAAACGGTTAATTAGACTTGTTGTGAGGTCTGCAGCAGGAAATAGAATGCTGTGATTATGAGATGTTGAAGCAGTTTTCAGGGCTGACTATATAAACAGTTACATACAGTATGCGGCGGGGCTGAAAGCAGGAAGTTACACAGGCTCTCTGTCGGAGCAGAAAATAGAATCTCCGTATTTTAGCTGTGTCACTTTGCTCTTCCTATGAGAAGACTGAGGCAGCCTTCACTTGTTGACATATTTTTGATCAGCTTCCTGTATGAATGACCCCCTTTTGTTCAAGTATGAAACACTGCATAAGCACTCTTGGATGTGTGTGTGTGGCCTATCTCTGGTTCTGTACATTGCATTATGCCTTTTACTAATGAGATTAAAATGTGGTTATGAAGGAGCAGTGTGGTGGAACTAAGAGGTGGAGCTTCTTAAGCAGTGATGAAACACTTGGTAACATTGTGCACATGCAGCAATCGAGTCAAAGCTTTTGGGGCTATAAAAGTGTGTTTCTGAAGAAAACTATCCTCTGTGGTTTGTGCATTGTTTCCCCTTATTTTAAATATATAACAAAAGACAAAAAATCAAGAATGCATAAGGCTTATTTTGCTTGAAAAACAGCTCATTTTTCTTCATGTTGCTATTTAATTACAGATACAACAGCTATGAATGCCTTCATGTAAAGCATGCATTATAAATTCATCCATCCTTGTATAAACTACTTGCTTGTTCTTTCTCTGGTGGGATACTTGAACAGACTGCTGCTTGTAGGTCTTTGTTTACAACCAGGCTAATGTAATTATTCTCACCACCTACGCACAAATTAACATGCAAGCCTTGTCGGAGGTTTGAAAAATGCATGGGGGAATGTGATTTAATGCAAGGATAGGCCTGATCTTTTGAGGCAGCGTCTCGATCGGAGCCTGGCGGACCTCACAGCTGCAGCACAGAAAAGAGCTGCAGCTAACATGCTCCAAAGTACTCTGTTAAGGCACACATGCACAGTGCAAAGACACACACACTCAGGCAAACACAGAGCTTCCCAGCTGGGTTTTAGCAGGGGAACTCTTATCTCAACTGAACAAACTCTTCAAGTGATGGGAATGTTCTCAGGATGTTATCTAGTCCTCTGTGGAAATGAGATAGCCAGCCACCTTTATCACCACCCTCAGACTCAGGAGGGCCCCTGACCGTTACTGCAACAAGGACCACTAAGGCTGCCAGGGGACACCAACCAACTGGCTGCTGAAAAAATAACACTGCCAGGGAATTGGAAGCACTGCAAGAGAAATGACTGACAGGAGATTGGAAGGAGTCTTAAAGTTTGGGTGTAGTTTAACCCAGCCAATTCGAAAGACTTTTGGACTCTATAGTTGCTGTTTAGACTATGTGCTGAGTGTTTGAACAAGATTAAGTGTTAGGCATAAGGAAAAGTCCTACTGTGAGCCTTGACATCGTATCAAAAAAGATATTGAAAGTGGGGTGAAAAATCGAAAGAAGTCAAGATAGCTAGACGTAGTTATAATTGGCAAAAGAATAAACAGAAATAAAAAATCTTTGAGATATGCGATTTAACCGCAGCATCTCCATAGCAACTCTCTTTCAAGTTACATCTTTAATGAATAGGTAATGCACAAAATGAAAAATGCACAACTTCATAATGTCAGAACGGATGCCAAAACTGATGTGGGATTTACAAAAAAAGGAAGGTAGATCTTGTTTGACAAAAACCAATTTTGCTGCACACAACAGAATGTGTCAAAACAGCGCAGCAGCCTTTTTTTTTGAAAAGAAAACACACAAGCACACACGCATGCACGCACACAATGTACCATGGCAACACAAATCTTCCTTCTGTTGCTGTTATTTTGACTGTCTGGCAAATCCACCTCTTGTTTTCAAAGCATTTTTTTCTCTAACAGGTGCAAAACCTCTCAACTCAACACATCAAAGAGACACATGCACCTGTGAATAAATCACAGCAAATGGTAAGAATCCAGACTAGGGCCTCCACCAACACCAAAGAGGTAGGATTCAAAGTGACTGATTTAATATTCATGAAGTGCAAGGCTTTGGTGGTTGAATGCTTGTTTACTGAGATGTGCCTTTTGTCCTTGGGAGAAGGATTGATTTTCTACCATGCAACTGTATTTACATATACTTGCCGGCTACGTGATGTAACAGGCATGCAGTAACACACTAAACATGGCACATACAGTACGCACAGCCTGACACGACTAATGATTGGCATGTTATTTCAGCGTTCTCACTCTTCTGTCGAGTATTAAAAGCCTTACTGCTCTTCTGACAGAGCTAATGAGACTTTATGATTTTGAAGTGTTGGTGGCTTCTGTGCGGAGGAGTTGTTCAAGTTGTGGCAAGTCCAAAGAAAAGTGCAGTCTGCGAAATGCACCCACAGGGACAGAGGTGCCAGACAACCAGTCGAGACCAGGAACAACCAACCATCAAACCAGAGCACAGGTGTTTTTCCTTAATAAGCGCTTCTTTCTCTCTCATCAGCAACACTGCTGGCCTTCACAAAATATTTGACAATAGTTTAGGCAAAATAGCAAAATGCTCCAGGCTGTTGTCTCAGTGACATGGCAGAAATAGGGTTAAAACAGACCTGGAAACCATCAAAAGTAATCTCCTCATCAGACATCCCCCTCCTAATTGTGCACCTGCATCAGGGGATCGTTTTTTCTGACGGCGATGTGCCAGATAATCTCAAAGTGAAATCGCAAAAGGCCCACAGATTCACACAAACATCTCTCAGCCATCTTGTCTGAGAAAAGACTGAGGTCTGCTTCACCTTTTAAAAGTGAAACAAACGCCTACAAGGTCAGCGTGGTATGTGGATCAGCTAATTACAACAGCTGAAAGAAAGCTTGTGAGAAAAATCCATCTCCCCGGTGAGTATTTAAAGAAAGAAAGCAGCTGGTCAGAGCATGCTCTGGAGAAAACATCAGCTATTGGAGAGAGTGGTCGGGGACACTCTTCACTTAAGTGCTTTTCTCTGAGCAGTGCTCGCTGTCATTGGCTCCCACGCTTCCTCCTCTCTCTTTATGGGCTGCACACACACATATCCATCCTTTTCATCCCCTGGGGTGAAACAAGCCCATGCATTATGACTCAAATCAAACTTAATTTATTTCGCATGCTCTAATTGAATATCTCCATGTTGATATGTATTGAATAAAAATAGCAGGATCATTTTTCTAATTATTCCTCCCCCCCCCACATTTTCTCTCACAGAACATGCATATTACACAGGGGTTTTGTGGCTATTACATTTTTCATACAACTTGGCCCTTGAACAATGAACAACTCACTGGCTAGGCAGGCCAAATGGCTCATGTAACCCTGCTGCCCTCTGCTGGCAAAACTGTGAACCACCAACAGTCCTCACGTAGACTAATAGTGGCACTCAAATCAGGCCTGTGCACACTGATGTTCAGATGCATCCATAGCTACGTTAACTCAGCTTATGCTAACTTGAGTTCAAATAACATTGTGCTACATTGCTATATTGCGTTTATGAAATGTTTGTAGCAACTTTGGCACATTTAATAGAGTCAACATTAGCTGATAGTTCATTCTTCTGCCTGAGGCTGACTGAACTCTCAACAGTTGAGATACAAAAAGTACCTGCCGTTGATTCTGATCATTTTATCACCAGCCTTACAATATTAGAAATACAGAGATAAAATCACTTAAGTACTAGCAAAAGTATTGAAGTAGTTTTTGCAGGTTCTAAACTTTGAAAGTAATCACTTTGCATAGTTTCTATGCAATAAATGTTACTTAAACTATGTTAATGCTTTTTCCAATCTTGGAACATTTGATATTGAGTATGCTGTGGGATAAATCTTGGTTCACAATTTTTAATGGATTACAGCTCATATGCAAGTGAAGGAAGCTCTGTGCATGCTATGGCCCCCTAATGATGCCATCTGGGCATTAAATGTAAGAATATCTTAAGGCTTGGATGGTGTTGAGCAGTTGGTAGCTGCCAGCACTTGCAGGGTGTCAGACTGGTCAGAATCGTCTCGTCCGAACCACATAAACGTCTCCCCCGCCTGTGCCAAAGCTGCCTCTGCAGACTTCTGCCTGTGGTTGTGAGGGAAGCGCCGGTTTCTGGATGCAGAATCAACAACCTCCTTCACTATGAAGTCACTCTGGTAGGCTGTGGCGTTCCCTCGAGTCTCTTTGGTGCTATTGTCAGTTCCACCATGGCACAGGCAGAAACGGGAGATATGCTGTCTGCGATCATCAAGACACTTCCTTCTTCCCACACTCTGAAGTACATCAGCATAGAATAGACACGGTCCCCTTTTAAAGGTATAATGTGGTGAATCTTGTGTTCAGCAAAACCTTGAACCTTTCACTACATACTTACATGAGAGAATACAATGACGTCGTCTTTTAAGGCGTGCTTGTTGTCATGGTCTGAGAAGGGATACTCTCTGGATTTCTGCAAGTTAACCCATAAAACTCATACTGGGAGAGCAACTAAATACAGAACTGTGATAGCAAGTCCAAGAAAAACTATCAAGGCCACTGGCAGTGACTATGATATCAAAAGCAGTAAGGCCATGCCTTATCTACATACACACCTGCTGACTTTTCCATTTAGGATAGCGTTGAAAGTTTAAAGCCTGAGGCAACGATGACTTCACTTGAGTCAGCATGATCCCAGTGCTTGTACAGTTCTCTCCAGTCTTTGTCTCATTTTCTGATAAACCTGGATGAGCAAACTGGGAACAAAATGAAAGAAAACCTAATTACACATCTAGATTTAGAATGCTATGATTTAATTAAACCAATGAAATGAAGACTTCTTACCCATTTGCAATCAGTGCTCACTGAAAAATGACGCTTTCCGCCTTTTACCATTTTTCCACTACAGCTTGAGGTGTTTAGACCACAATCAGTAAAACCAAACACGCACTCCACAAACTGTGCAACTTAACTACTAATGCCAACACTGGTGACCATGGAAACAGGCAGCAAACAAACTGCAATCAGATCCTAGAGATCAGAAACTGAATTCTGATGATTAAAACAAAACAAAAAACAACCCCAAAACATTTTGAAATATTTCAGATTTGTAATCAAACAGAATGAGAAATACACCACAATGAAATTCTTAGTATTTAATCAGTTAAGGAATACAACATGCAATGTTTAAAATAATAGTCTTTGTTCAGGAGAGGGGATTTAAAAAAAAAAAAAAAGTCTCTTTATTTTCTTTTACAGGTGATAAAGAAGACAGTAACACATAATTACATACAAGAGTGTGCAGTAAACTAACACTGAGCTTGATTTTTCAAAATTACTAAATGTTTAATTCGTTGAACAGTAATTAAAATGTTAAAAAAAAAAAAACAACTGAAAACTATATGAAGTTGTTTCAAAGGTTAACTGATTAAAAGAATAATAATCGTAGAACCGGAAGGGTTTGATGCATTGATCATGAAGATGATGTCCACATGTGATCAGCTAAACTTCAGGGTGTAGACTGTGCTGCATCACTTGAAGAATTGGTCGGCGTGGGCTCATGCTCTTTCCCCACACCTTTCTGGAGGTGCTTCTTCAGATGTTTGGTCAAATGTTGCCACCTGGTAAAAGGGAGCAGTCCCAGACAACTTTTAAGCTTTAAAGTGTGACCATGCTATCATATAAAGTTAACATATTTAAATTTTTGAGCTTTGCAAGTCACACAGAAACTCCTGAACTCATTATCTCACCTTGCCTGAGTGATGTTGTAATTATTCAGCCTGTCCGCTTCCTTTATTTTCTCCTCCATCCATCGCTGTAATAGCCGTTCTTTCTCTCTCAGTGCATCTGCAAGAGCTTCCTTTAGGCACTGCTGATCCACACGCAGGGCTGCTAACTCTTTGGATTGACACTCTATGGTGAACTCATATTCTGAAAGGGCTTCCTTCAGGGTGTTACTCCCTTTAGCCAGAGTAAGTGCCTCTTGATGGAACTGAGACACACTGTAACAGCAAAGTATTATAATGGTGACGAACTGATCCCTTATATTCTGAATACAAAATCCCAACAATCGGCCTAACCTGGAAAATTATACTTCTTTATTTCAGTGGTTCAGTATTCCTACGAATATAAAATAAATTTATTATATGACCAAATTAACTGTTTACTACTCTAGGATTAATTGGCAACATATTGACTAATTATGGGGAAACTCAATTTGAAAAATACCTTTACTAGATCTGAAATATACCGTGAATTAACACTTTCCTCAATCTGGTCCATCATGTGTTGCTTTTACATTGTCTGTGTCACCTAGTGTGTTTTTTTAATCTTGGAATCATAGTCAGTACTAACCAAGGTATTTGAATTACCGTGATTGCCAGTACTGTACTTCATCTTCTTTGAGATGGAGGACGGTGGTAAGGTCGGAGACAGTTTGAGATAACTGGGTAGGCAAAACAAAGGGTGAAGTGACCCAGATCAAAAGCAGACAACAGCACACACCCATTAAAGATGATTATTAAAGTATTTTCTCCACTCCTCTGAACCAGTTGCAATAATGAATGTTTATTTATTTATTCATTTTTTAAAATAAAGGTCAAATGCTCTGAAAGTTGTTTCATATTGTGAGATGTGGTGTTCATGCATATCAGTGCAAATATGCTGCTCTGCATTTTACGTAAACGTCTTCCCTGTAGTAGAAAGTTTGAGCCGCTGGGGCGTTTAATCATTGGATTACTCCTCATTTAACCCACCTTATCTACCAGGTGCTCACTCTCTCTCAGCCGGAGTCGAAGCAGTGTGGCGTTTCCCCCAACCTCAACTCCATGTCTTTCTAAACTGAAAATAAAAACAAGTGAGCAGATTTAAAATCAAGCAGAGGACAAACCGATCAGCGCAAACGCCAGATGTAGGGTAAGTTAAATTCTGCATTTCTAACCTCTGAGACTGAACATCAGCCAAAATCTCGTCGCGAAGTTCAAAGCGTTCCTCCAGCTGAGACACTAAAAGAAAACAGGCAGACGTCCTTAGGCTCTGATAGAGAGGACAGCATCAAGAGAGGCAGAGAAAAGTTAATCTTACAGCTTGTGAAAACGCCAACAAAGGGGAGCTTTTCTCTGTGGTCTCTATGCTGCAGCCCTTGGCGCACGTGATTCTTCCAACTTCCCATTATAATGGACACTTTAAGGAAAAACCTGTCACGTTTGCGCATCCAGTATAGACTATACTAAAGCAGCTGGATCACAGCGTCTTCTGCCCTCACATGAAGTCTGTGTCATCCACGCAGGAATTAAATGCACTCAGCAAAGTTTCACAGCTCCTCCCTTTTCACTCACCAGCTTGACATTCCACTACTGGCTAGACATTCTTACAAGGATCCCTATTATATTATATTATATTATATTATATTATATTATGGACAGCAGAAACATTAGTACTCGAATATAATAATTACTTAGATGCTTAAATTGTCCCTCCACTGCTAATATTTTCATGACTTATCATCTCATAATTTATAAAAATATCCCTGCACCTAAATGCTTTTGTTTGAGATGCTTTTTTACATATTTAAAAAAGTATCACAACTTTTTACAGGTTTTTAACAGCTAAATAGCTGAACAGAATTGCACTGGAATTGTTTGCGTACCTCACACTGAATCAAATTGTTTAAAAAGAGAAAAGTCACACCACATGCAAAGCTCACGTTAAATTAAAAACAATGGTGTGAACAGGGAATTTCAGAATAAAAGGTATCAGAAGAATGTGCTCCACTTTTCCAGAAAGAACTTATGAAAACACTTCCGGTTCATCTATTTTTCACAATAAATCGTTTCAGATAAAATATTTTTCCTTTACTAAAACAAATATCTAAAGTTATAGCTTTAAAATGTAAATGTAAAGATGTTATTATTATTGAAAAGTTTTATTCTTCGAAACAACTGATAAAATTAGTTTTGTAACTCTTTTTGCCTTGAAACAGGAAGTTGTTGTTGGCTTATTGCTAGCGCTTGCGACTGCTCTGTCAATAGACTGGCTGCAGGCTTGTGTAAGTAGTCACGGAGCTAAGAGCTAAACATTAGTCGTTTACAAAGCAAGGAAAACTGTTCGCCTTCGTGTCGTTTAGGTTTAATTAGTCTAGTGAAACTTCCATTTTACAGCTTTACGTGCCAGGGTTTCTTTATCGAGGAGCTAGCTTGTCAAGCTAACTAACTTTGCCAACATGTTGACTTACCTCATTCGTTATTCGACTGATGTATAGACGGTCCACGGCTTGTCGAAGCCATGGACATGTTATTTGTTTATTAAATCGGAGTTGTTTGGTGAATTAGATCTTTGTATGTCCAGTATGAGCGCATCAGCTGGAGACGGAGAGCCTTGCACCCCCTTGGATAATGCAAAGGAAGAAGTCAGTGGTCCTACCTGCACTGGAGACAACAGTAAACATGTAAGTAACTAGTCTGCAAGGATAATCTACCATCTAGTATGTAGTATGTTGTCATGTATAACACTCTTTAATTAGTATTTGAAGTGCTAATGTTGAGTTAGGCTACAGTGGATTTATAGTGCCATCTGTAAACATCCTATAACTTTAGTGAGAGTGGGAAGCAGGTGAAGGAGAGCCTGATGAGGTGGATGAATGCTCTGGAGAGAAGAATGAAGGTCAAGAAAAGCAAGACATAATACATGTGAGTGAATAAGAGCGAGACAGGTGACAGGGGAGCGAGACGGTGTAGATGAAAGGAGTAGAAGTAGTGAAGGTAAAGGATTCCATATGCCTGGGGTCATCATCATCAAGTAACGGACAGTACACAAGAGCATTGAAGAAGTGAGTGCAAACAGGGTGGAGTGGGTGAAGAGGAGTTCCAGGTGTGATTGGTGATAAAAGGACATCAAAAAGGCCTACAAACCTACTGTGATATATGGTTTGGAGACCGCGACACTGACAAAAAGGGCATTTGGGCATTTGCAGGAGAGAGATCAGAATCAGAATCAGAATGGGTTTATTGCCAGATGTTGAGGTTTACAACATTAGGAATTTGCTGCGGTGCTTCAGTGCAAACAATAAGAATTAAAGTGCTATGTAGAAAGAAAGATATGTGTATGAGATATACATGAGATATATACATGAGAATGAGAATTAAGAGTGCTACGTAGAAGGATATATACATGAGTGCAGGTGGTGATCAGTGCCAGACATGAAATGATGCAGTGACACAGCGTAGGGTCATGTGTGAGTGGCGGGGACAGTCATGTGGTTATTGTTCATGTGTCCAACAGCAGAGGGGAAGAAACTGTTCTTGTGGCGAGAGGTTCTGGTGCGAATGGACCGGAGCCTCCTGCCTGAGGGGAGCAGGTCAAACAGACTGTGTCCAGGGTGAGAAGGGTCAGCTGAGATCTGGGCTGCACGCCGCAGTGTCCTGGAGGTGTACAGGTCCTGCAGAGATGGGAGTCTGCAGCCAATCACCTTCTCAGCAGAGCGCACAACACGCTGCAGTCTCTGTTTGTCCCTGATAGTGGCTCCAGCGTACCACACGGTGATGGAGGAGGTGAGGATGGACTCGATGATTGCAGTGTAGAATTGCATCATCGTCCGTGTTGGCAGGTTGAATTTCTTCAGCTGCCTCAGGAAGTACATCCTCTGCTGGGCTTTCTTGATGACGGAGGTGATGGTGGGCTCCCACTTCAGGTCCTGGGTGATGGTGGTACCCAGGAAGCGGAATGAGTCCACAGAGGTGATGGGGGTGTCAGTCAGGATGATGGGGGGGAGTGGGGCTGTGTGCTTCCTGAAGTCCACAATAATCTCCACTGTCTTCTGGGCATTCAGCACCAGGTTGTTGTGGCTGCACCAGGACACCAGACGTTCAACCTCTCTCCTGTAGGCAGACTCATCCCCGTCAGAGATGAGCCCAATGACGGTGGTGTCATCTGCGAACTTGATTAGCTTGACAGACTGGTGGGTGGAGGTGCAGCAGTTGGTGTACAGGGAGAAGAGCAGAGGAGAAAGAACACAGCCCTGAGGGGAGCCGGTGCTGATGGTCCGGGAGTCCGAGACATTCTTCCCCAGCCTCACGTGCTGCTTCCTGTCCGTCAGGAAGTCAGTGATCCAGAGATAGTGGATTTACTGGGCAAAAGATGTTAAATATGGAGCTGGAGGAAAAAAGACAACCAATGAGATTTGTGGAAGCAGTAAAGGAGGAAATGCAGAGAGTTGGTTTGACAGAGTATAATGGTACAGATGGGTTGAAAGGAGGCAGACGATCCACTGTGGTGATCCTAAAAGGGTGCAGCTGACAGAAGAACATCAGTGTGCATACTATACTCATGATAATCAACTGCCAGACATATCCTTATTTAAATGTTACTCTGTCAGTGCTGTCCATTCATTCTCACAAGCTTGATATTGTTATTTTTAGGAATCCTCAATATGCTCAGGCAGCAGTGAAATAAAAAGCCGTGCTGTGGTCAAGTACTGCGCAGCCCCACCACCTACCAGCTATGCCCTCCTGCAGGAAAAGACCGACTTGAAGCTACCTCCTGCCAACTGGCTGAGAGAAAACCCCCAGCTGGGCAGCGCTGGGACCACTATATTAGGATCTAGCAGCAAGAGCAAGCCCTTTTCCAGGTATAATTTAGAAAAGGGGGCACGGGTTTAGTTTTTATGGGAAAGATTGAATTTGAATTGGTGTCGAGCTCATGACTGAGGTAGATAGGCACCACTTTTATCATTACACCAAGTATTAAATCTTTTGCTTAAATGTAATTTGCGAAATGGTTAACTATATGGCAAAAATAACTAAAGAGGGCACAGCATGAGTCAGAACCAAATGCAGTTAAAATTATGGATAGGTACACACTGGACAATGCAAATGCCCAATGTATACTTTGGCTTTCACCACCACTGGTGTGGGTGTGTCTGAATGAAATCATAAGAAACAAGAAATTAAGAAAAAAATGTTAGTTATATCTTATTACCTTATTTTAAAAAAAATGGTTTACTTCTCAAGATTACATTTATGAGGATATGCAGCTTTAATACATTCAGTTCTATTTCTTCGAGATGTTGCGACTATGTCTGGATGAGAGAAGAAACTAGGTAAAGTTTCTATTAGCAGCAGATATTCTTTTCCTAATTGTGAAAATCTGCTTAGCAGATCACCTGTGTTACTGGTCCTTATGCACTTGTGGAGACCCATGAAGACTGATACTCTATCCGCAATAAACGAGGTGTGGAATGGAGTATAGCATAGTTGCAAAACTATGGTTCAAACTCACAGTGGAGGACTTTTCACTACATAATTCAAAGTACTAAAACCCCCCAAGCTGCTGCACTTTCATTTAGGATGTGAGTGGGTAAATTATGGATACGCTTGAAGACGAAGACTTTAATTATTGCTATGCAGTTAGTTTGTATTGAGTAAACTGTTTTTCTTCTTTTGCAGTTTTGGGATGGCGTACGAGTTCATCGACTGCATCGGAGATGATGTTGATGTGGTTTCAGACTCAGAGGTTTGTGGAGCTGCTGCAGAGCTATTTCTTTGTTAGCTTCAGAGGCATGCAGTTGATGTTAACAGAATTCTTTTTTTTACCTTCAGAACATCAAGAAGCTTTTGAAAATTCCCTACAGCAAGTCCCATCTGAGTATGGCAGTTCATCGTGTGGGGAGGACTTTGCTTTTAGATGAGCTGGACATTCAAGAGCTTTTCATGAGATCCTCTCAGGTACAGCCGAGCGACACTTTTTAAAATCAAGAGGATATTGCCTCCATTATTAATTTTAACTGTGAAGTAAGGGGCATCTATCAATGTTTAACATAAAAGCTTGATGAATAGGGAGTCCCAATGGATATTTTTCCAGTGATTGATTTATTTATTTTTGTGTTATTTATTTCCTGTTCCTGTTTCAGAGAAAATACATTTTTACAGAACTCTAAAACTGATGTTTTAGATTTAGTAAAAACATTGAGAACATTTCACCCTGTGCAAAATTGATGTGACACAACAGATTAGTTTCGCCCACTGAAATGTGTAAATGCAATTTTTATTTTTATTTTTTTGACAATATGCTGAAGTGAATATTGGCTAGTACCAATATTAAAATTATTATTATTGTTATTAATCATGGTAGTAACTGTTAAGTGAATATATTATTTAACTCTCAATGCAACTTATGTGTTGTAGACAGGAGACTGGACATGGCTGAAGGAGTTTTACCAGCGGCTAATAGATCAGAAGTGGCAGAGAAAAAAGAAGAGTAAAGAGCACTGGTATCAAAAAGCAATCCTGTCAAAGTTTCTCTATTATAGGTGAGGAGTTGGCTTTGCTCGAATAAATGCTGGAGTTGAACGAGAGTTATTCTTCAATCTGATAGTAAAACAACTTTTTTGTTTTCGTTATTGTTTTGTTTCTTGCAGTATAAATGGTGATGGGGCTGCTGAGCCTCAATCAGATGGCCTGAATGAAGGAGAGGAGGACAGTGGTGCTGATGAGTTCAGCTCTTCATGGCCTACAGCCTTCACTAGCACGTCTAATGCAGAAGAATCAGAAGCTCCCAAACAGGTAAGTTAAGCTTTTAGTCATCTCTGGAATTAAATTTTGTATTTGTTCCACATTCAAAAGTATTTTGTGTCACATGAGATGAAATAAAAATGAAGTGTGCTGTTAAATGTGCAGGAAAGTGTTACAGTCGACAGCAGTTTTGCTTTGGGCCAGGTGACCTCTGTTCCTAAAGAGCAAAACCTCCCGACAATCTTCAACGAAGGAGAGAATGGCCAGGTAACACAATCTTTTCATCCTTCCTTAATAGTATAATACTACAGCTAAAAGCACATGCCCTGTGTCTACATGTATCTTCTGATTTTTTTATTTTTTATTTTTTATTTTTTTACACTTTGATGTCCCTTGCATGACAGGGTTTAAGAAATGACTTTGTACGAAACATCATGTGGACTTTTGAAGACATACACATGTTGGTTGGGTCCAACATGCCTATTTTCGGTGGTGGTCGTTATCCTGCCGTCAGTCTGAGACTCAGGTAGGATTTTAATTCATTGGTTCCTACCCAGGATCTGAAATTAGCACTCGTTAGGAGCTAAATGACAGTGCAGTCATGCATTTTAATTGTATTTCAATTTGATTCTTTTAGCTCCTTCTGGGTATTTGTCTCACCAACATAATGTTAAATTATTCTTATGACATAATGAAACAGTTATGTAATAGGTTGGCATACATTATGTAGGGCAGCGGTCCCCAACCCCCGGGCCTCGGACCGGTACCGGTCCATGACTCGTTTGGTACCGGGCCGCGAGAGTTGAGGCTCAGGTGTGAAATGTGTGGTTTTCAGGGTTTTTATCGGTTTTCAGCGTTATTTTGTTACCGTTTTTATCGTTAACTCAGCTTTCCTGGGTCTTTTCATGTGTGTTATGAATAAATCTTCTTTTTTTCGGTACCAGTACTAGTTTTATTTTGTTGTATTTATCCGCGACACCTTAAAGGCCGGTCCGTGAAAATATTGTCGGGCATAAACCGGTCCGTGGCACATAAAAGGTTGGAGACTGCTGATGTAGGGCATCATAGCATGTAAATATTGTTCCTAGAGTCATCTTTTAATTTAGGATAACTGACTTTAAGAGATGCACCAGCATCATTGGATTCATCCTGCTACATCCTTCCTGCTCAGTCTCAAACATCGAACTCTGTGTTTTGTTTTTGTTTTGTTTCAGGGACAACAATAAACCAATCAACATTCTGACAGGTATCGACTACTGGCTTGATAATCTGATGTGTAACGTCCCAGAACTTGTCATGTGTTTTCACGTTAATGGCATTGTTCAGGTAAGCTAAAATATTTCATACAGTAGCCATGCCTAATAGAAAATCATTAGATAAGATGATGGTACTTGGTACTTACAATTTTAATATTGATTTGTTCATCTGAGTGGTGGCTGCTGGAATAAAGCTATTTGCATAATGTGTTTTTGAGAATTTGGGACTATAAGGCTTCATCCAGAAGGAGGAGACTGTAACTCGCTGCGCAGAGATATTTGAAATTGTTCTATACTGTATGTAAGAATATAATACAACAGCACAAGAGACATTAAGGGTGCAGTGGTAAATAAAATCCTGCTTGTCCTTTTGAGATTTAATTTAAGAAGGCCTCCACAGCTTAACAATCAGCAGGCTTATGGCTTCTTTTAATCAATAACACATGTTCATTAATTAAGTTCATTTTGTGTGTCGGGTCTAAGCTGCAAATGTCATTGGGGAGTAAAACACGAACCACAAGCCTAGGCAGTGCCTGTGCCTGTATGTAATGCACTTGGTCGATGTTTCCACCAAGTTTCACTAAAGAGCAGTGTGTACAGCATATATGATCCAATTAGTTTTTGGAGCAAATCTCTGCATAAATTAGTTTTTTAAATCAGGGGAAAAATTGCCCTTAGACTTAGTCTACAAGTTCAAAACGATTTCACATTAAAAGACAAACATGTTGGAATGAAAAATCTGTTAAATGTGAGCTAATTGGTTTAATTAAAAGGATATGTGTGAATGTAATATAGTGAGAGGAATACATAGTTCAACTTCATGCTTACGCAAGAGGTTCTCCCATATGCAATTGGTGATCCAATTAAATGGTGGTAATCCTTACTGAAACAATTTGCATATTAATTAGGATAAAGTTTTTCTTTGCTTGTGGGAAAAATAAATAAAACAACAAGTATTGTGAGCATAAGCAGTTTGTGCTGTGGTGCTCATGGTGGGAAATTTTCTCATTGTTTTTGATTTTTACTTCAGAAATACGAGATGATAAAAACAGAGGACATCCCTCATCTGGAGAACTCGACTTTCTCCACGAGAGTCGTGAAAGACATCGCCCAAAATGTCCTTTCTTTCCTGAAGTCCAACTGCACTAAGGAGGGTCACACGTACTGGCTTTTCAAAGGTGGGGGGAAAAGTGAGCAGGAATGATCTAAAAGTTGTATTATTTTGAAAAAGTGTTTTCTAAAGTAATTTCTTAAATCCACAGCCAGTGGGAGTGACATTGTGAAGCTTTATGATCTTACAACTCTGTGTGAGGAGGCTGAGGAAGAGAAATATCAGAATCCCTTCACTCTTCCTGTGGCTGTATTATTATACAAGTAAGTATCTAAGACAGACAATACGAGCGGCCTTGTGTTGTAGGAGTCCTGCAGCTGTGAAAAGTGGTTGTAAAGTTTGAAGTGTGGGGGTGGGTGTTTGGATAGCACTGACACCTCACAGCGAGAAGATTCAGGGTGTAAACCAGTTGAATAGATGTGTGGAGTTCGCCTATTGTCACGTGACTGCAGTTTTTATCCAGGTGCAGTTTAACAGCTGTCATGTTAGTTTGATTTCTTCTAAATTGGCCTGAGATGAGGATGTGAATGACATCTGTCTCTGTGTGATAGCCCTTTGATAAACTGTTGAGCTTTGTAAGGTGTAAATCAAATTAAACCAGTAGTTACCGGGCATGCTAGTACGTCAGTGTGTTCTTGTTGTTTTAACTTTATGTTCATGTGTGTGTGACACAGAGTGGCCAGCAACTTGATGCTAAACGCGCGACAAAACAGAAAGCACTATGGCACAATCAGAACTCTGCTGCTAAACTGTGTCAAACTTCTACATCAAGACAGACATCCTCAGGTAGGTGCAGATTTTCAGACAAATGAGAAAGTCGATACTCTTTCCAAGTTAATAACAGGTTGTTTTACGGTGGCCCTGAAAGGTCAAATGAACTGCAACTTAAGAAAACACCAGCAAAATAGAAAAAATGCTGCAAAAGGTGACAAAGCACAACAGAAGTTGAATAAAACACAAAGGAAGTAGAAAAAACCTGCGACAGACTGGCCACCTGTTCAGGTGTACCCTGCCTCTCGCCCTAAGACAGCTGGGATAGGCTCCATCACCCCCGAGACCCTGAAAAGGATGAGCGGAAGAGAATTGATGGATGGAAGTAGAAAAAACAATGGAAGTGTTTCTGAAGGACTGCACTGAGACACGGTTAAAAGAAGCAGAGGCTTCATGAATGTTGTGAGGGAGAAGAAGTGTGCTTTTGCAGTGTTTTTCTATTCGCTGCTGTTTTCTTAAGTTAAAAATAATATTTAAATTTAATACTAAACACTAACAGTGTGAGCCTCTTAAAATGTGGAGCGATGGACTTGTGGTATAAAGAGGCAAATTTTAGATGACTTTGTCCAACTATTAATGGATCTAAGTCCTTACTATCTTTCTCCTGCTTCTTCTTTGATATTCTTATTTTCGTATGTATGTTCAGACAGTGGAGAAAATGCAATGTGAAACCACTTGACTAACTCTGAGTATGCCATTACTTAGATTTGATTGAACTTGACTTCAGCCCTGATCTCCTCTGTCTTCTGTCTGCTCAGATCATTGCCTCTGCCCACTATATGCTGTCAGAGCTGTTCCAGCTCGACGAGCCTCTTGAAGAAGATGGAGGGGAGTCGCTGCGGGCCGGTGGTTCAGAGGACAGCTACAGTGACGAAGACAGGGAGGAGGAAGAAGAGGAGGATCTGACGGAGGACAGCGATGATGATGGTTCCTACAGTAACTGCTCCAGCCCGCAGGATGATAGCAAAGCGGTGGCTGTGATCCGCTCTGTAGGGGAGCTCTCAGTCCCGGAGAAGTATAGATCCACTCACCAGATCAGAGTGAGTGAATCTGTAAAAGTTTCCACAGCCTTCTTAGCATCGACTGAATGGTGGAAAGTGGAGTACAGAAATAAATATCTTTATATACATACAAACTAATATTTTCTTTTTCTTTTTTAAACTTCTTCAGCCAAGTTGTGCTTTCCCCGTTTCTCAAGACAAGGAAGAGAGATGCAGACTTGTCCTGAGCTATGTGCTTAAGGTGACTTTCTAAATGTTTAATGTGAATGTTTGTTTGCCTGCAGTGCAAAAAAAATGTGACTTTTCAAAAAGTTTGACATTCTCTTCTATATTAAAGGACAAATACACCTACACACATTTACACATCAAAGTCTTCTTGCAGCTCTTGGTTTATAAACTGTTTTGTTAAACTGCCTGAAGTGATCTCAGTGTCTGTTTGGTTTGTCTGATGTTTAAAAATGGGGGGAAAAAGTGTGGTTTTGAAAAGAAGTGAGGTTGTCAGATGTCTGTAGACGGTGTCCCATCTCTGCTACAGACAAGCAGCTTCAGGCTACAATAACTGCTACTGCCTGGATCTGTTATTGGACTGTTGGTGGTCAAGATGCATTATGTATAAAAGTCTAGGTGTCAATTTGGACACGTCGAAACGATATGTTACTAAATTGATTGGATACAGTTTTGTAATGCTGTAACATAATCCACAGGGATTAAAGGCGGTGGATGGCAGCATCAAGAAAGAGAGCGATCTTCCAGCTGCTGACCCCAACACACCCATCCCTCTCAAATATGAAGACAGAAGTGCTACTGGAGCCTGTGCAACTGAGAAAGGCATCTCTCTCCTGCTTGAAAGGGGTAAAAACAACTTATAATACTGCAGAAGAAAACGTGATATAGACAAACATGGTTTTCACTGAGGCTTCCTTTTCCTGTCTTCTTGCTTTTTAAGCAGCAGGTCCCTTGCAAGGGGAGCCGAAGCACACAACACGCTCAGGGATGATCCCCGGCTCCTGGCAGCATCATATGAAGCTGAAACTCTTCTTCAAAGCCTCAAAGGCCTACTACGTCCTCTCTGATGCGGCCACTAACTTGCTGAAGTATGGGCGAGCGTTGCGTTACATCAAGCTATCTCTGCAGTGTTATGGTGAGGTTCTTTAACTGTTTCATAATCAATTAATTGAAACTTAAACTACATTTCTTTGTTGTTTAATTTTAATCTCGACAGTGACAAGTTTCTTCAAAATTGTCTTCTTCCATCCCCTCATCTTCCAGATGCCTATTGTTCAGTGAGCGGTACACTGCACCCACATGTGCTGCTGTTTCACAGCCAGTGCCTGTCTCTGTGTGGGGACATCCAGCTGATGTTGGCTCAAAATGCAAACAACAGAGCAGCTTACCTGGAGGAATACAGCTACCAGACCAAAGAGGACCAGGAGATTCTGCACAGCCTGCACAGAGAGAGCAGCTGCCAGGGTCAGTCTCTAAAGAGAAATTCAGTATATTGATATTCCTGCTGCTATGGTGTGCAGTGTCTTAAATATTTCACTGTCTTCAAAGTCATTCACAATAAATTGTTTAGCAAAATGTCCTAAAAAGTATTCCATTCCTTTTATTCTCTATCTACTAGCCTTCAGCATGGCAACAGACCTAGCGATGGACCCAGAGTACCAGCTGTTTGTTAGCAGCAAGTGCTATGAGGCAGCATATGAACTACTTGTCTCTGAGCCTTTGAAAGATCTTACTTCAGATCAGCTGAGTCAGGTTCTCAAACGACTGGGGAACATACGCAATGAGATGGGAGTCTATTACATGAACCAGGCTGCAGCCATGCAGGCTGAGAAAGAGGGTAAGTTACATTACAGCAAATGCAGTTTGTTTAAAAGAGTACGGCGAGAGTTATTCTTTCTTTTTCTTTTTTTTGTAGTATATCACCAGCCTTTTTATTCTCCTGTTCCCCTTCTAGTGAAGAAGTCTGTGTCTGCAGCAGAGCAGGAGATGTGGAAAAAGAGCTTTGGCTTCTTTGAGAAAGGGATGAAGGACTTTGAAGCCATTGGGGACAGCACTAACACAGCCTTACTGCTGTGTAATACTGGCAGGCTGATGAGAATCTGTGCCCAGGCCCACTGTAACCTCTCTGGCGATGAAGGCAGAGGAGAGTTTTCACCTGAAGAGGCTCTTTACTACAACAAGGTGCCACACTGACGTTTTCTTAAATTCTTGATTAAGTGTTCTTACTAACACTCTGCTTTTTTTGTTTTTTTTCAACCATCTGTCTCACTGCATCTTGACTGTGCCTAATCATACTATCTTTGCAATATTACCTCAGGCTATAGACTACTACCTGCAGGCCATGAAAGCATTGGCAAGCAGAGAGAAGCACTCAGCAGTGTGGGACAGTGTAAACTGGGAATTGTCCACTACGTACTTCACACTGGCCACCCTTCTGCAGGACTACGCCCCAGTATCCAGGAAGGCCCAGGAACAGGTGGGTTTTAACACATTTGGAGCTAGGTAGAATATTAAGGCTTTAACACATTTTACATTATTAAGGATATCAAAATCGTACTTGCATATATTTTTGGCTAGTTTACACGGTACATGCAATTTATATTCACTGCAGTTCTCCCTCTTTTGCTAATGATGCATGTGTGGACACCTTCCCTTTGTTATCAGATCACTTTGGTCTACTTGTCTGACTTGTAGCCTTTTTGTGTCAGGACCAGCTCTGCGCTGATAAAGGGACACACACTGTGCATGAATTGGGTCAGCAAACACCACACACCCCACTTGAATAATCATTATAGTGAATCTTTGGCTGGAAAATGATTTCAGTCCATCAGTCACTCTTGTTGGTAGCACTTCAGTTTACAGCGTTATCCTTGCTATGCTGAATCTCTCACACTTGCAGCTGAGAAAGAATTCCTCATTTCGCCAAAAAAAGCAAGGACAAGATTTTTTTTTTTTTTTGGGGGGGGGGGGGGGGTATTTTTGTTTATCTGCTTTGTTTTGTTGTTTGTTTGTTTTTTATGTTTTTATCATATTGTATTATACCTGATATCATCATTTCTCAGCCATGAAAGTAAATAAATATTGTGTTTTAATCATATTTTCATCACATTTACAAGTACATTTTATTTCTTATTTTTCATACACAGTAATTTTTTATTTATCCATTCCTGTTTGTCTTACCAGATTGAGCGAGAGGTGACCGAAGCAATGATGAAGTCTCTCAAGTACTGCGACCTGCAGACTGACTCTGCTCGGCAGCCACTCTACCAGTACAGAGCCGCCACCATCCACCACCGCTTGGCTTCTATGTACCACAGCTGTTTTCGCAATCAGGTGGGAAGTTATGTAAAATTATAGAACAGTAGAAAACCATTCTCCTTTCCAATGTCTTGGATGCTCTTTGTGTTAATAATTGGCATTTCTTGGCTCAATGCTTTTTATGCATGCCAAAAATAAAATATGTGACTCTGGGTAAGGAAACGACGTTCACGCTGACTAGAAAAGAACAGAAGTGGGATACGCTGCCTGTCTTTATACTTGTAGCGGTATAATGAGCTGATGGATGTCTGTGTTTCTGGCTGTAATTGTGTGACAGGTGGGGGATGAACACTTGAGAAAGCAGCATCGGAGCTTGGCAGAGCTTCACTACAGCAAGGCTGTCAGTTTATTCCTCAGCCTCAAAGAGGCACCCTGCGAGCTGCTCCGCACGTTACTGGAGAGGGTGGCTTTTGCTGAGTTTACGATGGCAGGTGCGCAGCTATTCATTATGATGACTATCACAATGTTGGCTGCAATGTTTTGTTTTATTTTTGTCAGATGAGGGTTGAATTGAAAAACAGTGTTTCTTTTCAAAGCCTCTTTTGATAATTCTTCATGTTGTTTGTCCACAGGTCAGAACAGCAGCACAGCTAAGCTGAAGAGCCTGACTGGGGCAATAGAGATCATGACAGAAACCCGCCATGCTTTCCAGCTGATTCATAAAGAGCTACAGGAGGAGCAGACAGAGGTGAGTTTCACAGTAGCTCATGGAGGATTTTTCCTGGCTCAGGGGTGTGATTTATGCACTTAAGCATACAGCACAGGCAGGGAGTTTCAAATTCCTTATTTAACAAAAATCTAAGTGTTTTCTGACCATTTAATAAATCGAATGAGTGTATATTATGTTAATGAAGCCCCAGTAACCCCATTACAGCTAAATTCTTCTGAGTAGTAAAAATAACTTGGTGGAAATGACTGAATTTGTAAAGCTTTGGTAACATACAGTCTTTTCCTTCTACTTCTTGTTCCATAGTTGAATGAAACAGACTCTGCTGAGTCAGCAGAGTCTTCCGACGTAGCCAATGGCCCAATGGCAGGACTGAACCTCCAGGAAGTGATGAAGTTAATTGGCGTATTTGAGCCCAGTTTCTCCTTCCTGCTCCTGCAGGTGATCAAACTGATGACGACAGCGAAACGTAAACCAAGGTGAGCTCCAGTATGAAAGCTGGTTAGGAAATCTACTTAAATTTTACACAGACCTTTATTTTAATATCAGTCTTTAATGTCACTGCCTTATTGCTTACCATCATGAGATGGCAAGAAGCTATTGCTGTAAAACAGCCATAAAATAATAAAAGAAACCCATTGGGACTAGATCAAACTTTTAGGGAAAAGTTCCTGGATTTAATGAAACAAGAAACATTTAAAGGTGATATAATAAAGCTAAAATAGATCATACTCTTTACTGTTTATCACATTGTAATAATTAAGTAGCGGTCCTACCTGACAGTATACGGGTACAGCAACATTTACTATGACTACATGAAATGTATTTAAAAAGGAAAAAACAAGAACAAAAGAGATTAATTGTGAATTTAAGCAACCTTTTCATCTGCCCTTTTGAACTCTTTCATCTTTATTGCAGCAATAAGGACGATGAGCTGCTGAAAACCTATAAGAATGTATACTCCAAGCTGCTTCGTGCTGAGAAAAACGCTCCTCTTGTCAGCCGCGTCGAACTCTACGTTGAGCTCCTGCAGCAGCTGATGCAGCGGACAGGAAGTGACGACACAGGCACACGCAAGCCATAACAAGGAAGACGCTCAAGAATCTGACTCTGCTCTCTGGACCTCGCCGAACTTCCAGGGTACATTTTGGAGAAGACTTGACATCCTCAAAGATGCGATGATATAAAATAATGGCTTGTAGTCACAATAACAGGCAAACACTCAGGCAACCTGTCTTACTCTGAATTACAGTCTCAAGGCTAACTTCACCTCCAGCGCCTTCATCTTTTTCTAACATTTGCATCACAGGTTTTAAACTGTACATTTTTGTGAAGACTTGTAAATTCAGATGCTATTATTTAATTTTATGATGGCTTAGCTAGTTTTAGGTCACTTCTAAAGCTCTTACGCATTTATGACTGTACCAAACATCTAAAATTATTATTATTTTATTTTTATTTTTTTTCTACAGACACAAAAAATGTGATGACAATTTAAAAGCGGTTATTACCAAATGTAAATGCAACACAAAGGAGCTTAAAAATAACAAGCTTAGCAAAATATTCTTTTCAATTTAATTGGCGTTTTTGATATTCAATAATGCCAGTGAAGCTGTGAATAAAATAAACTGATGTGTGACAGGCTTAAATAAGCTAAAACGTGTTATTTGCTTTTCCAAAAACTAGAATGTGCAATAAATTGGAAGCATACAGTGGAAGCTTTAGAGGTTAGTTCGTCCACAGTGCTGTTGAGGGTTTTTTTTTGTTTTTTTTTGTTTTTTTTTTTTAAATCAGCATGGTTTGCTGTGGGATGATAATAATAAAATGTTTTTGAATTTCATACTGTGATATATTGTTTTCTCTTAAATTGTTGCTTGCTAACGATATGCATTTGACACCAGTTTGCAAAAGTACTGTATCTCTGGGAAAAAAAAAAAGTACAGTTTGCTTTGCCATCAAACTAGCCCCTGCAATTTTCAAGGCAGCATGGCACCCTGTGGGTTATGGTCAACCGTCCTTGATGCGCTGTTCAAGCCCACCAAAGAGGTGAAAGATGTTTTCACTGTGGTGTCAGTGAACTGGGTCAGCCCTCTGGTGTCAGCTATATTCACACCAGATGGAGCTGCAGACATGTCCAGACTGCTACTGCAACTCATTAATCAGGCCGGGGACACAGTGCTATCTGTCTGATGGCTGAAGAGAGATGAGGAGGAAGGGAAGTCAGAAAATCTTTAAAGGACTCGATGGCAATGTAAAAAATCTTGAACACGTATAAATGCGAATAATATGGGCTTAAAAAGAGCAATATTTTTATTTCATATATTAGTTCATTTTTTATAGCTATTCAAATATAACATACAAAGACTATATTGGGATTGGGGGTTAGGGCACAGTAACTGTGCCACAAAAAAGTAATACAATTATAGGATTCTTTACTTGATGATCCAGTCTCTTTCTGTACTACATTGTGCAAAAAGTCCCAATAACTTGAAACAGTGGCTCCATCAGTCACTGTATAACACAGCGGTCAGAAGTCTGATCCTCATGGGATTCCTTTTGTGTTGCTGGTGGTTTCTCTTCTTGGTACTGAGAAGCCCCGTGGTTCAAAATGTTTTGCAGGATGTCTTTGCTCTCACTCGATGGTAAGTTGTAGAAAAAGTACTGTGGTGCCATCTGAATGAACCTAACGAAGGAGAGAATATTTTAGTGTTCTGTGCACCGAAAAAAACAACTGTAGACCTTCTAATTTGTGATGAATTTAACTAATGCAAACTTAATTTCAATTTGCAAAGCTGTTTTCGATCTCATTTAGTGCTGAGCGGCACACGCCTTTGTTGGAAAGAAGACTTACGGTGTGTCTGCTCCTCATATTCGAGCTACAGTGAACGGATTTGCACATGCTCGGGATGTGAAACGTAAGACAGCATGAGAAAGGCTATAGAGCTTTCTCTCCCTCCATTAAGCTGCAGCTCCACATTCTTAGAGATCTGTGCAATCCATAATCCCTTCTTCAACTAGCAGATACTTAGAAAGCAGGATTATAGGACCTCCCTCCACAACCAGCATGACCAGTCTGAGCTGAACTAGGCCTTTAAATACATACGGTTCAAAGGGGAAGGGGAATGTGTCCATCTGATTACATTTAAGCCTCCCTCAGAAGGGTGGTCTAAAAAAAAAAACTGCATCTAGTCATTTATGCAAATGTTAAAGAAGTCAACAAATGAAAATGTTAAAGGAAGGAAATGGAAACAAGGCTGAGACTTACTCCTGTGGTGTTATGTGGGTTACGGTGCGGAGGCAGTTGTCCTCTGAAAAGGAGTGTTCGTGGAACAACACCCACTCAGGCAGGCCCAGCTTGGGACTCTTGGCTCCGTAGCCAGACAGAGGATGGATCTGCGCTATGTGCTTGTGGGTTATAATAAAGTAGTTCCCAGATCCATCCACATCACGTGCCACCTGGGAAAAAGAGTTGGTGCAGGATGTGATTTCATACTTGTCATTTTTACCTTTAAATAATACAGTTTTTAAAAATAAAAACCATAGTAAATGACACACAAAAAAGCTGAATTCACACTCACAATCTGGCAGTCTATATGCAAATATGGAAATAAGTTGAAAGGGAAGGGGAGGTTAAATAAGCAGTGAGTGAAGTCAAATTTAAAGACGAGGAGTTAAACAAGTGCAAGTTCCGAAAGGAGTAGAAGTGTCGGCTGAGAGGTAGACTCTGAGAGCACAAAATACGTGGTGTTTAAAGAGTCTGATGAGGTGTTAAGATTGACAGAAGCTGAAATGTGAGCTCGAGCCAAAGCGACGTGATGAACGCAACTGAAGTGTGTGGTTAGAATTAAAATATAAATACAGCTAAGTTCAATAACTGAAGTTAGTGTGCAAAGAAGCGAAGATGCAAACCAGTGAAGTCTTTAATTAATCAGTCAAAATCTGTATTCAAAGCTGAAGGCAACATGGTGGTAAAGCTGTTGGGGCTAAATAATATAATGATAATGTTTGTCAGCTTTGATTGTTTAAATTAGTCATAAATTATTCAGCATGTCTTTAATCACCTACATGCTAAATAAATGGAAATGCATTAATATTCGAAATGGGCCCCATTCTTTGACCGTTAATTATGGAGACTAAACTCTGAGTGAAATTACACATGATTAAAACACCCTTCATAATGCTGCCATTAGTTCCACTCAGGAGAGTTTAATGTTTTTAAGAGTCTTTAGAAGGACTGTGGGTGTTTGTTGTAAGCAGAGTATTTAAATTCTCACTGCAGATCGAATACAGTTGCTGTGCTTTCTGGGCTGGAATAAAAAACAACAACAAGAAAACAGGATTTCTAACTTAACAGTTTATTCCAATATGGCCGTGTGCATGGATGGGTGCAGGATTCTCCCTACCTGCCTTGTGACCTTGACTCTGAAAAGCAGTAATGAAAATGGGAGGATGGACGCTAATAAATTACATTTTCTGACCTGCATGAAGAAACCCGCTAAGAGGGCTCTCTTAATGTTGACCGCGTTACTTCGGGAACCAAAGGCGGGCACTGAAATGGGCAGCTCGATCCTCTTCAGGGTGTCGGTGAGCTCACTGCGAATCCCGTCGGCCATCAGCAAAGCATTGTGGTCCAGATAGAAGTCTTGACACCACTTCTCTATATTACAGTCTGACAAAACAGGAAGATGGGTTTGAATTACTGAATCGGTGGCAGTAATTAAACTCTTAAAACTGCCATGTGTTTAGTTTTTCTGCCTACTGTCTAAACCAGGGAAGTCGAGCTCATCTTACACTGTGGTTCAGCCCACTTTGATGTTAAATGGGCCAAACCAGTGAAACACCTCTTTCTGTCAGTGTAAAAAAGTTTAACTACACATTTAATCCCCGCGATATTTTAATATAAGAAAAAGAAGTGCAGTTTCAAAAATAAATCTCACTTTTTCTACTTGATTAAAAAAATGTAATTGTAAGAAATAAATGTGTAATATTACAGAAAAAACATGTCAGCTCATTTTACAGTCTAATAGAAAGCTGTGTTTTACATTTTTTATAACTTTTTATAATTTTATATTTTATATTATTCATAACTTTTACTGTGAACCCACTGTAAAAATCCCAAATTTCTATAGTAGATGGTAAAAACACCAGGATCTTTCTGTTATTTATTTGTTTATCTGTTACTTATTTACTTTAGTGTTGTATAAACTGCCATGTAGGAAAAGCTGTAAAACTTATATAAATGCAATAAAAAGTCTAAAATTCATGTCCTTCCTCACATGCTCCAAGAATGTTCAGTGGGCCAGAATGGAATCTTTGGCGAGCTGATTTTGGCCCCTGGACCTTATGTTTGACACCGTTGGTCTAAACTGTAGGAAACTTATCACTGGTATAAACATTATGAGATTGTGCGTGGCGATGCTCTGCTCACTCACATGGATCCTGCTGGCACTGTTTAAAGGCCTTGTAGATATTAATCAGGGTGAAGTGGTCTCCCTCTGGGTGCTGGAACTTCATATAGCACTGGGTCGCCTCTGGTTTCAGCTCCACAGAAGGAACCATGAAGCAAGATGGCGCTAAAAGAATCCAAAAAAAAAAAAGCAAAGCACGGTTTTGTAGATCTACATGACTCTTTATAGCATATTTGTGCTAAACAGCCACACAGTCACATTACCTGATAGCATAGCAGCAATGATGACCACCTCGCTGACGCAGTCAAACTCACAGGAGGCGAGCACGGTCTTTGCCATCTGTGGCTCCAATGAGAACTCAGACATGATGATGCCCATCTCAGACAGGTTGCCGTCATTATCCAGAGCTGCTAGGTAGTCGAGCTCCTCCAAAGCCTGCATGAGGCCTGCAGGATCTGGGTTGGACAGGGTTTTGGATTAAGCACCATAAAAAAAACATATGAGATAATTAATTACATTGAAATACATGTTGAGTAAAAGTGTTGTGTGCCATTTTTTCATGCCGTCCAAATAGTAATCCAAAGCACCAGGACAGCCCCCCACAGTGGACTGGCACCCCAGTGGGAATGCTTGGAGTGAATGGGCAGCAGCAGATTAGGATTTTATAATCCTCACCAACATCTGCCATGTATCACTATGCAAAATAAAGCTGTTTATTTATTTTTTATTTTTTTTTTTAAACAAATGCGTTTTTTCCCCTATAGAAATACAAACACAGACCTCAAGACAAAATGAGAGGAAGGGAAAAATTATGAAACCACAGCTGTCTATTATCTTGTGTTGTCCTTCATACCAACTCCGCCATGTCTGTGCTCTAATCAGCTAATGTGAGGCTCAGTGTCTGTGTGTTTGTGTGTTTGTGGGGGTGAATAAATCCGGGGGAACAAAAGCAAACGAAAGCAGGTCAGCTCTAAAAGGATGCACGCAGAACAGGAGCTGTCAGTTTAGCTGAAGCACGGCTCACTGCCCTCCAATACAAAAAGTTCCTGTGTGCTGGAACAAAAGGCAAAGAACTGAATGAACCGGATTTTTAATTAAGTTAGGGAACAATGGTTCAGACAAAAATCAGTTTTTCTACAGTGATTTTATACAGATCTCACCTGGTCTGTCTATGAATTCGCAGTGACCCAGTCCGGCGATCTCCATCCTTTTCAAGAACAGCACAGTGGATGTGATGTCAGACTCCACAATATGCGGGCGTATCTGAGTAGGAAGTTGTCTATCCGTTGGATAGAGACGGAAACACTTGCCTACAGGAAGCAAACATCATTTTTTAGATGGGACAGCTGCAGTGAAGTAGCAGCCACAGATTTTGTAGCATTTTAACTTCTCACCTGCCGGACCTGCCAGTTGCCTTCGACTCTCGGTTTGACCGGTGCTGATAGGCTGAATGATGACTGAGTTTGTTCTGATCCTGGGGTTGTAGACCTACAACAGCACAGCGGGCTGTTAACCTTGATTTACGTTAACTAAGCTACATTTTGATGGCAAATATTTTCACCCCAAATAACACAGAAATATCTAGAAAATAATTTGAGAAAGACTGATGATTTAAATTGTTATCTTTACATAACACTGACAAGAGGCTAAAATTAAAACTTGACTTATTGTCTCTATTGTGTTGTGCTATAATATAAGATGTACCTTGTTTTCCAGACCAAAGCTTAAGCTTTAACATTTTTTTGTGAGACTTCAGAATATCGGTTTTTCTCTCATTTTCTTTCTGCATAGGAAGTCCCATACAATGCATTCAAATCTCTGCTTTTTCAACACATGAAACTCTCTAATTAATCAGCAACTGGGTCTCTGCATCAGCGATGTAATTTTTAACCCTGGAAATCAGCCTTCATGTAAGTGCTGATTTAAATAATGCAAATAACAACCAACTTACATATCTTTTCTCAAGCCCGGCATCAATAACAAAGCTTATCGAGCTAACAGGCCAGAAAAAGTCCTCATTTGGGCTTGAACTGAGGAACACTCGGCGGGTCTGGCTGGTTTCCTCTTCCCCCAGGACAGGCAGACTCCCAGGCTGCCCAGGGTGCACAGCTATTGGCAGTAGCTCACCCAGATCGATGGGTAAGCTCTTCCTCTCGTGGGACAGGATGTTGTGGGCCAGATCTATCTCCTGGTAGAGAGTTAACAAAAAGGAAAATCAGAGAAAGACGTGCATTAGTTTCAGGCTTCTGAATCTACTGGTCATGCGGTGATGTTTTTGGGGTTTTTTTGGTTTTTTTTTACCTGCGTTGTCACCAAAAACACAACCACATCCCCCTTCTCTCTGGAGCGATGGATCTCCAGCACGAGACGGAGAGCAGAGCAGAAATAGCCGTCGCCTGTGCTGCTGTACACCACCTCCCCTGCACCCGGGGTCTCCAGGTGAATCAAACGCGCTGCCGACCCGATAAAGTGGGCCAGGTGCTTGGGGCTGGGTGGGAAAGCTGTAAGGAGGACCACACGGAGCTCTGGCCTCTGCAGGACAATGTCCTTCAGCAGACCCAGGAGAACATCAGTGGCTACAGTCCTCTGGTGGGCCTGATCCACGACCACAACACCGTAGTGTGCGAGCAAAGGGTCTGACATCATCTCCCTCAGAAGCATGTCATCCGTGCAGTATCTTTAAAAGGCCATAAAATGATGCTTGACATTAGGAAAGAGCAAGTAAATGTACGCACAGGCACACTGTATCTATTTTGATATAGCATGAAATTAATCTTTTCTATAATGTAAGCCTGCATGCTTAAACCAGTATGTTAAAAGAAAATCCATTCAGCATCCCTGAAGGTGGCAACTTAATGAAAAACACTTTGTCTACACTTCAGCTTTGCTGCCATTAGTGTAATTTACTCTAATAATTAGTCTGAGAAGGGGGATCCTTGCCGGGTGCCTGTTTATCTTGTCTCCCTCCCCTTAATGTGCTTAGTTTCATTGTTTCCTGGCTAACCTATGAGGGACCCACATGAGGGAGTGTGACATATGGGGAGACGGGGAGACAGGGAGTCGGGCAGCTGTGGACGAACTGCTGAAAAGAGCCTCTCAAGCCTTTTGTTCACCTCCCCTTTGAGAAGAAGAAAAGGCGGGGTGATTTAGCTTTGTGTGTCATGTCCGTGCATTACTATAGCCGCCATGCTGAGAGAAAGACTCTGAGAAAGAAACATTGGATGTATAAAGTGGGAAACGTAGGAAGTGCTGCTGTACCACACCTGAGGACTGTGTCAGTAGTGCAGCAACTTTCAAGAGGGATGCTGTACCCAACTTCGTGACCGATGTTGACATCCATCTCGTCAGCCACTCTGAGGGCGAGATCTACAGCCTGTTGTGCATGTATCTGGGTACAAACCACCATGCCGTGCTGGAACTGGACTGACAGGCAGAATTCAGCACACCACTGAGGTATCTGTTTCAGAGTAAGATCAACAAGACAAATTGCTTACATTACAGATGCTTCCAGAAAAATGACTTAAATGTCTTGCTGTAAAAAAAAGAAAAACCATCCAGTGCTGAAGTGTTGAATACCCCACAGTACTCACTTGAGAGCTCCTTCCAGTTTTGGCAGAGCCACTGACAACAACAAACTGTTCTTTGGCCAAAGTGTCCATGAATTCACACTTTGCTTTCCACACTGGCAGTTCCTTCCTTTCTTTCAGCAGTTTGTAAAACCTGGAGGAATAAGGCAGTCCATCAAACTGATTAAGCTCCAAGATGTCATCATATTCTTTGTCTCCTTCGTTCAAAGCTCCTGTGTCTGAACAACAGGGTGATTTCCCCTCTAAATAGTCCGCTCCAGTTAAAGTTGTAACGTCCTGCGCCATCACAACTAGGCTCCGGGTTTACACTTCATTTACAGAGCCACAGAAATTGAGTTTGTAGGTCTCCAGCTCTCAGTAAACTGTTGGACAGCACTCAGCCCGCCTCCGCAAGTGAAGCCAAATGAAAGGCTCACCAGGCGGCCAGCCCAGTGTTGTCATGTGGCCACTAATCTCACAGAAGTGCGGACACCAACAGATGACACACACACACACACACACACACACACACACACACACACACACACACACACACACACACAGAGAGATCTGTGGGCAGAGATTCAGAGTGGTCTGGTGTTTACAATGAAATCTGGCTGCGACACAAAGATCACAACTTGTGCACAGTTTAAAATGCATTTATTTATCAACTGTGGTGTAATTTAGAAATTGATTTCATCAGTGGTCATCCTACTCAAATTAAATGAACAAAAGTGCCATCAAATGAAGAACCGTAAGCAGTCAGCCCTACTTCTGTCAAATCTACTGTCTCATATTGTTAAAACTGCACTAACTGTAAGGAAAAGCACTACAAATTATTAAGATAAAATGTTAAAAAAGATCTTTGAAATATGGGTCTAATGATTTGGATCACTGCTATTTGTCATTTGGCTTTAATCTTTAACTTCTTGAAAGGCAACCAACCAATCAACTGAAAAAAATCTTTAATAAACCACATCTAATTATTTTAGCTACATTTTACATACATGAAATGACATTTCTACAAAGATCAACACTGCAGTCAGCATTTAAATAGGTCCAAACTTTTCAAATTAAAAGAAAACAAATTTATATATCAGACAAAAAAGGAAATTTGAGGAGCTAGACCCCCCTCCCAGCAACCTCGGTGCAACCAGGAAATAACCTTGATGTCCAGTGATTTGTGTGAACTGTTTCGCATTTGGTGACCGATTGCAATTAGTTCCTGTGACCACTGTAGGCAACTACTTTAGAGATTGCAGGGGTTGCCAGTCTCAAAGCAGAATGACTTACAGTCTCTGGCAGGTTGGGAAAGGGTTGTAAATAACTGCCCTCTAATTTATAAAGGCAGAGAGTCAGTTGGAGCAACGGTCTGCACTGATGTGTCAACTTACCTGAAAAAGATTATTTTTGGAACACGGGACTCAACTGAATTGGTTGTATTATGGTTATATTTCTATATAAATCACTGCCCTGAAGTGAATGCAGAACTATTTGTGCTTAAGTTCTGTTTCTGATTTATGAGGTTCTGGCTGGACCCTGAATGTAAGTAGTTAATATGAATTTATGTCTGTTTGTAGGTGACAAAAGATTCTGTGGCAAACTGACTCAGCCCATATCCACTGAGACATTTAAGGCTTAGTATGAAAATCTGACAGCATGGAGTGGCGATAGAAGTAGATGTCCAACCTTTCTGGGTCTAGACTCTGATGTTGATTATATGATGATTTAAGGGCAGCTTAGATCTCTGAGGTTTTCCTGTTTTTGTGTGCTTTTCCAGTGCTAGTGGTGTTAACAAGTGCTGGGGGAGCTGACCTTTAATCAACTTCAGCCTGTAGTTCGAGCACATTATGGCAAGATAACGAGCTGAACCCCAGAGAGGGCGGCGCTGCAGTTGTTGTAATGAGCCATGTTTTCCAGCAGGTGGCACTGTTGAACAACTAAGATCAACTGCTGAAGCAGTGCAGGACTTCATGAGGTACCTGAAAGGACCTGCATAAAAGACGTCACTGAGAAAATGAGCCATAGCTCAGTCTCGCTCCTTTAAGTGACACAAAGAAACCCTGCTAACAGATTTCTGCTTAATAGAACGAAAAATAAAAGAAAGGACATTTGATGTCTTTCTTTTCATATTTGCTGCTTTCATCAGAGTAATATATTCAGACACTTTATTGGTTCACCTGTTCAAGGGTTCTCTAATGCAGATATCTAATCAGTGAATCGCATGGCAACAACTCAGTGCATTTAGGTATGCAGATATGGTAAAAATGACCTCCCGAAATTTACACTGAGCATCAGAAAGGTGATGCTTTTTAGTGCCGGCCTGAGTATTCCAGAAATCGATGATTTACTAGGAGTTTCCCACACAATGGTGCGGAAAAGAGAAAATATATTTTGTTTGCGTTGAGGTCCAAATGACAACAAGAGCAACTCAAATAACCGCTTGTTACCTCCAGAGTTTTTTCAATCTTTTTAAAAATCATAATGAATAATAAAAAAAGTTTAATTTTAGCTTTCAATGTTGAAAATGTTTAGTTTTAGTAGTTTTTAATTAGTATTGTAAGCAGGGCATAATAAATAAAAACAGACCTTTCTGAAAGCAGTTCACTCACAGTCTTGTACACGTTCAGAATCTCAATAAACACATCCATTAAAGGCTCATCGGGCAAGCTGCAATAAAACTGTAAAAATAAAAATTACAATTTTTTTAATATACTAAAAAATAGATACAACTATGGTATCGATTTCAAAATCCTACATCAGTTTTCAGAAAATGTGATCTCTGACATTTTAAAGTAAACGAAATTCAAACTTCCCAGAGGTTTTTAGCAGAAACCATCCATGGTATCAGCTTTAAACTCCTACGTCGCTTTGTTCTCAAGTCATTGCATTCACAAACTTGGCTGTTCAAGTTTAGTTTTTATTTTTATTTTATGTAACTAAAATGGTTTTTTCCACATCTAGTTTTAGCTTTAAAACTAACTTGGTTACAACCAAGATTTGCAGAAGAACATCTCCTTTTAAAGCAGATAGGCTATAGCAGTAGAACACCGCACCGGTTACCACGCCTGTCAGCTCAGAACAGGAAACTGAGGCTACAGTTTACACAGACTCACCAAAATTGTACAATAGTAGAAAAATGGCAAAATGTTTCCTGTTCTAATGAGTCTTGTAATTTCTACTGTGACATTTGGATGGTAGGAACATAATTTGGCATAAACAGCATGAAAACATGGATCAATCCTGCCTCATATGACCCCTTCAGACTGCTGCTGGTGGAGGTTTAATGTCTTGGCACACTTTGGGTCCTAAATGCCACAGCCTGCCTGAGTATTGCTGTTGACCATGTCCATCCCTTTATGATCTCTGTGTACCCGTCTTCTGATGGCTGCTCCCAGCAGGTTAATGCGCCATGCCGTGTTAAGCTCACATCATCTCAAAGTGGTTTATTGAACCTGACAGTGAGTTCAGTGTACTCAAAAGTTATCCGCAGGTACCACGGTCTCAATCCAATAGAGCACTTTTAAGTGGTGGAACAGGAGATTAATTTTGTGGATTTTCAGCAGACAAATCTGCAGCAACTGTTCGATGCTATCATGTCAATATGGATCAGAATACCTGAGAAATGTTTCCAGCACCTTGCTGAATCTACGCCATGAAAAGTTAAGGCAGTTCAGTTGCTAGTTGGTCAGTCGGTTTATTGCATCGTCCTTATTGGTCATGGTGGCTTCTTTGTGGATTTTAATGTGGTGTGTTGCATTCTTATAGTCATAAATCAAAGTATGAATGAAATTAAAACACTGTCTTGTAAACAGGGGACATTTAATTGGCTCTGATGTCTTCTCACAGCTTAAATGTAATCCTGACACCTTTGTCATTCTTTCAAAACGTTGGAAATCGTCCAACACCATGTTTTCACCTCCTAATGTAATAGTGGCAACGTCTCAAAGCAGTTCTTTACATTTCTGTGCTTTAAAAAAAGAAGAAGAAAACAACAACAACAACAAAAAAGAAAAACTGACATTTACACTTTACAATGGTTTTTAAACATGTTACACTTAAAATTTAATAAACACAGTACATTTAGGTTTTTACAGATGGCATAAACATTGAACAGCTAATTGACACAGCAATAAGACATATTTTCCAGCAGAGCGGTGACTCTGTTGAACACATCTGAACACATCCAAAACAAGGGAAATAAAGCATCATTTAGATACTACAAAAACACAATGCAGGTATGCAGGGCGTGACTGGCTTCAGTTATTCTGCAGCAGCGATTGAACAAGCACTGCATTCGGAAACACTGCAAGTACAAAATGCCTTATGCAAACACTGACACGTTGCGCTGTGAAGTTAACAATTGAGTCCCTCAAGTCAACAACTAACACTGAGAAAAAAAAAAGAAAAAGAGCCTGACTCATGCTCTGGGGTGCAATGAGCGCCGCTGTGAATGCGTGAGTGAGCTCGGCGTTCGACAACAGTGAAGTCATAGAAACTCCAAAAGGAATGTCGTGAAAGCAACAAAAAGAACAGGACGGATACGGTAAAACATCTCGCTGGAAAGCTTGTGGCGTCATCCGGCTTGGCTCGCCCTCTCAAGGACGAGGCGAGCGCAAACGTTAAACATACAAACGCCAGTATTGATGTTGAATCATTCGGCGGTGGTGTAATTCTCTGGAACACAGTCAGTCTGTCAAGTCTGTTGACACTCCACAGCACTTGCCAGTATCAGGAGAAAACATGTCTAGAGTCCAACGCATGCCCCGAGCAGTATGTCAGAGGCAGGCTGAGGTGTGTGAAAATTACTTTCCTCTTTGTACTTTCCTGCAAAAATGAACTTATAAGGAATAAAAGAGCCTGGTGCACAGACTGTAAAGTGAGCGGATTAATGCCACAATAAAAATGTAGTCTACGTCTTAAAAGGGAATCAAATTCTTTTTATCCAGCGTTTAGATGATTCATGAAGAAAATAGCTGTATTTTCACAAAAATAGGAGATTTTTTTTTTAGCACTGAGGCAACAAGGACATAGAGGACTTATTTGGTGTTCAGTACGTGATAAAAAATGAAAAACTGGAGAAATAACATTGCGCCACTACTTACCGACTCATCCTCTATCTCCATTTATCATCATCCAAGTCAAAAAACAAAATGTTTTGCACTTTGATCATTCAAGCAACGTGACGAGTTATAAAAAAGACTTTATATTTCAGCATTTTGCTTAGAAGAAAATGTATAAAAACAATCACAGAATGCAAAAACGAAGTGTCCGTAATGACGCCTCGCGTTCGTCTTTTCCTCGAGTTTCCCACGAAGAGAATCATCCCTCATCAGAGTCCTCTTTGCACAAACCGGTAGTATCCTAGTTAAATAGTTAAATAGATAAATAGTTCACTGGTACCTGAGCAAGGATGACAAAGCACCTTTTAGAGGCGTAGCATCAAGGTTTGATGTTAGCCCCCGTTTTTGCTGGGAACTCTGTGACACTTCCAATTGTCCCAAAGGTCTAACAGAGTCTCAGAAATTAGTGCAAATTAAGAAAGTCTCCATCTATTAGTCGGAGATCTACATGTCCATGAAGTTGAGAGCTCAACAGTCCTTTTGAATCTTTGGTGGTCTGTATGGCAGTGCCGGTGCAGGTCTGAAGAGTGAACACAACACAAATAGATTACAACATTACAATGGTAATAATAAGTAACTATATAAATATCTCCTTTCAGACAGGTTGGTCTCATTTCTGAAAATGTATATTATCTAAAACATGATGATAATCTGTCCAGTTTGAATGGATCTCTAAATTCAGAGAGAAGTCAAATGGAAAACATCTTTGCTTTAGCTTATCAATAATAGATACATGGAGAGATGAATGACACCATTAGGTTCTCTTTAAGCGTCTCTTTCACTGTGCACTTCAGCTCACCACCAGTTGTGAAATCTGCTTGAGAAAGGGAGCTTGGATTGCTCAGCCCACACTGGAAAAGGATAGCGCTTTTGTTTTGTAGGGTATCGTTTCCAGTAACTAAAGTGGTCGATGCTGGAAACTGGACTGACTGTGAAAATGTAACTTGGCAAAAGAAGAATAATCTCATTGTCGATAATGACATCACTCAGAAAGAGATAATGGCATTATTTTTATTACTAGATTGGAGACAAGAAGTATATTCAGGTCTATAAGTTTTGAATAAAGACACAGTTTTTACAGTTTTTGTAGTTTTGCCTCTGTACAGCACCAAAGATTATTTTAAATCAACTACGCACTCGATACGCACTAGACAGTTGACTTGACAGGCAGTTGTCTGGCCATGTCTTGTTCCCTGGCTGTGTTGTGACAAGTGAAGCAGGCATAATATCTGAAGTCAATTCAAAGTTTTCAATTTATATTTTATACTTTTCCACTGTAATTTTAAATATGAGGCTCAAAGAAACGTCAGTGTAAGTGAAGGAGGCCATCACTAGGTTAAAAAACAAAACAAATCTATCAGTGAGAGAACAAAAGCTTTACAAGTCACCAAATAAACAATCTGGGGTACTCAGAGCTCAGTAACACTAAACCAACACAAACTCAGCATCGCTGTACAATCGAGAGATGCCTTCATGAATAGAAATATAGAGTTTACATCAAGAAGGACAGATTAGAGCCTTTGATCGAAATGAAAAGAAACTAATTCAGCCAAGCTGGATTTGTGACTCGCGTTTATTGATGATGCGACTGCCGATAGAAGTAGCAGGATGAATTCTGAAGTGTTCAAGGCTATACTCTCTGCTCAGATTCAGCCAGATTGGACAGTGCTTCACAGTGCAAATGGATAATGGCCCAAAGCATACTCCAAAAGACTCCCAAGAGTTTTTCAGGGGAAAGGAAATGGGACATTCTTCTTCTTCTATTCAACAGCCAGCTCAGTCACCTGATCCCAACAAAATAGAGTATGCTTTTCAGTTATTAAACTGGAGGAAGAGAAAGCCACAAACAAGAAGCAACTGAAGCCAGCTGCAGTACAGGTCTAGCGATATTAGACTTAAGACAATCATTGACTGCAAAGGCTTTTCATCAGATTATTAAAAACTTTCCTTATATTTAAGATTATGTCAGTTTGTCCAATTAATTTTGAGTCTCTCAAAATGTGGGACTGTGTCTAAAAATGTCAGTAATCCCCTTAAATTAAAGCTTAAAGGCTGAACTTCAATAAAACAGTGTATATTTGATTCAAATTCCAGTGTGGTGGTTTTCAGAGGCAAAACTGCAAGAAATATGACTTTTACTAGTAAACTAACTATAAGTAATCCAGAGGAATTAATAAATCCAAACTAGTTGTGCATTCTGCATGATGGTGACGTACAACTGAAATTTAATGCTGTTGCGTTAAAAGCATGCTTTGTTTGCTTCAGTATATCAAATCCTCCACTTCACTGCTTTTGTGTACAGCGATAATAAAAGTGGTTTAATAAAACAGGAAGCATCACAAATGCGAAAAGTTTATGCAGCGAAAAACAATTTTTTATTTGCCCTCATGCTTTGGGACAGAAGAGGTAATAATCCTTGTATAACCACCGTAATAGCCAGGCTAGCACTCCCAACTATAAGGAGGAAGTTATGAATATCCAACAGCATACTTCACACAGAGCGCGTCAGCAAAGCTGAATTTAATGAGTGTTGTGAGAGTTGAAAATGATGAGGTTGGTGAACAAATTTGTCAAAAGATTCACAAGTAAATGAGCGTCCCTCGCGCTCACAACAATCATTAATTAGCCTTTAATCACAAAATAACTTGAACTCCATTAGTGATGCAGCCTGTGACAGAAAAGATGACATTACTCTTTTCCCGAACTGCTACGGCTTCTTCTTAGGTGCAAAATGTCACACAAGAATTAAGTCTCTTTAAATAAACTACCAAAAACTAAGTGACAAAAAAAGCCATCAATTTAACAGAGAGATGAAGACGTCTGAAAAGGCCTTTTAAGTAGTGTATTTTTTTGTCATGCTCCACAGACCTGCTTGGTAAAGGGATGGAGGGTAGAGGCCTTGGCACAGTGGGGATAGGTATGGGAAGGGCCGCTTTCCCGGGGATGTGCCCCCCTGCTGTTGCGACACTGTTACCCAGTCGAGAGCTCCTCCCAAGTGGGTCTGCAGGTAGGGGCTTCTGGGGTGGACTGGGTTTCTCAAAGTCCTATAAAAAGAACACAAAAAGTACCAATTTAGTTCATGTACTAATTTAAAAAACACCACAAAGCACGTCAGTCTTATCTTGAGTCAGTGCACAGAGCAAGTGACCTTCTAAGCTTTTTTTTCCAGTATGGATTAGTTGTGCAGCAGCTATCTGAACACAGACGCAAATGCGTTTCACTAGAGGGCACTGTGTTATCATTATCTCCTCTGAATTCCCACAGCTAACATGAGATGAATCCCAAACCTCCCCCTGCTCGCCTCCACCACCTCTGTGGCAGTGCTGTGGGAGGGTAGAAGGTTATCTGGATGAGGTGTCATCATGTGGTACTAATCTACACAGAGGGAGCGCGCAGTTGATAAACATCTGCTACCAGCTGCCTGGCTGCTATCACACACACACACACAAACGGACATGCACAAAACCTTCCCACAACTGCCCACGCCATGGCACACGCACGCAGGTTTACATGAGCAAACTTTAAGTAATCTGCATGTGGAAGAAGAAAAAAATCCCCACATCATGCATGGATAAGACTCAGAAAGCTGGATGGTTTAAAACATTCATGAATGCAGCCAAGATGTGACCGAGTTTGTCACATCTACATGCAAGAGTTATAAACCTGTGTGTTCACTGCTGCGCAACCCAGGCGCCTCAAATGTGACAATCTTTCATGGCAACACTAACTGCATGTATGCTTTTTTTCTTCGTTTTTTTTTTTTTTACATAAATTGCAATAAAGAAATTCAAATGCAGTGATACTTTAAACTCACCAGACACAGTTAAAGTTTAAACTGAGCATCAGAATGAGGAAGAAAGGTGATTTGAGTAACTTTGATTTTTGGTTTCAGACAGGGTGGTCTGAATATTTCAGAAACTGCTCATCTGCTGGCATTTTCCCACGCAAACATCTCTAGGGTTTACAGAGATTAGTCCAACCCCCCCAACCCCCACCCCCCCCCAAAAAAGAAAAAAAAAGCAGCTGGGTGATTGTTGATTTCAAAGGTCAGAGGAAAATGACCAGTCTTCTTCAAGCTGACAGGAAGGCAACAATATCTCACAAGTTACAACCAAGGTGTGCAGAAGAGCATATCTGAACAAACAACATCTAGAACCTTGAGCAGATGGGCTAGAGCAGCAGAAGACCAGACTGGGTACCACTCCTGTTAGCCGAGGACAGGAAACTCAGGGTGCAATTTGCACTGCCTCACCAAAACTAGACTGGATTAGAAGACTGGAAAAATCAGGTCTGTCTGGTTTGATGTGTCTCAGTTTATGCTGTGACATTTGCATGGGATTCAGAAATTAGTATAAACAAGATGAAGTGATGCTGCATCTTACCCTGTATCAAAAATTCAGGCTGCCGCTGGTGGTGGTGTGCTGTGGCTGAGCTTTGCTTTAACAGCGCAGCCTACCTGAGTATTGTTGCTGACCATGTTCATCCCTCTATGACAACAGAGTAGCATCATTTGATGGCTGCTTCCAGCAAGTCACAAAGCTCAAACCAGTTTAAACTGGTTTCATGAACCTGACAAATGGCCTTGAATAGAAAAGCTGCTCCAGTAAACTTGCTACCACAAGGGTAGTTGTGAAGGCCAAAGGGGGTTTAACCTGGTACTAGCAAGATCAACCTAATAAAATATCCAGTGAATGTTTATATAATAGAAAACCCCCACAAAATTTATGGCATGATTGAGGGGAACACACGATTCATAAAAATGAGTTGAATAGTTTTGTGTGTGAGAACTGACTAGCTTGTGTATCAGTCCCTGACCTCAACCCCATCCACCTTAAATGGAGATATGAGTCAGACCTTACCTTGTCTAGTGTTGATGATTGAATGGATGTAAATCTATGCAGGCAAGCTCCAAAAATCGTGTGTCTATTCTTACTCACCCTGCACTTTGTCCATGGAGTGTATGTTAGTGTGTTGCTGCAGGTTGAAATAAGCAAGGAGAAACTAATATTACAGCAGCAAATACCAAATGTTTTCATTTTTTGGCAGAATAATCTGCGGTTTAATTTCTGGATAAAACCAGAAATGAAGCTGGTCCATAAAATGTCAGAAAATAAATAAAATCCTCCTAACAATTTTTCTTGCCAGTCTTTTCCAACCAGCAGTCCAAAATAAAAGCTATACAACAGCTTTGCTGACATCTGCTCGGCCACAACAAGAGTCATGTCTGCAAGAAGCAGTTAGAACAAGAAGAGCTCTTTTCATTTACTGCATGTTGTTAAAGACAGTCATGTGAAAAAGGAAGTCTTCATAGGACATCATGCAGCCCTGTGAAAAACACACCCTTTGGATCAAAAGCTTATAGAACCACCTTTAGCAAGAATGAAGTGAATGTATCTGTGTGATCACTGTTAAATCACAGTTAGATCACAGTTAAAGTGCTGATCACTGCAGCACTTTAACTTTTTCCTTTTCGGCATTCTGCTGCCGTACTTGGAATTATTTTCCTGTTTTATGACCTGGCCAAGCTTAAGCCGACAGACAGATAGCCTCGTATTTGAGTCCGCGGTACTTTGGTATACAGAAGAATTCATGGTTGACTCAGTGACTGGAAGGTCACATGGCTGAAAAACAAGCCCAAATTAATGCTGTGTTTGGTTTTTGCCTAACGTGGGGCGAGTTATCATGGCCAAACATCGCCTGTTTGGTCTGGTGGTCTATCCAAAGGACATTGTTGCTGCAGTCTTGTTGTTTGTTCAGATGCAAGGCTTTGTCTTGGCAGCCCTTCCAAACAAACTGTACTTGTTCAGTCTTTTACTAATTATACTCTCATGAACTTTAACATCCTAACTGAGGTCTGTAGAGTCTGAGATGCAGCTCTTGTGTTTTTCTGAGCTTTGGACGGTCTGAACTTGGAGTGAATTTGCTGGGATTACCACTTCTGTGCATAATGAAGTGCATTTGAATAGCACCACCTGGCTTCTACTTACCGGCTTAATTCTCGTGGAAGCGGTAATAGTATTCTTAAATTTTCACAGGACTGCATAGAGCTCCTTTGTGGCCAAAGCACTTTGAGCAAGCAGTAGTGCTTGCTCATAGGGGGTCATATGATTGTTGGGTTTTTCTCTGTATGTATTATTGTAGGGTCTACCTTACAATATAAAGTGCCTTTAGGCGACTTTTGTTGTGATTTGGGGCTGTATAAAAAACATTGAATTTAATCGAATTTCCTTAATTATGTAGTGTTTGTGGTAATAACGTGTATACAGTGGGATTTTTATGTGATCCAATTTGAGATATCTGTGTGAATATTGTGTATCACCCACTGTGTCCTTTCCTGTGAGCGTCGTTCCACTACTGCCAAGCTTCTACATGAATTAAGTTTAAGTGAAGACCAACTCTTTAAGGGAAGAAAATCAGGCTGTTTTCCAGGGAAAAGCAGAAAAAACTAAGATGTAAATAGACAGATGCATCCACTGTAATGCAAGATTAATCCAAGACCCATGTGCATTGTAATACCACTCTTGGCAGAAAACCTCAAACTGTAACTGGAAACTTGGTGGTGTTCACATGTCTTAATTCACAATGAAGGATTGCGCCGTCCTCTGTGGCTTGAGAAAGATCTATGAGCCCTGAGCCTACAAGCACCTTTCAAAACCCACCGGAGGAACTGAAAAATGCGCGGTCGTCTTGCCAAAAACAAGACTATTTTTCTAGGTTCCTTAAAAGATGACATTTTGGAAAGGCACGATTTTCACTCCTCGCCAGTGTGACGCTGCAGTATGCTTGTGCAGTGCAACAAAACTGATCTGTTTCATATTTATTGGACTCTACGTGTCATGAATCGCTGTGCGGCAGGCAGGAGTTGGACCCAAAATGCAGGACTCACAGACTCGGGGAGGTGAACTCAAAACACAGCTTTATTTGCTGGTAGAACAAACATACAAAACTAGACTAAACTGGGAAATCCTTAAACTAAGAACTCACAGGGAGATCCACACACAGCATGAGGGACGACGCGACACTGACTCAGAGAAACACAGGGTTTAAATACACTGGGAAGTAACGAGGGGAATGAGACACAGAAGGAGGGCACAGCTGGGAGAAATCAGGACTGACGAGACAAGCAAAGCAGGACGCATTCACATGAGACACGGACCATCAAAGTAAAACAGGAAGTATCACACAGAGACGCGAACTTGACACAGTGGAGACAGCAACTAAGAAATACAGAGACATAAACCATAAGGCAGAGGTCTAAGAACCAAAATACACAGGGAAATACTCAGCTGGGAACACAAGAGACTAGACTAGAGAGAGTAACAAAAAACCAACCATGAGAACATAATGCACAATGCAGAGTGACAGAAAACAAGAAACTCAAACATGCAAAGACACACAATTACACAGAACAGAGGGGACACAGAGAGACATGAAGGGCAAGGGATCAAAACTAGAAGCCATAGAATAAATCACACACAAGTACAATAATACAAAAATCACAAAGAACTAAAAACGCTGGGTCAGGAGACCCAGGACCGTGACAGTACCCCCCCCTCAAGGGCTGGCTCCAGACAGCCCAAACACAGAAAAACAAAACCAAACAGAAAACAACCCAGGGCGGGCGGCGGGGGCCCAGGACGGAGGGCTCGGAACAGAAAACAAAAGAGCACAGCAAACACCGGAGCCCAAGAAAACAACCCAAACACAGAGCAGTTCAGGGGGCCGGCCGTGCGCAAGGCAACGGCGGCGACGTGGAAACAGTTCAGGAGGCCGGCCGTGCGCAAGGCAACGGCGGCGACGTGGAAACAGTTCAGGAGGCCGGCCGTGCGCAAGGCAACGGCGGCGGCGAAGGAGACGACGGAGCAGTTCAGGAGGCCGACTGCGCGGAAGGCAGCGGCGGCGGCGAAGGAGACGACGGAGCAGTTCAGGGGGCCGACCGCGCGGAAGGCAGCGGCGGCGGCGAAGGAGACGACGGAGCAGTTCAGGGGGCCGACCGCGCGGAAGGCAGCGGCGGCGGCGAAGGAGACGACGGAGCAGTTCAGGGGGCCGACCGCGCGGAAGGCAGCGGCGGCGGCGAAGGAGACGACGGAGCAGTTCAGGGGGCCGACCGCGCGGAAGGCAGCGGCGGCCCCCCAGTCTCAGGCGTGCTGGCCATGGCCTGGTGGGCACAGGACCAGTCGAGGCAGGACCAGACGAGGCAGGACCAGACGGTGGCGATGCGGGGGCCGGACCAGGCGAAGCACAGGCTGAGGCTGGACCAGACGAGGACGAGGACGCGGAGGCTGGACCAGACGAGGACGCGGAGGCTGGACCAGACGAGGACGCGGAGGCTGGACCAGACGAGGACGCGGAGGCTGGACCAGACGAGGACGCGGAGGCTGGACCAGACGAGGACGCGGAGGCTGGACCAGACGAGGACGCGGAGGCTGGACCAGACGAGGACGCGGAGGCTGGACCAGACGAGGACGCGGAGGCTGGACCAGACGAGGACGCGGAGGCTGGACCAGACGAGGACGCGGAGGCTGGACCAGACGAGGACGCGGAGGCTGGACCAGACGAGGACGCGGAGGCTGGACCAGACGAGGACGCAGAGGCTGAGGCTGGACCAGGCGGAGCCGCAGAGGCTGCGGCTGGACCAGGCGGAACTGCAGAGGCTGAGACCGGACCAGGCGTAGCAGAAGCACAGGCAGAGGCTGGCCCAGGCGTAGCAGAAGCACAGGCAGATGCAGCCGGACCAGGCGACGACGAGGCGGTCGCAGGTGGCGGCTGGACAGGCTCCTCGGGCCCTCCAGCTGATGCGGCGTGAGGCTGAACGGGCCCCTCGGACCCTCCAGCGGAGACAGGAGGCTGAACGGGCCCCTCGGACCCTCCAGCGGAGACAGGAGGCTGAACGGGCCCCTCGGACCCTCCAGCGGAGATGGGCGGCTGAACGGGCCCCTCGGACCCTCCAGCGGAGACGGGCGGCTGAACGGGCCCCTCGGACCCTCCAGCGGAGGCTAAAACAAAGCCAACAGGCATGAAGTCCTCTGGCGGACATGAGGACAACTGGCGCTGCACTGAGCACTGACTCTGCCCAGGCAATGCGAACATGGTGCAGTTCTTAGGGGGCTGCTTAAACTTCAGGGGTCCAGAATCAACTGGGGACTGAGACCTAGCCTCTGGGGAAGCCCTGGAGTGGCCAACTGTGCCAACGGCGGCTAAACCATGAAAAGTACCCTGAGTAGAAATCAAGTTACCTCTCTGCATGGAGTGAATGAGCAAAACTGGCGACACAGGAGACTGAGCAGAGAGTGGCTGCTGGGCAGCTAACTGAGCTACTGGAGACACGGGTGAGAGTGGGAGCTGAGCTACTGGAGACACGGGTGAGAGTGGGAGCTGAGCTACTGGAGACACGGGTGAGAGTGGGAGCTGAGCTACTGGAGACACGGGTGAGAGTGGGAGCTGAGCTACTGGAGACACGGGTGAGAGTGGGAGCTGAGCTACTGGAGACACGGGTGAGAGTGGGAGCTGAGCTACTGGCGACACGGGTGAGAGTGGGAGCTGAGCTACTGGCGACACGGGTGAGAGTGGGAGCTGAGCTACTGATGGTGGTGAAGTAGATAACTGCACGGGAGACTGAACTGAGGGCGTCTACACTGGCACAGGGGACTGAACTGATGTCTGTTGTAACGGAGGTGGTGAGAGCGGAGTAGGCAGGGGAGTTGATGACTTCACAGGAGAATGAGCCAGAGGTGGTAGTGATAGTTGAGGGGAAAGTGGAGCTGGTGATTGAGTGGATGACTGTGCTAAGGGATGCTGCACTGGGGACACTGGAGACTGCACTGGGGACACTGGAGACTGCACTGGGGACACTGGAGACTGCACTGGGGAAAGCAGGGCTGCAGGAGGCTGCACTGGGGACACTGGAGACTGCACTGGGGATTGCAGTGATGGTTGTAGTGGAGGTGTGACGGGTGGAGGAGTGGCTGAAGTGGCTGCGGGTTGGGCGGCTAGTGGCTCAGCTATAGAGTGTATTAACGGCAGGGCTATGGGTTGAATGTCTGACTGAGTAGCAGCCTGAATGGCTGGGTGTAGTGATGGTGGTGGTGGAAGGGAAACAGGTGGTAGTGTGGATGACGGAACTAAGGGCGACTGAGTGGCAGACCGAACTGATGACTGAAGCGATGGTAGAGGTGAAAATGGAGCGTGTGGTGGAGTTAATGGCTGTGCTAGCGGGGACACAGGAGATGGAGCTAGCGCTTCTGGCTGGGCAGCTAAGTGAAAAAACACAGCCCCGGAATAAACAGTCCCAAAGTCAGGAAACTCTTGATTGTCCCTTCCACTCACCACAGCTGGCAACTCAGACGTCTCGGGGTCTGGCTGTGGCGGTGGGTGTCGGCGGCGTGAATGCCGTTTTCTTCGGGAAGCCGGAGGTGCGGTGATGGAGGAAACTGGCAACGACGGAGAGATCACGGCCGGCTCCTCATCCTCCGACCACATTGCTGCGAGAAAAGCAGCGGGTGAGTGACAGTCAGAGTGGAGGGTGGATGGAGAGGAGTCCAGTGGCAGCGGCGTGGAAACGTTTCCCGATTGTGGCGGTCGCTGTTGCGGTATGACGAGCTCGCGAGCTTGTACTGTCTCCTTGGCTTTCTGCAGATTGGACAGTAGGCCCGAAAATCCTGAGAGCTCGCGAAGATGGGGATTCCCCTTGAGAATTGCCTCGATGGCGTTTATCCCAATGGACATTGCTTTAATGTCCGAGGCATGGGAAACTCGCTCCCACAGGCTGAAGATGCGGGCCAAATCGCTTTCCCGGGAGGAGCCTGCTGGGTCCATGTCTGGTCGCGTCGTACTGTCATGAATCGCTGTGCGGCAGGCAGGAGTTGGACCCAAAATGCAGGACTCACAGACTCGGGGAGGTGAACTCAAAACACAGCTTTATTTGCTGGTAGAACAAACATACAAAACTAGACTAAACTGGGAAACCATAAACTAAGAACTCACAGGGAGACACAGGGAGATCCACACACAGCATGAGGGACGACGCGACACTGACGCAGAGAAACAGGGTTTAAATACACTGGGAAGTAACGAGGGGAATGAGACACAGAAGGAGGGCACAGCTGGGAGAAATCAGGACTGACGAGACAAGCAAAGCAGGACGCATTCACATGAGACACGGACCATCAAAGTAAAACAGGAAGTATCACACAGAGACGCGAACTTGACACAGTGGAGACAGCAACTAAGAAATACAGAGACATAAACCATAAGGCAGAGGTCTAAGAACCAAAATACACAGGGAAATACTCAGCTGGGAACACAAGAGACTAGACTAGAGAGAGTAACAAAAAACCAACCATGAGAACATAATGCACAATGCAGAGTGACAGAAAACAAGAAACTCAAACATGCAAAGACACACAATTACACAGAACAGAGGGGACACAGAGAGACATGAAGGGCAAGGGATCAAAACTAGAAGCCATAGAATAAATCACACACAAGTACAATAATACAAAAATCACAAAGAACTAAAAACGCTGGGTCAGGAGACCCAGGACCGTGACACTACGGGTATCTGATTTGTATTTTTCCTTCAGCAAGACTAGATAAAAAAAACAAACGGGTCCCATGCAGTTTTGTTTTCATCGCAACAAACGTGGGATAAAATTTACTGCCCTGAAAACACCTTGATATTAATGGACTGCGCTCGGCACAAAGAGAAACACTGCAAGACAAGGCGCTGTTTAAAATAAGACATACTGGCACAGAGAGCGGAGGTTGGGGTTTGTGTCAAGTCTTACAATAAACTTGTTAAACGCTTTCTTTTTAAGGACTGATGTCCTGTTCGTCCTTGTTGGCCTGCTATTAAATGTCAGCAGAACTCTGTCTTCTGTTTCTGACCCACATGTGCCATCTCTACTTCGCCCATCTGTTTCATTGCAATGAAACGAGCTAACAGATATTAGCAGGTAGCGGGATTTCACTGTTTTGGCAGGCAGTGAGCAGCCAATTTATAGAGCAAACAGTGGCCTTTCAGCTAAAGTACATCTTTAGTTGGCACGCAGTCATTGCAATCAAGGGTAATATGCTGCAAAGCTTAACATGGACACCACAAAACCATCCAGAAGTGGATGCGATGCCAGGTGTTTCTGCTGCTCACTAATGCAAAAGTAGCCAATGCTTTAATATATATTTAAAATACACTTACATTGTATAAAGTAATTTATGTATGTAAAAAAGCAGAAGCATCTCTTGCATGGTCAGGCATTATTATGACTGAAATATAACCGTTAGTACAGAGTCATCAATGTATAAGTGGCAGTAACAGATATTGATGGTTTTAACTACTACCCCACATAAAGTTGATCTAATAAAGGTAGCAGCTCCTTTGATTGTATATGATCATCAGGTGATTTATGGCAGAAATTTATGAAAGTTCTGCTACAAAACCTTTCTCTCGTTTTTTTGCTCTTATGTGGGATAATTGTATGTTTTTGGGACAGCAAATACAATACTTGAAATAAAGTGATTTAGGAAGCCTACAGGGGATATGCCTCTATTATAAAAATTGCAGAAGGAGGCATTTGAAAGTGTTTGGCAAATCGCTGCATTTTAAAAACCTGATCCCATTCTTGAGACAATCTATTTGTGTCTACTAATCTCAAAAAAACTTGAGCACATGTGCTCATTTAATTTCCACCATGTTATCCTCGGAGGTATACAAACCGGACCTTTCTCCGTGCTCTGCTTTAACATCTGGGACTATGTTCTAACGCAAACAGAGAAACAGATGCAAAACGAATGTCTTCCTCCTTATTTTTCTATTTTAAACAGACAGACACATCTGCCAATTTCCCTTGCACCCCGCTGTGGCTCACAAAGCGCCGTCATCCAGCACAGCTCTCCTCGCTGTGCTACTCCGGGAACAAATCGGGATTTGGATCCACCACCAGAGCGGACAGATGGATTTACTATCTCCACCGACTCTGATTCTGCCGGCTCAGCAGAAAGCAGCACCTTACTCAGGAGCTGGGTCACCGTGAGGGAGACAGATTGAATTTGTTGTCGATATGTGGGCAGGCGAACCCACTGCAGTGCAGAAATCCAGCAGGTTCTGTTATCCAACATTTAGCTACAGCCTTTAAAAATGACGACACAGGTGGCTGTTCAAGTTTTAGGCCATTAGCTACAATTTGCATATATTTTACATTACTGTGGAGCATTTTTTAAGGGTACATAGCTTTTCATATTAATTCTTACCCTACAATCCATCGGTTTCTGTTACTTTTAGTAGGTTCTGAGACTTAAAATGCACTTTTCATCTGCCACAGCGAGCTCTATTCTGCTTTGTTTATTGTTGAAGTTACATTTCTATAAAACGTATCAAAGAAATCAAAAGAGAAAAAAAGTAAATCATCATGCATAACAAAATCATGCATAACAATTTCATAACACCACTGCTTCTGATTCTGATCTCCAAGCACACACACATTTATCTCAGCACAATATCTGGACCTTTCAGCCGCACCACATGAATCTTCCTCTGCAGATGGAGTCTGCCCTGTAGTCATCGAACTGTGGATATTCAAATTAAGGACCGTAAGGACTTCTGATCGAGTCAGCGACTTTTTTTCCAAGGTAAAGAATTTAGCTTTTACAGATGAGGTGGGCTTAAAGTGCTTAGAAAACGTGAAATTTGAGCATCTGCTATTCCATAAGTGCTAAGCAAACTTCATCTGCTGAGGAAGATTGCTTTTTTTTGCAAACTGACTCAAATCTAAGCTGTCACAGTGTCCTTAAATGCCAGGGATTCATTGCAATTGACTGAGGATGTAACTTTAACAAAAAAAAATACCTGAATGTTCACCGTGACCTATTTCAGGGAGGCTTCAGGTCTTGGCAGGTTACTTTGGCACTTTACTGAAATGTAATAAAATTGATGGCGGCCTAGATATTGTGGAAAATAAGTGTAGAAATGTGTGGCGTGGTTGAGAATATAGTCTGGAGTAATGTAGAGGAACATATACACAACTTGAATTTAATGGGCTGTTGAGAATGTACAGTCCATTAAAGCTGTGGTCAACAAAAATAAATTGCAATTTTAAACTTTACAGTAACAATTTAAGACGAAGGCAAAGATAAAGCTTGTGAGATCAAAGGAAGTCCATTAAACCTGTTTCACGACAGCAATTATGCCATGAAGTGGCAGGTAAACAGAAGTGTTAGTGATGATATTAAACACACTTCTGTGTGAGTCACGCTGTGCTGTGAAAAAAGGGTCTGTCAGTGTTTAAATAAATAAAAGCATTTATCAACGTTTTGTTTTTTTTTTTCACACTAACCTGGTCCACTCTGTACGACGACTGATGGCGTGGCAGGCTGAGAAAAGGTTGCACCCTAGGTGGCGGGGAGCCGGACGCGTCCGTCGGCAGGACTTTGTAGTGTGCCGGCAGAAGAGGCAGGGTGGGCTGCCCCACACTGAGAGACACCGGCATGGGCTGACTGATGTGGAGGGGCTGGTAGAGGGGCAGTCTGCGCAGGCTGTGAGAGTGGAAGTTGTGCGGTGGGAGAAGAGGCTCTGCACTCAGGAGAGATGGCTGAAAAGAGATCGCACATGTTATTTCCAGTAATACATAAATTGTAGTGAGGTAGCATACATAATAAAATGATCCTGAAACTAAAACTTAGAAATCAAACTGATTTTATACATTATGTTCAGGGACTGCGGCCAAATCTGGAACAAGGCATCTTTTCTCTCATGAGATCACAGTTTTTATATTTAGTCTTTGACAGATAAAGAATGAAACTATAACTAAATTAAACTTTACCTGCTTTTTTAAATATAACATATGCAAATGTGAAAATTCTCATCTGACAGGCTTTTACCTTCCACTCTCTCTTACCAAGATTATTTTCTAAACCCCTGCAATTTAGTCTTGTTGGTGCTAAAATAATTAGAATGTGTGAACCGCAGACAGGCATTTTGATGATTCATTTTCTCTTATTAAGCAAAATGTCACAAATATTTCAGCTGCAGCTTCTGAACTGTGAGGACATTTCCACCCATCCATCGACGTTCTCGGGTCAGCCGAGAAACGTAACCTCATTTCCTCCCACTTCTACGACACGCTGAAATGACCTCACCTAGGAGCCACTTCGGCTGAATCCAGATCCTCGCACCAGCTTAACTGCCTCCTTTTGATAAACATTACATGTTGAAAAGCTCAAGCAGCAACTGAAAGTATTTAGGAATGGTTGCCACATGCTGTATCTGGGTCAGGTTTGTATGTTAATTCTGGATCCACGTGGACTCATTAGCGAGTCTCACTGCACACAGAACATCATCAAAATATATTTCTGAGGTGACACAAAGACTACAAAATGTCTCACACACTTTGGATTAAATCTTACTACCCTCTAGACTATATTAGATGGTGTCCTATGGCCTTTCGGCTCATGCCTCTCTTTAAAAAACAGTTATTGATGTCTGGCCCCGGTTGGTTTCACAGATCCTAAATTAAAGGTCCCATATTACACCCCTTATTAGCCAGTTAATTCAGGTCTCACATGTCCCTAGAAGGTGTCTTTCAAGTTTCAGCTTAAAATACCACACAGGTTGTTCAGTGTGCCACTGCTGCGTACCCATTTGTTTAAAGTCTGCTCCAAAAGGACTGTTTGAAGCACTGATCTGTTGCTGGCCAATAGCTGATGGTTTGACGGTTATTTTCACTATATTCTGAACCTTTCAGACCCTTTCAGACATGAAAATAATCAAACACACAATCTGCACAATGAAGTCATTAGGTGCAGCCTAATTTTGTCTAATGGTTCTAAAAGCTGAAGCCTGTGATATTAGGGTGAAACTGAGGTAACATAAAAGTAAAACCCAACTTTAGTCATAAAGTCTCATTAGCGTCAGAAAGCTGATGTCAGAATCAGCCATAAAACTGGAAAACAAAATCATTAGATGTGATGTTGTGAAATTGTAAAAGTCTGACAACATGTCCTGACCAGCTGTTCACCCTCCGCTCCAGAAAAAACGAAAATAAAAAAACCCCAATAACACCAAAAATGGCCATAAAGGATTTGGCTGCTGGACAGCACACATTCACATAAAGAGAAAATGCAGATGTGTTCAAAGACAGCTGACTGACATCTGGACTTCTGACAACTGGCTGAAGTAATCAGAATAACGAGAACAGACAGACAGATCGACCTCACTCAGTTATTATATTTAATATAACAATTTTTGCACATTTTTTGCAGATACTGGTGAGTGCAAACACAAACCAGATCCACACAGCCACGATAAATAAATGCAAGTGCCTTTATTCTGGCACACAAACACAAGTGATAGGCAATCTCCTTCTGTGCTTATTGATTCCAACAAACAAATCAAAGCCTATTTTCTTCCTCAGCCTGAATCAATCACCTCTGCTTCATTCTCACAGCGAAACAAACAAACAACTATTAAAGAGGCTCAAATAACAACATTACAATCTCTCATAGATAGTGTAATCTTTCAATTAAAGTTTCTCCGCATCCTTTCAACAACGACACTGTAATTAATACTGCTTCGAGTGAGAGATAGAGTGAGGCCGAATCGATTAGCCGGCATGCCATCATCTTGTTTTGTCAACGAGCATGGAAGCGTTACGGCTCTACGCCGAGGCCTGACTGCATGTTAGTGAAGTGCTCTAAGAAAATGTCATCATTACAAAAGAAACCAAACGGCCTGTGACAGAAATGAGCGCGCACACGCTCATATAGAGGAATTTCACAGTTGTATGAAGACACGGTGTAGGCCGACACGCATAAAGAAAGCTGTCTGACAGACACATTATGGAGACACTGACCTTAAAAATGTTAGCCCCGGAGGGTTTGGGGGGAGGCTTGCGCTGCGGTGTGGGTCTGTACATGGACTCGCTTCTGATGGGGCTGGTTGGCCTGGTAGCTTCCACGGATCTATGAGCACAGTGTAAGCAGTTTTTTTAATTTAGACATTTATATTTATATTTCACTACATGCCTCCTGCTATGGTATGATATAGGGAAGGTAGAGCACATTAGAAATGAAGCCTTTTCTTGTTTCTCAGTGCAGAAATATTACCCATATCAACAAAAAAGAGCGAAAAATGATAGTTGTCTGCCTATTTATACTTCCACACTCCTGCTACCACTGCTGTATTTGTATCTAACAGTGCGATCACACCCCTGATGAAGCAGATCAACTTAGAAAATCACAGTTTCAAGTTTGTAAATCTGTTACTCATTTGCTTTTAGCTCTGCTGGTGCTTTAAAAACTCCTGAGGGAAATATCAGCCTTGTCAGCAGTGAAATGATTTATAACGTTCACCAGCTTTCACTGACTGTGTTTGTTTGAGGTTTGGTGACAAATATGTGGCACGGTGGGTAAACTGTCCAGAAAAGATCGGTGGCTAAGTTCAAATATATGCACATTAGGTTAATTGGGGATTGCTTATTGGCTGTAGGTGTGACTGTGAGTGTGAATAGATCGGTTTAATCCTGAGATGGAACAGACTCCTTGCCCACATGACCCTGAATTATATAAGCAGTTACGAAAATTGTCAACTATGTATATTTTGTGTACAAGTTTCCCATAAATAAACTTGCAAGAAAACAAAAATGCAAATTTTTATGAAATTTTCTTCTTCTTACGGGTTTTCAGAGGGAAATGTTACCTGAGTTTCTCCAAGGTGCTCTTCTTATTGGTGAAGAGGAAGCGCAGCAGAGTCTTCCTCTTCAGAAAGATGATTACGGTGGCTACCATTAGACTCACCAGGGTGACCAGGATTGCCACAGTAATCAGCACGCTGTCAGCTGATGCCATATATGACAACACGCACATTAATACACACACACGCACATCTACAGCACGGAACAATGACAGGACATAACGTAAAGACCGTTACAGCTCGGCCATGGCCAGCAGTTCACACAGTTCACATTTCTCTGCTCATTTCTGCTTCTCACTCTATTCCTTCTTTTTCTTTTTTTAATAAAAACTGTTTACAGTATAATGTATTACAGGGTGGAAAGGGAGTTGTGTTGCACGAGGAAAGTTACACTTTAGTCCAAACCACACATTAATCCAGAAATGACTCTGCAAGAAAGAGACGTATAAGGAGCTTTGTGTTCCTGCTTATTTCTGAGTTAGTGTTGTTGTTTGTCTGCCTAGATGAGTGACGATAGAACTTAAACTGTCCACACTACCTGCAGCTCTCATTGGCCCGCTGTCAATGCTCCCACCAAAGCCGGCTGTCTCGCAAAACGGCGGTGCCCAGTGTGCTTCACAGTGGCAGTTCTTCTTGTTGTTGCAAACCTGTAAACAAGGTACTTTTAGTGTGTATTAGATGCAATATTGACTATTTCTTTTGTCTCCGGCATCAAATAGTATCAAACGGCCTTAGATCTAACAGCAAAATAACAAGGTGCAAACTAAATTGGTCACAAACCATTAAATAAAGCAATCCAACAGAGCACTGACTGTGCTTGTGTGTGTACACTTATAATAGATAAAGCATGTGGAAGGGAGAGACTGTCCCCTAAAGCCTCGAGTTTCCAGTGCAGAAGTTTGATCCAGGAGGATTCCCTGGTGAAATAACGCAGTCCAGCTGTCAGGTGGATAGAAGAGGAGACAAATAGAGAGCTGAGCAGCTGTAGGGGATTAACATAGCACAGACGTACAGTCCAGAGACTTCCCTGCCTCCAGGCCATCTCCTTTGCATCAACTGATAGGGTTAAGAGGCACTTGGGGGGTTGAGAGGGAGTTATGGATTGAGCGAGATTTATATTTGTGCGAAGGGAAATGTTACCATAATGCGTCATGAATAAAAACTGAAGCAGATGTGTGAAAGATGTGCGAAATCTAAGTAGGCATCAAATTCTTTAAAACTCTGTGGGGCAGCTATAGAGAAATGGATTACATCTCCTATATGCGCACATGTAAAAGCCATTAATTACTTTTAAAAGTCTAAGAACATCTATGTGCTTGAAATGGTAATTAGATGAAACCACAATCAGCTACTCTGGTGCACACAGACACACATTTTGATCCGATTATTTATAGAAAACGTGGCATTGATCTGTGTTTAAAAGGTGCAGAAAAAAAGCCCCCAAAGTGCTTTTTTACCTGCTAAATAAGTAACAAAAAATAGATTCCAGCGTCAATACAGCGCATGCATTGTGAGATAAAGCAAGAGGACTTGCAGGCAAGCTCCTAAGGTAAATTCAGACCATTACTGCTTTCCCAGTCAGGTCTCGTACTGTGCGAGGTGTTTGACAAAATGGTAGGCAAATTATTCTTGGCAGATATTTCTGCAGGAGGGGAGATGCAGCTCTACTTCGCACAGTGGGAAAATAATTTTCTCAAGTTCCCCCACAAAGTCATTTTTAATGTGATTATTTTTGAGCCAATCAACACGCGGCTACAATATTTTGTTTGTTGCTGTTATTTTCCATTTACAAGCTAATTTGTTTCACAGACATTTAGCAAATTATAAGAGGATAAAAAAAATATCTCAGAATCATAGCTTTGATTTCTTGTTGCACAAAATCTCGGCGCTTTACGATGCCGTAATTGAGTTGGTGTCTGTAAATTCATCTCGCCTGCGGTGAATGTTTGATTCACAGAACTAAACAACAAACTAAATAAATCATAAAAGCACCCTTTGCTGAATTATTAATAAGAGAAAAGGGTGATCATTTTAGAGCAGTGCGAGCTGCTTTTATGCTGCAAAAAAAGGACTATTGTGTGCAGGTGGACACCCTGACGTGCTGCACTGGCTCTTCTCCCTTTGTGTAGTAAAAAAGATGATGGACAACAATTTAAGTAGCCCCTAAATGATGCTGTAAAAGTGATTGATTTAACCTCGGTGGAACAATGAAGATTGATTGTACGTAATAGGAGAAGCTGCCATAAGTCCAAGGCTGTATTGTAAATACATTGTTGCTCTGCTGTTGTTTGCAATTACGGGGTATATGTAGCTGTTCCAAATGCAACTGAATAGATAAATACAGAGTTCTCACAGGCTTTTGACACTGTTTCAAAGGCTACAGTGTATAATTTAACACAAAAATTTGAGCTAATAGGTACTTGCACTCACCCCACGTCCACTGCACTTTCCCGAGCACTCATGCACACCAAAGACGCTGACATTCTGGCATTGCCGATTCAGGCACACCTATAAAGAGAAAAGCACCATTAAATATTTCAGGAGGTGCTGAATTCAAGAGTCCATGAAGATGAACAGAAATACTAAGAATAAGAAGAAGGGTTTATACTTCTGCAGAACAGCTGGAAAATATCTTATTTATGGACATCATAAAGGAGCATCATTGATGCCTGCTGCTAACTCAAACAGAAGAGTGCAGCTGCCCTGTGAATTTTTATCAAACGGTCTTGAAGTTGAAATTAACATGATCAATTAAAACTACACATGCTGCATATAAATGTCATGATTAGGCTAACATCTGAAGAGACGTCTGTGGGAGATTTACAGCGAAATAAGCAATTTCCCACTCAGGTGGAAGTGCCGAATGCTGCTCAGGTAGCTGCAATGCGGTGCGGGGCTGAAGAGGCAAAAATCACAATAAGCTTTCTATTCTTTAGATCAAACAAAAACATCAGAATGTAAAAAAGACGGTTGCTTTTATGTAGAAAATAAGGCCCGCATTAGGCAAGCAGCTCTCATCTTATTCACTGCTACACAGCAAAATCTCCAGTGTTAATTTAACACTGGTGATTTTGCTGTGTATTGCTGTGCAGGCTGTGAGCTGCTAACTTAATACCCTGATTGGCATGGAAATACAAATCCTTTTTTTAGAGAACAAAGGCACATGACAAACAGCCACCTCCAGGCCATCAAAGTTTCCAGGGCGCTAAGTCATGACTTGGGAGACTGTAGCCAGGAGACAAACTAACCTGGCTGACGTCCATTTTGCACACACAGCTCAATGGGGAAGGTACAAAGGCACCAAGGTACATCCCCGGAGGCAACCGAAAAAGCACACTTGTAGACCCTATTATTTAGTTCCACTGCTTGTAAGAGAAACACAGCAATTTGAAACACTTTTTATACGTAACCTTATGCAATACAGTAAATGTCTCCTGTGTTAAGAACAACCGTGTGAAACCTGGTTAATTTCTTTTGTGACACAGCCCTCACACGTTTAGCCAAGTTTCAATCACAAATGACTTTCACAAGTCCAAATCCACAGCTCTGGGGGGATTTGGTAAATGCAATCATCTAAAAATGCCTGAGAACTCCCGAGCAGGCATCAAGAATATCTGCAAGGATTTAATGCTCAATGACCTATTCTGACTTGCAGGAGCTTCACCAATCAAGTCAAGTGATAACTCCAACACCTACTATGTCCATAAAAATAATTTCAGATCATGCATACTGGCCTTAAACCCCTCCCAAAACCTGATATGACTCGAGGATCAAAAGGCATGAAAAAGGCATCGTTCTGGGGTCCAATGAAGAGTCCATGTGGTCCCAGCATGTCACTCAAAGCATTTGCTGCCAGCATCTTGGTGCCAGAAACCATGGGCCAAGCCCAGCATTTGTGACCCTGCCCCAATGGGTCAAAGCTGTTTTGGCAATATGGAAACAGATCTACTCAATAATAGGCAGGTGGGTTTAATGTCCTGGCTGATCAGTGTGTGCTCCCTCAACTGATTATCATCAAATCAGCAAATGTTGTAGATTGAAGAGGCAGTTAGGTCGGTAAGTTATCCACTCGAAAGCTATTAGCCTCCTACTTGGCAGGAGTAGGGACTGATGTCAGTGATGTGGTGAGAGAAGTTTGGAGAGGAACAAAAAGACAGAGAAAAGTTGAGAGACACACCTAATAAAACCAAGAGCTCAAAAAAAAGTCTTATTCAGCCCTAAGCAAGATGTGCAAAAATGCTCAGTGGATTCACACAGTTAGCTTTATTGGCCATTTTCTATAGGAAGTGAAAACCTTGCTGTACGGTCGGGTACTCCTCAAGGGAATGCAACTTCAGGTTCATGCACTTGCGAGCCTTTTAGCATCTCTAGAGAATATGAATTAAACTGCATCCTGTTTTTATAGGACAACAAACAACAAGCTAACCGATACTGTAGTTAATGAAAAAAAAGAAAAGAACAATATTATAAAATTCTGCTGTAGATACTGGGGTATAATGGTGAGCAGTACTCGATTCATTACATTAAATCTTGAATATAAATAAAGTTTTAACGGTTGAATTGAAGGCCTTTATATTACTGATCACTCACCATGTTGTCTCCACACTTTGTGCCAGCCAGCACCAGTCCAGGGTCAGGCATGTCATCGCCCAGGTAAACATGTGTTCCTCGACACAGAATACGTCCTCCTTCTTGCAGAGGGATGTTAGTTTCAATGGAAACGGCATTTGTTCCGATCACTGGGCGGTTGGCTCCACCCTGGCACTGGATTTTACCACACTTTGCATCACTGCATGGAGCACATACACATACAGAAACACACACACATAGTACAACTTAAAAAAAAAAGCCATAATGCTGCTCTGTCAATCACAGTGGAAGATCAGTAACTGCAGAGGAGGATGAGAGAGTGCTGAAGGGGCCTGCAGTGATTCAGTCCTCCGGTCATCAAAGCAATTACATCAATTAACAAAAAGCTTGATTACAGAATTTACCAGAAGGGAGAAGATCTTAAGAACAATTAGCTGACAAAAATAGAATAAATTGATTCATGAATACTTTCTTAATTAGCTGCTATCTTTCTGAAATTACATTATTCAGCCATGCAAACTTTAGATTGAAGATCACGTCACAGCATAATGATGATTGCCAATGACACTACGTGAGCTAATTAGCTTTGTTTTCCACAGTAATTTCTCTTTACCTTTACCACATCAGTGCAGCCGCAGCATTACCTTGCATCACATTTGGCAAAGGAGCCTTTGGAGTCCTTCCCGCAGTTCCCGTAAGGATCGCCTGCAGAGTTGACTCTCTCAAAGCAGATCCCAGGGGCGGGCTTTGCTCCTTTGTACAGAGACAAACAAGAAACCACCCCCCACAATGTAATCATGAAAATGAAACAATGTTTTACCTTAGAAAAGCAAAGATTATGCATAAATTTGCAGGTGGCAAGCATCCACTGATTTACCTGCTCCCCACAGAGTGATGCATTGCTGCTCGTGAGTCTGGCAGATGCCATTGTAGCAGTAGCCGTCAACGTTGTGGCAGGCATGTCCATCATGTAGATAAACGTTGGCTGGGCAGTGAGGGCTGGCACCAGTACAGAACTCTGGCAGGTCACATGAGTTACTGGTTTCCCGGCAAAGGGTGCCAGCAGGTTTGAGCTGTGAATATATAGAGTTCTGTACATTAGACCCCCTTTTACAGTAGATAAACACTGCCTCATTGAACAGCAGCTTTATTTAGCTCTTTTTTGCTTTTGGGCTTTGTAAATGTTCCGCATAGCTATGGAAGTGGTGGACAGGAGGGCATTTCAATCTATGAAGCTATGCCAGTCTGCATCAATAAAGGGTTTTAAAGGTGATATTTGCAGGTTAAGGCTTAATTAATGAAAGACGTGACCATAAACCTTGGCTTTTCTCTTGTGGATCTGCCAAACGCAAGATAATCTCTAAAAGGAATTTAAAGAAGATTTGAGGTCGACTCCGGTTTAATTTGTTTTTGCTCTCATCTATTGTGTTGCGAGTTTCTGTTTTGTGCTGTAATCAAAAGTTTTATCAAGTGTTGGAAATATTGGGATGCTGAAATAAAACCAGTAAGATTGTTTAACAGTTTAAAAGTGTCTGGAAGGGCTTAAATCTGAAAATGAAATGAAAAACTACAAGGTCATATACATGCCCAAAAATAGCTTCTAATATAATACTGTGCAAGAGTCTCGATTAGCCCCTTATTTCTCTATATTTTACCAGGAAAATGGGAAATTGGTAAAACAATTTAAACATGGGAAAACATATATGAAAACTTAGGAAAGCTTTCTTGTAATATCTTCAAGTAGTCTTCAGGAATAGTTCTCCAGGTTTCTTGTAGGACATTCAAAGCTTTTCTTTGGATGCTATGTTCTGGGTCAGGATGATCCCACACTCCTCCAATAACGTTGAGGTCTAGGCTCTGGGGAGACCAATCTATGACTGATGGTGTTATTTTCCTTACCCAGGTATGCTTTTACTCCATTGGCCGTGTGTTTGAGATCATTATCATGCTGGCAGGTGAAGCCATTGCCAACCAAACACTTTCAAGATGGTGATGCATGGTGGTTCACAGTCTGACGGTACCTTTCTGTGCTAATTATTGCATCAATTTTAACAAGATCTCCAACACCACAACTAAAATGTGAAATGCAGTCCAAACCCTGACAGAGCCTCTCCTGACCTACTCCGTCCATACTGATGAGGAGTTAAACTAAAAATTTGGATCAAATTTGGATCTCTCAATGACTTTAGTTGCCTCTAATTTTCAGTCCAGTTCTTCTGTAATCTGGTCGACCTCAGCCTTTTCTCCATGTTTCTGTTCCTGAAGAATGGCTTCTTAACAGCCACTCTTTCACTGAGACCATTTCTAATGAGTCTTTTGGTGAACAGTAGATGGATCAACTGAAAGGCCAGAAGCATCTCTTGCGTTCTTGGTCAGGTCATTGACGAATCTGTTCCTATTTCTTAAAGACATGATTTTCAGATACTGTCCATTTGTTGGAGATTGATTTTTTTGGTCGTCACTTCTTTCGTCCTGCATTTGTTTATTTCAGGACATACTGCACACCATACGGAGGTATGCCAAGCTTTCAGGTAATAGCTCTCTGGGAAACACCTTGTTGGTGCAAAAATGCTATTTTATACCTGTCTGAGTTATCTTTGGCATTTGTGATTGATTTAAGTAAAGAAATAGGAGCACATTGGGTTTTTTGTGACAGGCTGCTGGTAACAAAGTGACTAAAGGTATTCGGTTAAGCTGTCTGTTATGTGCAGACACAACACTGATTCACCCTTTGGGTTGGTAAGTTTTTATGCTTGTAATAATTCATAGGTCAGTGTTAAACAACAACAAACAACAACAACCACCACAAACATTCCTCTGAAAGCAATTAGGTTAAAGGACTGAAAATAAGAGAAAAAGCAGCCGAGGTTTGACGAAAAACTTTGAAATACCTTTGGAAAGTAGCTCTAGATTATTTTACAGTACTGTACTTATGCAGCAAAAACAAAACATGAAGCTGAATCTTGTGAATAACACTTTGCAGTACTTATATCTTAAGATATATAATTCTACAAGGCCATCAATGGCTCTCTAAATGCAATCCTTCGAATACATTTTCAACAAGTACTTTTTTTGAAAAGAGAAGACCAAAGATAACATAAAATGATTTCCATGGCAAACAAAAACCATGAATATTTAAGACGAAGCAAATCTTAGGCTATCCAACTTGAACTTGAATTTAATTGAAGCCTTCCTATTGATGTAAGATATACAAATTTGGAATAAAATCACCCGAGATATGAAATTATACAAGCAGACTCACACCAGTAATAACCTTCTGCCGAGAATTAAGAGTTTTAGAAAGTTTTTATAAAAAGTGAAGCTCTGAAAAGCTTTTACATAATTTATTTGGCTCTTAGGAACGGATGAGTGCATGTAAATTAAAAACAGTTGAAGGACAAAGTGAAAAAGACCAAGAACTGCATGAAATCTCTTACTCTGCAGCCTTCACAGCACTGTCCGTGGGCACACACAGCATCTTCCTTCAGGGTGCATGTGGTGGCATTGCAGCACGGGTTCATGCATTCCTGGAGGAAAAGAAAACAAAATAGTTAACAACATGCGGACCTGATCACTTCCCTGAAGATCCACTGCTGGCTGCTCCCTGTCAGATAAAGACTTCCAGGTCAGGGGAGATGTCCGGAGATTCCTACCCTGACCTGCAGACCCTCGAAGGGACACATATAAACTCAGGCTCATATGTTTTGGATTTGGCAAATTCTTTAGACATTTAGAGTAGTGAAAAAAAAGGGAAAAAAAAGGAAAGGAACATGTTTAATGCAATACGCCCCCTCAAAAAAACAGAAGACAAGCAAGAGATAGAAATCAGATGAAGCTCTTAAGAGGGCGTGTGTTAAAACCTCCACTGAGATTTGATGCAGATAACAGAAACGTGTTTTGGAGTTGACTATTAGGGCATCGTGGCCAGAAGCAGAAACGGGATTTGAAGATTGTAGACACTTTACCACAATGACAAGATCAGCTTGCAGAAAATGAGCCGATAGAGCATGTGTCAGGATGAGCTGGATGGGGAGTAACGCCGTAACAAAAATCCCCAGTGAGGCGTTTATCTGTCGATGTTTATCTTTTATTGAATCCCAAAACACATCAGCTTTGTGCAAGCAGTGCTAGAAAGCACACTATTTCACAAAAACAAACAACATAGCTGTTTAGCCTGTGGGGCCCTAAGGTAATGACAAGATGTGTTGAAGGTGGAGGCAGGCGAGTTGTTGGATGTCTAATTTTCAGTGTATGTGAGGTTTTATGATTATGGCTGTTTACCTCTTGGCTCTGATGTAGGCCTTTTTTTTAAGAGGGAAGAAGAAAGTTGCTTTCATCTCTTGGACTAAGTGGGTCGGCAGATCTAACAAGCACAAGCCCGTGTGCTGACATCATGGAGGTTACAAAGAGGTAAACTGGCAGAGATGGAACTACCGAATGGAAAATTTATGGTTAGTTTGTTGGTGGTCAAACATAACGACTTCACCGAAATACAATCTGCTGCCATGTAAATGATGGAGAACACAGTAATAACAGCACTAATCGAACAAACGCAATGTTGAGTCAGTCGAAGTTCAGCGAGTTGAAAACAGAAAAAAAAGCAGTCATTTAATTGGAAAAAGCATCAACTCGAAGACTGTCCTGGCGATTACATCGTGTCAACTTCAGTAAAAACTATTTGAACTTTTCTGCTTAACATGTCAGTATTTTAAGCTTATTAGCCTAATGGCTCTATATTTGGATCTCTAGAGTAAACAGAGCTTGCGAAAAACAAGGTATAAAATCCACTAGGCAATAAATGTCATTTAAATCTACCAGATTACAGATTGTTATCAACAATTCATATCTCATTTTATAGCTGCAGTTGGTAAATGTTAATTAAGCTGCCACAAAACTCTACGCTGCTTCTGGCTTTTCAGACAACTAAAGGTCAAAACTCACCTGAATGTTTGAATTTAAGCTGAAATTCTAATTATTTGCAAATGTAACGGCAAAACATATAAGCTTATGCATAAGTTCCGTAACAAAAAGAAAAAAACAAAAACAAAACATCTGTATTGACTCGTCAGCCTTGATTGCTGGGAATTTGGTCTGCCAGTCTATTCTTTGCATCACTCCAGCCTTCCCACGCAGTCAAACTAAATTCTGTCGTCATCACTCTGGTCCAACCGTTTATTTCCTGTCTTGAGCCTTGTAAGCCTCCACCTCATCTCCAACTGCATCAAGTCTGCCACCACCAGCTTCTGGACTCTAGGGGATCCTATCCCAATCGTGTAGGATGATCAGAGTTTAACTGCCAAACAGTTCACTACTCAAACTCTGCCCTTCAATAAATCACTCTGTCCAAATGATCTGTCCTTACTGAAATCCACACTGCTCAAAAAAATTAAAGGATCCCTTTTTAATCAGAGTATAGCATTCAGTCAGTTAAACGTCTGGGATATTGATCTGTTGAGTTAAGTAGCAGAGGGGGTTATTAATCAATTTCAGCAGCTTTGGTGTTAATGAAATTACCACAGGTTGATTTTTTTTAAGCTAATTTTGGATTTGCATTTGTCACCGCTGGTAACATGAGGATGGCACAGTAATGGTTCGATAAAATTATTAATCCCTCGAGTGGGTTCCTCCGGGAAATTTAATAATGTGTCATTACTAGAAAGTTTGCTGTGTCTCTAACAGAGTCTCACGATCATGGAGGAGGCAATTACTCTAGGGGAGCTAGACAGGGCCGTAGAAAGTCTGTAACTCACGAGCAGCTCCTCCGTGAAAGGAGGAAGAGGAAAAGCATTGCCGCAGTTCTACAAAATGACCTGCTGCAGGCAATTGTTGTGAGTGTTTCTGATCAAAAAATCTGAAACAAACTTCATGAAGGTGGACTGAGGGCTTCATGTCCTTTAGTGGGTCATGTGCTCACTACCTAGCAGCATGGAGCCTTACTGACATTTGCCACAGAATCCCAGAATTGGTAGGTCCACCACTGTTGTCCTTTTCACAGATAAGAGCAGGCTTACTATCAGCACCTCCGACAGAGGTGAAAAGGTCTGGAGAAGCCGTGGAGAGCGTTATGCTGCCATCATTTAGCAAGACTGGTTTGGTGGTGGGTCAGTGACTTTCTGGGGAGGCACACCCACGGAGGGATCCACAGATTTCTATAAGCATTTTAATAAAGTTATAAAAGTACATAACGGGCATCAAGGTTGCGGAACAGTTAGCACCACCGCCTCACAACAGGAAGGTTAGCGAGGGGATCATGTCTACGTTGAGTTTGCATGACCTCTCTGTGCCGGTCTTCTCTCCAGTTACTCTGGCATCCTCCCAGAGTCCAAAGTCATGCATGTTAGCTTAATTGGATGTAGATGTGAATGTGACCTGTACATGTACCCTCTCTCTTAAACTAAGTAAGTAATTTTTTTTGTAAAGTGCCTTTCACAGAGAGGCAGTCACAAGGTAAATTAAAGTAGACTAAAATACATAAAAACCACAATAAAATACAGTAGAGTACAGTAAAGTGCCACTGACAGCAAAACAAGAATAAATTAAAGTGCAGAATAAAAGAAAAACAAGTTTGAAACTGCTTTTTAAATTAGTTATTTGTAGTAGGAGACTGTTTTCAAGTCTTGACGTCACAGACTGAAAGGCACCGCCCCCTCAATTTCTGATTTTATGCGAGGAACAGCAAAAAAAATTCTGAGCCTGCGTTCAGCGCTGGGATCAACAGTCTGGAGCCTGTCCAGTTAATGCTCTTTATCCGAGTACAAGAATTTTAAATTTACGGATCCTAAATGCTACTGGGAGTAATGTGAGCTTGCTTATTAGAACATGTTAGCAGTCTGGCAACGGCATTTCGTACAGCTTGAACATGTGAAAGAGATTGTTTATCTAAGCTGGACTAACTCATAAATCATTTTCTCCAGTTAAGCCGAGGAGAGCATCGTCACAATTTATAAGGGAATTCCTTAAGTGAAAGAAACACGAATGAAACGCAGATTTTACACGGAAGTCGAAGCCCAGAGAGGAATCAAATATTACGCTAAGATTTTGCAGCAAAAGGAAGCAAGTGTTTTTTTAGGATATAACTTGGAAGAGGCTATAATCACGGTGTCAGTCTGATTGGAGTTTAAAACAAGCTAATTGTTGGAGAGCCATATTAAAGGCTGGGGTAGACTCCAGCGCTCATGCAATCCTGAATTTGATTAACAGTTCAGAAATGGATGACTGAGAAGTACATCATTAGATATGGGGCAATAATATGTGCAGGATGTAGATACGATAGTTCATTTATAAGGAAAGTGACAAGCATTTAGTGGCTCCAGCTTCTCAAGATGACTTTCTGCACTGTACAAAGATAATTAATGGACTTAGCAAATGCCTCTGAAGGGCATTTGTCACTATTTTCATTGTATATTGAGCAGGAATTTCAAGTGATATATTCCTCACTATATTTCCTGTGATTTCCAAGCAGCTGGGTTGGCTACAACAGAGTGTTACCTGCTTCCCACATGCGATTTTCACTTCCCTTCACAGGGTAGTGTATCCTGCTGTGCACACGAGAAAGAAACAATGTGTGCACGGATGCGTGCATCAGACTTTAGCTGGTACAGCCAAAGAAAATGTGTTTCAGCCTCGACCTGATTTGTTTGTTTCCTTTGTCACACTGTTATACAGTGGTTTGATTAATGGGCCTTCAGCGGGGATATGGCATCAGCCGAGCGGCCTGTCAGAGCCTCGCTCCACACATGTGGGAACTCAAGAGAAGGTGTGATGTAAATAAAACACTTACACGGGAAGCCTTGGGTGACTTGCTGGTTTTTGGGTTGGTATTTTTTTTCCAGCTTACTAGATTTCTCTGCTTTTAAGTCATAAAAACACATTTCAGGGTCAAGAGAAAGTTTAACTTGGAAGTTTGTTGTGGTTTGTTTTAGGGGTCTGAGTGCGTGGCTGAGACTTTCAGTGGTTCTGGATGATTGCTTATAGGACAGTAACATTGTTTCCAAAAAGCACAGTTTGCAAGGGAAATGTCAAGTAAGACAAGTGCACAAAAGTTGTTTTGTTTTTTTTGCATTATTCATTCACAACCAGTCATTTCTTACATTTGGGAATAAACATATTGATTTGAAGACATGGTTTACTATAAGCAGAGAATATTTTGGGAGGTTTTTGGGCATCTTGGAGAAAGGGATACTCTTTTATTTGTCTGAATTCCGATTCTCCAAACTCACCAAGGGGAAGATTGACTGAAAACATTTGCTTTCTATGCACTTTCACATTTAGCTTTACATGCCCTGTTCAGTGGTAACCACACAGGTGGAGATTGATCCACTCCAATGGTGCAGGTGTGGTTGAATGCCTTTTGTGTTGACCTTACCTCTGGCTCCCCGCAGTCACACTCTTCTCCCTCCTCCACATAGCCATTGCCGCATTTTTGGCCTCCGTAAAGCACCTTGACCTCGGGCATGTTGTACAAACACATTCCCACGCCTTTCTCCAGACTGGCGGCAAGGTCCTTCTTACTGCATGTGCTGAACACGGTTGGAAAGGGATACCTGCAACAAGAATGTAGGAACAAGGCTGAACAAAATGAAAGAATGGAGAGCATTAATACAAATTCCACAAAGATAAAACTCCTTGATGTGTGCCTTTAACAAAAAATATGTCAAGAAAAGTGAACTCAATCACTCTGCCTTCACTGCAGCCTTTGTTCAATCTGCTCACTCGAGAGGTCTTTTCACACAAATTTAATGGTCTACTGGCATTATATGAACTCCATCTCGATGGATTTTCTATCCTACATGATACATAAATGGTCCTTGAGATGTCCAATATAAACATTTTCTCTGGCAGCTACATTTTCAAGAGTCATATCCTGGTTAGAGAGGGACAATTTAAGCAACTGATTGGATGGAAGAGGTGTGGTGTGCTGGGATGTGGATGATTTGTGTCTGAGCATGTGTGCATGTGAAACCTTTATGAAATACCAAGCCCGAAACCATATCATTTCTACCGCATTAATTTCATTCCCTAGTATCACTTACCTGAAGTGCTGACTAACGTCTAATTTAGCGAGGAAAGAAATGGAATTTCTTATAGAAAGGAAGAAAGTGTTATGACTTTAAAGATGAAACTGCGTGATATGCCAATAACAGCTGTGAAGCCCGGGGAAACGGCCCCTCCTGTTGGAGTGAGTTCCTGCGACTCCACAAACCAAAGAGATAAATAGGGCATTGAAGGAGGTGGGGGACTGACACTGAAAAAAAAGAAAATAAATAAAATGCAGAAAAGTAGGACAGAGGAAAGGATTCGTGCACAGTGTTGCCAGAAACAGACCAAAGGAGAGTGGACAAATAGTGGAAAAAAACTAGAGGGAGATCAGGAATAAATAAATCGTGGACTAGAAGATAAAAATCTTGCTGTTTGGACAGGAGTGGGGACAGAGATTTGGTCACGAGTGGCAAAAAGCCTGCAAAGAGGCAGCAACCAACCATGAAGACGCAAAGAAAGTGACATAAAACATCTAAACAGATCCCAAATGGCTAAAAAGGAAAAAGGCAGGGAATGATTAAAACAGGACAAACCAGTTCAAAATGACCCTCAAGACTTGCAAAACAATAAAAAATAGACATTTTAATCATTTTATATGCCCTGTGTCAAGTTTGGACTCTCAGTTAAGGCTTGAATAGTAAACATGCTAACAGAATAAAACACAACCCAGAGGATATATTGCATTACAACCCAGCATACAATAGCAACATAACCGAGACTCCGGCTACATTCTTCATGCCAGCAAACAAACAGGAACAGCATCACAAAAACACTCAGAGAAAGGCAGGCTTTGGGGTGTAAAATGGATATCTCAGAGCTCACACAGCTCATCGAGGGACACACTCGAGCTTCAATAAAAAAAGAGGACGAGAGGAGGATATGGGGTGGCAGGGAGCGATGGCTAGCGGAGAGGATTGGCAGATGTGGCACGGAGCTGGCATTGGATGCTTGAAAAGCTTGACATCAGAAAGAAACATGTCACACACGTACTTATGCAGCGATAGACTGACTGGGGTCTTCAAACGCAACGGGGTGTGGAGGCTGTCTGCAAAGCTTGAGGCTTGACAGGGCAGATTTGTGAAAATTCAACATTACACAGAATATGTTTGTGGAGCCTGGCAGTGGACAGAGGTGGGGGGTAGGGATGTGTGATGCTTTGCCTTTGCCTAAGGGGGATTTGGCTGTTGCAACTGCATGGATATTTCACTGTTGTTAGCTGACTATAGTGAAGCTCCTCCTGAGGGGGCTTGAGATAAGGGTGGTGGCATTCAATGGAAATGGACTCTGCATATACATATATATACATACATACATACATACATACATACACATATATATATACATATATATATATACATACATACATACATACACATATATATATACATATATATATATATATATATACATACATATATATATATACATATATATATATATATATATACATACATATATACATATATACATATATATATATATATATATACATACATATATACATATATATATATATATACACATATATATATATATATATATATATATATATATATGTATATGTATACATACATATATATATATATATATATACATATATATATATATATATATATATATATATATATATATATGTATATTTCTGAAGAACACAGAAAATCAGTCACTCCTGGGTGAAGATGCTGCTTCCACTACACTTACACTGTTCACCTTTGAATGTCGACTGCTTTCATTTCTGACACACCACAGGCCAATCAGCCTGTCTCTGTCCACCCTTGTCTGCTCACGTAAGCCACTTGTTAGAGTCTTTTTACCACCATAAGGTACTCAGAAAACAAGCTCTGCTGTCCTGTGTGTGGATAACCATGCATGAAATCAAGGACAGACAGGCTATGCAGTTCAAACCACACAGCACAGTGCAGACCAAGCCCCCTGTAAATAGCACAGTCTGCTTCTGATAACAGAACGCAGGCTTGCTTCAGGAAAGGAGACGGAGTGTACATGAGGGGTAAGGAGAGCCTGTTCTCAATAAATTGGCATTAATGGAAAAAGCTGGGACAGTTGTCAGCAGCATTTCTTCATGGAGGAAAATACAGCTTCTCTGGATCAAATTAGACCCACATGGAAAGTATTAGAAAAACCCAGAAGATAAATGTAATGTCAAGAAAATAGGAGTGAGAACCAGCGTGTCTACAGCTATGCTTTGTCTGAGACAAAAGCTTGATCATTGATTATTCTCGTAACTGAAAACACACTTTATTATCCCTGAAGCCTAAAGCTTGTGTCTGCTATCATTACTAAAAACACTGATTAGCCCTCCCACTGGTTAAATAATAAAATAGAATAAAAACTACACAGTGAACGTGAGCTAGAAAGAGAGCCTAATGTAATCTTATTGATGGGGGTTAGAATAAGTAGAATGACATTTAAGCCATTTAAATGCAACTCTGTGCAAGATGCGCTCCGTCATTTATAAGCTTGACTATTTAAAGTAAAGGGCACCTCGAGCGGGCATAGTGGGAGCCAAGAAATTGCTCTAAATTATCTGCCTTTAAGTGATGTCTAACGTGGCCAATGATGTGTATCAGCAGGGCTTTGATAATTGAGCTGTGACGCTAATCTGTAGCTGACATTCCTCCAGGTAACAGCTGCCCACTCCATCCTGGCAACAGATGCAGTGTCAACCCGACAGGGTGCCCAAGGATGCTGTGAGAATATCTCTGTCACCCACGGCCCGATGCGGCTCTTTATGACAATGAACAGAAACAACAAAGTGGCATCCTGTCCAGACGCAGATGAGCACGAATGCACAATCAAAGACAGAATCTGTGGCGACGCCTCTCAAGTGTTTCTGTGCCTCTGGGTGAATGTCTGCGACTTTCAACCAGAGAACGGAAATTAATTTATGTGAACAGGAAAAGAAAACATTAAATTACTGTTCACTGGGTATGTGATGCAGGCAAGAAGCAGAGAAAATGTTTCAGTGCAGTGGCTCGCTCGTGAACTTTATGTAAAACTCTTAAAAATGTGGTTTCAAATATATTATTTCTCTTCAGTGTTAAATAAACTACGCTACATAAGAAAAAATCTAAGATCAAGTTGAGAGGAAAAAAAAAACGTCCTTAGTGAAGTTTTTAAGGCTAAAATCTCTGCTGCACTTGCAATAAATTGTTTCTTCCTCTATATAATTTTTGTGCACCCTCACTGCTTCTGCAGCTCTGTGTAAGGAGCACAGTAAAAAAATACTTCAATAATAGGAAATCGAACCGAGTAAGGTGAACAGAAGCATGCAAGTAGTTTTCTGTAAACCTACTCTGGGAATGGCTCCAATGAGCAGATCTTAGTTTGCAACAGATCCACATCAAACGTATGCAGTATTACAGCTGAGACCACACGGCTGCTCCGCTGTCCAAGAAATTAGCCGAGCAGAGAGTGTAGGTTTCCCTGGACAATACTGGTTTAAAGCCCTGCACCCTCTCCAGGTGTAGTTTGCTGGGGTGGAACTAATTTGGCTGCTCATAAGAGTTATACAAAATCTAATTAGTCACATGCTTTCTGGCTGTCATTACTGTTTGAAAGGCAAATATGTCATTTGCAATGTGAATACCACACACTGTTAAAGATCCTAATCTCATCAGTGTTGTACAGCCTTATGAATCTTTGCTTCTGACTGAGGAAAATACATCTCACTGACGAGCAGTAGCAGTGTCATCATCAATGAGAGGGATGAAAACATCTAGTATTTTTATTGTGGCAAAGCAGTTACGGTTAATCTAATAAAAATCTAATAACAACACGTATAATTTTCTGTCTCATGCCTCTTTTATTATAAGAGAGGATTTGTTTATTTCTCAACTTATAGCTTTTGATTTCAGAGCAGGTAGAAGGGTTAGAAATATGTCCCCCTGGTAATTTAGTGTCTTTAGTTGTTGCCTGAGCTTAATTGCTGTTTGTTCAGATCTTGTCATGGTCCTGGGCCATGTGGGCCCAGTATTCTTAGTTTTCATGTATTTTTGTATTTTGTTCTTTATTTAGGCCATGCTTCCTGGGTTGATCTGTTACGTTGTTCCTTATGTGTTTTCCCTTCGTGACTCTTACCCCCTGTGTGCCCCTCTGTGTATTTATGAGCCCTCGTCTCTCTTTGTGTTTTATTCTATGTTTTCCCCAGCCCGTTATGTCTGCGTTCTCCCCGTGCTCTCTCTCCTCCTGTTTGAACCTCTGTGTACTTCCTGCTTTACTTTGCCCATCTCCCATCAGTGTTACGTTCACTCCTGCCGTGTCTTGTTATGATTATCAGTGTCACCTGTGTTCCCCGTGTGCATCCACTTCCCCTGATCATCCCTCATGTGTATTTAGTCTCTGTGTTTCATACAGTCTGTGTCGCGTCGTCTGTGTTCCCACCCTCCGTGTTTCCATGCCTGGTCTGTTGTCTTCCAAGCCATAGCCTCACCATAGTTTGTTCCCAGTTTAGGTTTTTGTTTAGCCACGCCATCCCTGCTGTATTTGCACACCTTGTTTTCAGCCATATTAAAGGCTCGCCTTTTGTTAAAACTCACTCCCGTCTGCTCACTTGTGTACGCACCTGGGTCCATTACACGCATTCTCCACTCGGTCCGTCACAGCAGACTGTGACAGATCTAATCTATGGATAAAGGCATGCCTGGGGTAGCTTTGCAGACACACACCACTCTTGCTAGACCTCATCATGCTCTTCTACCTGACGTTTTGACACATTGGTGGTAGAATATGAGATTAGAAAAAATAGAAATAACACATATCCGTCTATCAGCACTCCAAAGACACTTACAGCAGCATCTTGTCTGTTCACAGCCTCGAGATTTGAATTCTAATTTTATCTTTTGCAATTTATTTAAAGTCCTCTGTTACAAGAGATTACTTTAAGATGAACATGAGGTGCAATCTGGGATCTTCAGGTAGGTCAGAGATGTCAAACTCATTTTCCATCATGGGCCACATACAGTTCACTTTGATCTTAAGTAGGCTGAGAAGTTTAACGTATAAAGACGTTTAACTACACATTAAATCCTAATTCATATAAGAATAAGAAATGCAGTTTCAACAGTGTATCTCAGTTTTTCTACATGCTAAAAATAAATCCACTTAACGTGTGCAGTGACGAGGAGCTGATTGAGGTTTTAATTCTGATGAGAACTTACTAAATGCTGCACCTGATCTGTTCGGTCGCTCTCCATATTGATCAAACTAGCTAAACCATCTAAAACATCAGCAATTACTTTGCTGTATACCAACATTTTTTGAATAGCAAGCTGGATGAATTTTCTTTTAGTAAAAAAATGTATTTCATTACTTTATTCACTCAGGAGATTTTTCCATTTCTCTTCAAAACATTTTCTGAGCCCAGGTCAGAATAATAATTTTATTCACTGCTTTTACTTGATTGTTATCAAGTTCGACTGAATGGCAGCCAGTATATTTGTGCTGACTGTACAGGTCTTTCAAGCATCCTGTCTTTTCTTTTCTTTTGATCCTCCACAGTCACTGCAAATCAGATATGACAAATTAGCAAGACGGTGCACAGTGCCAGGTAACTGCCATGGTCACACGTGTTACTCTACTCACTTAAAAGACTGGAACTAGCAACGATCATCTTAGTAATCAAGGCCAAGCTAAGTAAAAGCCAGTTTTTGCAATCGGCCTTTTAACTCTTGCTCTTTCAGTGCAGGTAAACAAACTGTATATATAAACAAAGCATTGGAAGATTAGAAGGTAAAAAAAGTAGCAAATTAAGATTTTCCCATTTCTCCAGGTGGTAACAGTTTATCTGCAGGCACTAAATGTGTGAGCATGCTGTACATGAATAAAGCATGAATCTAGTGCAGAACTTCTTTACCCTTCCTTCCTCCACTCATCAGTGTTCAGTCACTCGGTACTTAGAGGACTTAATGATGTACGTGATCCAGTGATCTGCCTTATGCACAACATGAGTGACAGACCCACTTATCAAGTGAAACACTGGATTGACGTAAAGATGCAACACAGTGATTTAGTGTTGCATTTCTAAAAAGCCCGGGGAATAAACTTTCCCCCTTACTGTGTGGTCTAAGCCTGTTTGAAGTGGAGGTTTTCATTCGTGAGAGAAATGTAGCAAAATCTATGGCTGGAAATCCAAAACAGCAACTCTTGATTACACTGGAAGATACGTCCAAGGATGGCTGATTTGCTGACTAAAGACAGCCTGCAGCAAAAGTCAAGACGCAGTCAGAAATTTAGAGCCGAATAATCCCAATGTGAATGCCGCTACGCTCCATGTCTACAAACCATCTAATCAGAACACAGCGTAAAATGACCAATTACAACGACAGACGACATTTTATATAAACCAAACAGATTCAAAACTGGCAGAAAAATCCACGTCTCCACCACTTCCTCATTATCTCTAGCACATGTCATTCACCACCGCACTATCTGGTAGCACAGTCTGACACAGATTTCATGAGACTGATCTTACAGAGTGTCAAACTCAATGAAAGTACAGAGAATTGTCAAAACTAAAGCAGCAAATTGACACGACAAATTGACATGTCACATTTTTTTTAACCCAGTAAGGCTCAAGCTCCAAAATGACTAAAGCCTACTTTCCCAATAATGCAACTTAATAGCACAAAATTGGTGCTTCGAAATTAGCCAGGCCAAAGGATTCCTGGCGACCGCTGCACAGTGCATACCGATTAGATTTCTGTCGGACTTGAGCAATCAGGCTGGCTGATTTATACATGGCTGCAAAAATGATACCATTGCTACTTTACACGAGAATTCCTGAAAAACTGAGTTTACTGATTGCATATAAAGCATTTTAAACGACCCTTTTTTAATTAAAAGATTCCAAAATGGCACACAAGCTGATTAGTCTAAGAAGATTTTAATTGAGATGAGATCTAATACGGTGTGAATGCCTGCCTGGCTTCCAGTAAAACCTGCTGGAAACCTTTAACACAAAAAAATTGCTCACTTAAAAGGTAAGAAAAGGAGCAAAAATTGTAGCTTTTTTTCATTCTGAGTTACAAAATGGTTCGACACTGTAGTGAGTTAAAGGTAGACCATCTTTAGTACATGAAGGAGCTTTTTTTGGACTGTGGCGAGCGGATGATTCCTGCCTGATCATGTCAGAAGGTTGTGAGGATGAGGAAATGTCAGTCAGGTGCTGGACTTAGGAAGGTCTGTAGACGGAAGAGGCACTGGTTAAATGAAGGCTATGAAGGGCTCTACTGTTTATGGGGCCTTTGACTGACACTGGACTGTCTCTGCTGCTCTCCTAAACTGCATTTCAGACTGACATGCATCTAGCCCAGGCTAAACAGGAGAGACATGTTTGACCTTTTGGGAAATGTTAAGCTGCTACTCCAGACGGAGCCTACTGTGATTAAAAATCCAGAAAACAAACAAAGCACAAGCCACACTTCCTACATTTACCCACTAGCACTCTTACCAGCTTTCTCTCTCTTTCTTCAGATTTTCTGTACTGTCCCACTTCACCCCAGTTTTGGGCTCTTCTACTTATAAGAGAGTGACAAAAGTCACACAAGGTCCTTCGTATTATCTTGACAAAGCAGTCACCTCTTGGCCTCAAAATCCAGCCACAGTACCCCTGCTGTGCTTCATCAGTCTACCCAGTAACACATATAGACACAGGAAAGTACTTCTGAGCTTTCTGTCCACGTTCATATGATGCAACTCTTGGCTCAATTTCTAAAGAAGACACCCCTGCTTCAAAACGTCCATGTAAAACTCTCCTCTCCTCAGCACCTCAGTTTCACTTGTTAAGACACAAATCTCCCACGGCCAGTCTCTATGGCTCACAAGCCCGTCACTGGTTTTCATGTTTACCCAAAATAATTCCTTCATTGTCGTCTTTTTAATGTTTGTCTTTTGCTCTCCCCTCTATCTCTTTTTGTGCTTCCCTTCTTGCTTTGCCACTGAGGGAGATAAAAGACAAATGAAACCGCAGCTCTCCTGCTCCGCCCGTCTATCCATGCATAAAGCACCTCTCTGCGGATCTCTCTCTGTGTGCCCTGGCCCTGATTGCAGCTGGCAGCGTCACTGATAATCACGTCATTTAGATGCAGCCTGTCTTCTCCTCCATTAGCAAGTCTAACATGAGACTATCCCAAACATACACAGTCAAACAGCCTACACTGCTTTACAATGATGTGCTTAACATTCTGGAGGCATATGAACCAAGGGTCAAAGGAGGCTGCTAATATTAAAAAACAAAACCAGATCTGTGATGGGGGGAAATGAGATCTAGATTGGTTTGTGAAATTATTGGTTTTGTTAACAGGAAACTGAATTTGGGCTGATAGTTTAGGAAATTCAATTTAGGAGATAGCTGGCTAAGTCATGCTTGAACTTGGGTAACTTCATAATTTTTATATTCGAAGCAGGCTCGCAAACGCTGGCAAAACGTTTCCCATGACAACTTCAGACTACGAGCAGAGACAGATGCTGCAGAACGGATGCTGTCAGGACAGAAATGCTGTGTAGGCAACAGAGTTAATCACCCTTAATATTACATGCAAATTAATTGGAGTCTATGTAGAAACTTTTTATGAGTTTGAAGCACTTATGCAGTTTTGGCTTTGGAAGGAGCAGAATAATAAGAAACACAATACTGATGATCCTAAACATTTCTAGCCAGCACGTGGAGAGCAACATTTATTTGGAGAAGGTAACAAGGCGACTCAACATGTCCTCTCCTTTTAGCTAAAGTTTGGTCTCCACCAAAAATAGGAGACTCTTGAGCTCTTTAGCTAATAGTTAGTTCTTTACTTTGTTTGGGCAATGAATTCACATTAAATTAGGCAGATAAGGTGAAAGCTGGTTAATTCAGGTTTTTTATAAAATCTTATAAAGAACACAATTTTTAACTTTTTAGAAAAATGTTGTTGTCATTTATTTAAAGATGTGTTTTGGGGTAATTTTTGCTGAACAGGACAGTGATGCAAAAAGGAAAGGAAGGGTAGAGAGCAGGGGAATAACATGCAGAGAACATCTCAGGGCCTCTGCGGTGGCCTTATGGGATTTGGGCTGCCTACTCGACCCGGCAAACTAAAGCGGCACCCTGGGATGTCTTCTTTTAGAAGTCACATTTTAACCAAATCTCATCTTTTTTTTGGTGGCTGAATAGATTTAGCCCAGAAAATAAAATAAACTACAAAAAAAATGAAGTGAACACTTATGAGCTTGATCATCAGACATCAGTCTGTCCAGTTGGTAAACACACCCATTTAATCCGTTGCTTTGGTGCAAATGAAAGTACCCCCAGACATACAAAGGAGCAGATATCGGTCCTTCTCTGGGCTCATGATGCAAGGGTCTGTCTCCTGGTGTCTCCTCCTCACGCGTAAGATTAGACTGGGAGACACAGCAAACCTTATTTCAGCATGTATAGGTGCTGGACAACTTGTGCAACCTGAATGGGCTCCAGGTACTATCTTATGCTACGACTACTGACAAGGACACTACCAAAAATGCAAAACTAGAGAAAATCAGTCAGAAGAGATAAGGAGAAAACATGGTCTGCAAAACCATTTTCTTTCTGGGGAACACTTGCTGTCACCTTCACTTACACCAGGGGTCAGCAACCTTTAAGACTCAAAGAGCCATTTGGACCTGGTTTCCACACATAAGAAAACACTGGGAGCCGCAAAAACTTTTTGACATCAAAAATGAAGATAACACTGTATATATTGTTTTTTACTTTTATGCTTTGTGTGAACAACTAAGGTGTGTTGCTTATGAAATCCATGAAGTGCTACAGAGAAAATTACATTTTATTTATGTAATTAACACATTTTGAACTCTTAAAGAAATATAACAAAAGGAAAGACACCCAGCTGAACTAAAATGATCCATGTAGCAAAGAAAAACTGTTGTGAGCCGCCACCCTTATATCGCCTTTGGGCTTTTGGAGCCTTGACCTGACTTTTAAAAAATACTTAGAAAAAAAGTACTATGCTGCTGTAGCTGAGATATAATGTACGAATTGTGAACATTCTCAAAACTGTATTGTACATAGGTTATACTTTTTTATTGTGTGAACTTTATTTTTTGTGGAACTGAGGTCCCGTGTGTCATTGTTGAAGTGGGACATTAATCAGTGTAACGCCACCTGCGGCCACATTGCGGGTGTGGGGTTTCCTAGCCAGAGCTGTACGGACTCCACACTGGGTGAGGAGAAGCCTGCTGCCGCTGTGTGACACTGATTTTGCTGCTGCACTCTGTTTTATAGGAATAAACCCTGTTTCCAGCCAGTCCGTGTCTGTTGTCACAACGCAGTCGACCATTTCACATCTGCTACATAAAAGTGGTGCCGTGACCCGGATGCATCTGATCAGCCGCTGCCGATCGCTGAGGTTGAGCTGAACACTTCCGACACCTGTAATATAAGTAAAATTATTCTGTGGGTCAGCAAAAAATTTCCAGTGTTCTGTTAGTAGGCATTTCTCCCAGTTACACCTGTTAGAGTCTAACTGAGCCGTGTTTACTTGTGTTGTATTTTTCTGAGTGATAGGTATTTTTGTATTCCTTTTGTTTCTGATCCCCTTTGTAGTTATTGCTAACCTCCTGTAAGCAACATGGCTGGTAGGGGCCAAGACTCCTTTAACCTTTTCACGCCAGTCGCTGGGAGAGGTTGGAGACTGTCTGGGGCAGATGAAGTGAGAGACAGGTCTATAATGTCGCGTGATGAGCCAGCAGAGTCAGATGACATTATTCGAAATAAAGCTCATGAGCGCCAGTCCTCAACCCCTGCTTTGAGCGACGACAGCACACACAAAGAGCTACGTGAGCTCATTGGTGAATTGGGAACCCAGATAGGTGAATCAATCGCTAGCCGGCTACTATCCAGTCAAGTCCCACTTGGTCCAAACCAGACAGCTCCAGCCGAGTCCCCCAAAGTTAAGAGCCCTGACACCACTCTCGACCTCTCCAAAGTGAACTTAGTGGTCCGACAAGATATCAAAGACCCACCTATGTACAGAGGTGATGATGCGGATAAGTACTCTGTTCATGAGTGGATAGACATGATGGAAGTGTACTTAGAGAAGAGAGGGTTGTCTAGAGCCGTGCAGGTGGATGAAGTCTTAAACCACCTCCTCGGCAGAGCTAAAAACATTGTTAAGGTGGGTTTGAAAAGTAACTCATGTTCTGGTGTAGTGACCAACCCTGAGACCATCTATGCCATACTCAGGCGTTATTTTAGTGATAGTCCTGGCTCCTGTCAACCACTGGCTGACTTCTATGCCACCCAAGCAGTTGCAAAAGAGACCCCAGTAGACTATTGGGTGAGGCTTAATATCGCTGCTGAGGCAGCTGACAAGCATTTACAGCGTCAGGGAGGCAAAATGGAGAACATGGAGGCAGAGATAGCCATGATGTTTATCAGAAATTGTCCTGATCCCAGCCTCGCCTGTGTTTTCAAATGTAAGCCCATCAGTAAATGGACAGTAATGGAGGTTCAGGAAGCCATTGATGAACACCAAAGAGAGTGTCATGCAAAAAAGAAGAGCCTGGGCTCTGCCAGACCCCATCCCCTCCTCGTGGCCACTGCGACAACCACAAGCGAGTCGCCTGAGTTTGAACTGAACCATGCCCAAGTAGGTACAGTAAAATGTTCCCAGGACAGCCCGGGTAAGGCTGCTGGAGCTGCCGCTTCAGACCCAAGTGCTCTAGACCGCGTGCTCAGTATGCTGGAGAGGAGGGTGTTAGAGCGCTCCAACCAGCCTGTCCACCCCGTAATTAGACCACAGCCTCTAGCCTCAGCCAGGTTCCCTTCGTGCCAGGTTTGTGGCAATAGCTCACATTCCACGCGCACTCACTGCATGAGAGAGAGGAGATGTCTAGGTTGCCTGGAGGTTGGGCATCAGAGGAAAGACTGCCCCAGAGCAGCTGAGCCCATTACCCAGCAAAATAATCCCCAGGGAAACTAGGGTGCTTGCACTTGAGAGGGGACAGTGTGAGCGAAGAGTGTGAAACCCTCAATCCCAGTGATGACATACAGACTGTATACAAAGAAAGCCTGAAGTGTGCCCCACCTGGTACTGTTGTACTTTCCCAGAATATAGTAAGACTTGATGAGGCAGACAGCCTATTTTACACGAATGCATTGGTGAATGACAAAGTCTCTTTGCAGGCCCTTCTTGATACAGGTTCCATGGCGTGTACCTTGAGCGAAGAGGCGGAGCGAGAGTTAAAGAGCGCTGGGGTCGCATTGGAATTAAGCGACGCTCGTACCGACATTGTGCTAGTGGGCTGTGGTGGAGTTCAGGTTAAACCCAAGAGTATATGCGAGTTGAAAATGGAAGTGTATGATTGTACGTTCAGAGTGCCTGCCCTAGTGGTCCCCGGTCAGAAAGATCAGTTGATTTTAGGGACAAATGTTATCAAACACCTCCTCAGACACTTCAGGCTGTCCCCCCATTTCTGGCAAGTCCTGAGCAAACCCGAATCAGCAGAAGCGCCTGAAATAGTGCAGTTTCTGAATATGCTGTCTGGCATTAACCGGTGGAGGGGTGACAAAATGCCAGATGTCATTGGCACTGTCAAACTAGCTCAGGCAGTGACTCTACTCCCCAAGCAAGAGCACCTTGTATGGGGCAGACTGCCAGCGTCATCACCCCTTTCCGAGGGCAGCGCCATTCTGGTTGAACCACCAAAATCGCAAACTCATAAAAAAGGTGTCATTGTCTGTAGAACTGTGGTTTCTATGAGTGGCGATAGGTGGGTCCCTGTTCGAATCCTGAACACATGTGATAAGCCTATCACATTGAGACGAAACGCTAAGGTAGCAGATGCTTCCGCTTGTGTAGCTGTTGAAGATCTCGAAGTGGCTTCTGACCAAAACCCAAGTGAGACCCTTAGGGTCCAGAGCCAGACAGTGTGTAGCGACGCACAGAGTAGCCCTCCCTCCTGCCCTAGCCTGCGTGACAGCTTGCAGAAGATGGGGTTGGAGGACCTAGACCTCGACTCTTGTGAAGTCTCAGACCACTGGAAGGCTCAGGTACTGCAACTGATCCACAGGTATGAGGATGTCTTTTCCAAGGGTAAGCTGGACTGTGGACTGGCAAAGGATTTTGTCCATCGCATCCATCTGTCTGACGACAGGCCGTTCAGACTTCCCTATCGGCGCGTCCCTCCAGGGCAGTACCACAAGTTGCGACAGGTGCTCACAGAGATGGAGGAGCGAGAGCTGATCCGCAAATCCAACAGTGAGTGGGCGTCCCCACTGGTACTGGTGTGGAAGAAGAATGGAGATCTCAGAATATGCGTGGACTACCGCTGGTTGAACGCACGCACAGTCAAGGATGCCCATCCCTTGCCCCACCAGTCAGACTGTCTGGCAGCCCTGGGAGGTAACGCAATTTTCAGTGCCATGGATCTCACCTCTGGCTTCTACAATATTGAGATGGCAGAGGAGGACAAAAAGCTAACGGCCTTCACAACACCAATGGGGCTCTACGAGTTTAACAGACTCCCCCAAGGCCTGTGCAACAGCCCGGCGAGCTTCATGCGTCTCATGATGGGCATATTTGGCGACCAGAATTTCCTAACCCTGCTGTGCTACCTGGACGACCTGCTTGTTTATGCACCCAATGAAGCAGAGGCTCTCAGGAGGTTGGAGATTGTGTTTAGCAGACTACGTGCCCATGGACTGAAGCTGGCCCCCAAAAAATGTCATCTGCTCTGAAGGAGTGTGAGATTTCTGGGCCATGTTGTGACTGAAGGCGGGGTTTTGACCGATCCTGACAAGGTTAAGGCGATCACCGCTATCTCAGAGGCTGATCTCATGATGGAGGACGGGGTTACGCCATCCCAGAAGAAGATAAAGTCGTTTCTGGGTATGGTAATGTATTACCAACACTTCATACAGGACTGTTCTAAGATTGCCAGACCCCTTTTTACCCTGACTGCCGCTCCTAAAGGAAAGAAAGTAAATGCCCGAGGTGCTGCTTCTTTCCGGAGGCTCAGCCCAAGTGATTGGAAGAAGGAGCATGTTGACTCGTTTGAACGCTTGAAGGCTGCACTCCTTGACTCCGTTGTGCTTGCTCACCCTGATTTCAACAAACCATTTATCTTGTCGACAGACGCTTCACAGGACGGCTTGGGTGCTGTGCTGTCACAAGTCCAAGAGGGCGAGAGTAAAGCACGTCCCGTTGCATTTGCCAGCAAGGCCCTCGCCCGTGCACAGAGAAACTATCCCGCCCATCGCCTTGAGTTTCTGGCGCTAAAGTGGTCTGTCTGTGACAAATTCAGCCACTGGTTGAAGGGGCATAGCTTTACCGTCTGGACAGACAATAACCCCCTAACATATATTCTCACGAAGCCCAAGCTTGATGCATGTGAACAGAGGTGGGTGTCAAAGCTGTCCCCCTACGACTTCAGCATCAAGTACATTCCTGGCAGTAAAAATGTCGTTGCAGATGCACTGAGCAGGCAGCCATTCGTTCACAACCGTGTTAGTCAGAGACTCATGACTGAACCCTATGCAACCCTGTTAGAGGAGTCGCAACAGGTCAAAGAAATCTCGGTTCAGGATGCATTCAGGCTCAGTGCCAACCACCAAAGTGTTGAGTGTTTGGCCCCTGCAGAGAGCCTAGGGTGTTGTTCCCTGACTAATGATGAAGTTTCCGCAGTCTTCGCAGGCCATGCTGAGTGGGACCAAGGCTCAAAACAGAGAGCAATCTCCTGGTTGACTGAAGAGCTAGATCGGTTTCCCTCACTAGGCCAGAACACCTTGTCTGCCTTCTCGCTCCAGGAGCTACAGGAGGAGCAGAGAGCAGATGTGACACTGTCTCAAGTCATTCCGTTCGTCGTACGTGGTCGGCGTCCATCACGTAGAGAAAGAGCTCACCTGTCGCACAGAGCGCAAAAGACGATGAAACAGTGGGAAAAGTTGAAAGTGTTGGATGGTATCCTGTACAGAGTGAGCAAAGACCTGCTCACTGGCAAAAAGCGCCATCAGTACGTGACCCCATCCACATTAATCAGTCAAGTCCTGTCAGGTGTCCATGATGATGCTGGCCATCAGGGCCAAAGCAGAACTCTGTACCTAGCCAGGCAGAGATTTTTCTGGATCAACATGGAGCATGACATTCGCGAGCATGTCAAGTGCTGTAAACGTTGTGCTGTCAGCAAAACACTGGAGCCTGAGGGGAGGGCTCCTCTTGAAAGCATTAAAACTACCGGTCCTCTTGAGCTTGTCTGCATAGACTTCTGGTCCGCAGAGGATCACAGGGGCAAGAGTGTGGATGTTCTAGTAGTGACTGACCATTTCACCAAGATGGCCCATGCTTTCCAGTGCTCAGATCAGACGGCAAAACAAGTTGCGCGCCAGTTGTGGGACAGATATTTCTGTGTCTATGGCTTCCCTCAAAGGATCCATTCAGACCAGGGCGCCAATTTTGAGAGTGAGTTGATCCAAGAGCTGCTGCAAGTGGCCAGGGTGCAGAAGTCAAGAACGACACCTTACCACCCTATGGGTAACGGTCACACCGAAAGGTTTAACAGGACCTTGGGAAATATGATCAGAGCCCTACCTCCGAGGGAGAAGCACAAGTGGCCTCAGATGTTGCAGACATTGACCTTTGTCTACAACTGCACCGCTCATGAGTCCACTGGTTACGCACCGTTCTTCCTAATGTACGGGCGTATCCCCAGGTTACCAGTGGATGTCATGTTTCACAATGTTGCAAGGGACAATGATGTAACAGACTATGACAGTTATGTAAAAAGGATGAGAGATGACCTCAGAGAAGCACTCGCATTGGCCCAGACTAACACCGGAGCTAGTCAGCAGCGTCAAGCAGACCTGTACAACAAAAAGCAGAAAGGTGTTGACATTGAGGAAGGAGATCGTGTCCTTTTGGCAAACAAGGGCGAACGGGGTCGTAGGAAGTTAGCTGATAGGTGGGAGTCGACCATCTACACTGTGATCTCCAAGAACCCCACATGCCACACGTATCGCATCAGGAACGTCAAGAGTGGACAGGAGAAAGTTGTCCATAGGAACTTGCTTTTGCAGGCTAATTTCCTGCCCATAGAGTCCGAGGGCGAACCAGAGATGTCTTTTGCCAGTGAATCAGAACTCGGCCAGGAGCAGAGTCAATCTGATGGAGAATCCCCTGTCGCTGATCCTGAGGACGATTGTACTGAACGCACAGCCCGTTGGGTGGCTCAGATGACGGATGACTGTGTCCCGGCTCCTAGAGGACCCCAAGAGTGTGACAGTATTGGAGACAGTGTCTGTGCGCAGTTGGATGATGAGGAGCATCAGGACAGTGACAGTGCCAGTAGTGAAGTAGCTGCTTACCCTGAAGTAGGTGATGACAACAACAGCAGGGCTTGCACTACCCCAGTTGAGGAGGGAACACTACCAAGTATCAGTTACCCTGAAAGTCAGCCAGTCAGCGAGGTTGGGAGCCTCGTGAAACATGGTGGTGTACCCCCAAGTAATGCAGCAGGCCAGATCAGGACGAGAGTGGGTCGAATAGTGAAGCCTGTGAATAGGTTAATCCAGACTATGAAGCAAAGAAACCTACAAACAGGCAATGTAGCTTTGCCAAGAACTTGTTTCTGTGAGGGCTACTTGTTTTATATGTTGGGTGATTTTCATGTCAGATGTTAACACCTATTTTGAGATTGTCTTCAGCTCAGAGTACTATTCATCATATAGTAGCTGTTACCGTGTTGTTTGTTCAGGATAGTGTATAAGGCACTTTCTCTTGCGAGTAAACATTAGGGGGTCTGGCCAACTTTCTTCTGTTTACTCTCCCCATGAGTTGGGAAACATATTTGTTGCACGTATCACCGGGTAGTGAATTTCCAGATCATTGACAGTTACGAAATGTTATATGTGACGCTCAGTTGCTCACCCTTACCTAACGGGTTTTGAGAAGTTCAGGGGGGAGTATGTAGCTGAGATATAATGTACGAATTGTGAACATTCTCAAAACTGTATTGTACATAGGTTATACTTTTTTATTGTGTGAACTTTATTTTTTGTGGAACTGAGGTCCCGTGTGTCATTGTTGAAGTGGGACATTAATCAGTGTAACGCCACCTGCGGCCACATTGCGGGTGTGGGGTTTCCTAGCCAGAGCTGTACGGACTCCACACTGGTGAGGCACGCTTTCTGGAGCTCTTCTCCCTGTACTAAATTATCCATATAAATTCGGTGTATTTGTCTTTGTTAAGTATTGGCTCCTAGGGTTAAAAGCTCTCAAAGTGTTTTCAATCGCTTTGAGTGAGAAAAATGATATTTGGAACTGCGCTTTATCTGTTGTATCATCCGTTTGTGTGGAACTGACTTGTGTTAAACAGGGTGAGGAGAAGCCTGCTGCCGCTGTGTGACACTGATTTTGCTGCTGCACTCTGTTTTATAGGTATGTGTAAATGTGTAGTTTTTGTTTTATGTGTATAATGAGCTCATGTCCCGAGGCTGTGCTCTGAGCAGTATCTTCAGCCATGTTGGGAAGAGTTAAAAAGTTGTTTGAATATGTATTATGCAATTGACCTATTTTAATGGGAATTTGAATGTTATACGTTATTGTTAGTGATTCCATAATTGTCTCTGTTTTACCCCACTGTAATATTTGATTTTGAAGTGGCGGTTGTGAAAATTATTATTTTGATAAGTTGTATTTTCTTTTATATGATGCAAGCAGAGCTGTACAGACTCCACACTGGGTGAGGAGAAGCCTGCTGCCGCTGTGTGACACTGATTTTGCTGCTGCACTCTGTTTTATAGGAATAAACCCTGTTTCCAGCCAGTCCGTGTCTGTTGTCACAACGCAGTCGACCATTTCACATCTGCTACACTGCTAAAAAATGAAAAATAGATATTTGCAAAATTCTGCCTAAATATGTATTTTACCAGGTTAATGTGTGTGGCGGGGCGTGGTCTGCAGCACCGCTGCAGGGGAGGAGGACGCACCTGAGCGGCAACCGCAATCACGCCTCCCCGCCTTAACGTCTGTGCTATCTATGCTGTTGTGTTGGTGTGTGTCAGGCTGTGAGCTGCAAAGCTACAGCCGGCTATATGCGTACAGCAACCGTGTGTGAAAAGGGGTCAATAAAGAGATGCTGAAAAGCATGTTCATGGAAATCGTCGGGTCTGCCGTGACATGTTTACAATGGGAATGAACCTCTGCGCACAGCGTCTGCAAATCAGGGCTGTACGAAGTCACTTTCATCTTTACACAGGACTGTAAGCTGTCATCTGTGAGGCATGAGCTGTGTTTGTTTGTAACATAGTTCACAGTGGAGAATAGTTGCTGACATAATGTGGATCCGAAGATCCATAATAGTAATGGTTGAAAGTCTTGATAAATGCACGGCGTTTCGGCGGGTACACTGGCTTCCGCGAGTGTGACGCTTATTTTGAGAGATGAAAAACTAATAGAATATAATTTTATTTTTTTATTTCAATATCACAATAATCTTCCAATTTAGAACTACAAGTTAAAAAAGAACTAACATAAATAAAATACACTTCAGCTAAATACTTCAAATTTATTTTCCCAAACCACGCGGAGCCGCAGTATAAGGACTAAAGAGCCGCAGGTTGCCGACCCCTGACTTACACCAAAGCAGATGAAATAGGTCCCTGCAGTTTAACTGGCTTTATGTTATCCTGTGATAAACTGTTCCCTTAATTTTTTTGACACGTGTTCATGGACACAGTGCTTCATAGGGTGCCACTGTTACATTATTATTTTAAAAGCTAAATATTGATACATTGTGTCAGTGTATCAACACAAAATCGGCATGCAAAATGTCAGCGGATCAAGGCGTGTGCATTTATTCCACATGGTTGGCAAACAGAGGAGCGGGTAACAGAGTAAAAGGTCACTGATCATCACTCTCAACTACTAATGTAACAGTGCTGATAAGTGGGGTTTTGCTTAATTAAGTTATTTATTTATTTATTTAGAAAATGCGGTATGGTAATTTTCTGAAATTCTCGGCATGACATCACTAGAAGATGTTGTCAGTATGCTGGGGTCTGACATGCACTGCATTAAAAAGTTTCGCTCTAATAGATGTTCTAGCACGAAACAGCAGGATGAGGCCAGAGGTTGCACGAATGCAATGTTTTTGACAACTTCTCCCTCCTTTCAATTTATATGGTAAGAGGTCATTCAGGTTTTCTGGGAACAGTTCTGGCAAACATTATACAAGTTACATTATTTGTGTGCCTGTTATCAGATTTCATGGATTTTATTGTCTGCAGTTTGTTTCTTCTTGTCTCTGCTTAGTCCTAGAAATTATTTAAAAAATTTTTGGCTTAGTTTTTAATGACAAAAGGTCAAAACAAGTGTCAGTAAAATTATTTAGACAAAAATTCATCCTAATGTACTTGTTGCTTCAAACTCAGAGCCCCCGTTTCTCCTGTCATTTCAAATACACGACAAACTGCAAACAACTGTGTTTAATTAATCTTTCTGTTTTGTGTTGTCATCCATTTATCCACGTGCAGTCTTTATTCAATTTCTTGACTTTTCTTGTGTTTATGCTGCCCTTTGCTGCAATTGTTAGCTGTGATTATACCCATATTAAACCATCCCTTCCTAATGCCCTTTCAGTGTGAGGTAATGGGGGAGGGCAGAATATTCCTGTTCTGTGTGCTGTAAAAAAAGCATTTCAAAGTTTATCTGAATCTAATTTTAAGCTTCAACAGCACATGTTTTATAAGGCTTGGCAACCTTTCCTGCAATATTCTCCACGGACAAATCCACAGCCCCATGTGTGTATGATTTAACTCCCCCAGAGATAATGTGTGCAACAGATTGGGTTATTGTCGGCATGTGGGTTTATTTTAGTTTTTTTTCTTTGTTTGTAGTTTGGAAACTCTATAAGAATATTTGAATAATAACAGTTATGATGCATTTCAGGGTTTTGTCTTCTTCACAGTGTATTCATGCCGATTCATCTGTGGCTTGCGGGATTCACCATCAGACAAACCAGACTGGCACCAGACCAAGGGTGAAATCTGGTATTGAGCTCTGGGTTCGCCTTATCTGCTCGCTGTTTACTAACAGTCACAGAGTCCATCTCTTGCAGCAGCTCTGTTATCTCAGCGACCCAGGCAACACGAGCAGAATGCTAGAGCAGCTGCTCTAGTCTCAGGCCAAAGTGTGTGCATGTGTGTCTCTCTGTGGATGTGATTTAAACCTTTTCTCATTCATCAACTTATAAACAATGGAGCATCATGTACAGATGAAAACAAACCCACCAATGCAAGTACTGCAGTGAATGCTTTGTGATTGGTTCAGGTACAAAGGAAGCTAGGCTGATAAACATTTTGATCTTGTATCCCAGCTGTGGCCACAACAGAGAGCAAAAACCCAAGTCCCAATTTTAAAAGTTTATCTAAATTTGTGTTTTTTCAAATTAAAAGCCACGTTTTCAAAAACTAATTTGTCAGAGAACACGACAGAATGAGCACTTAAACTGTAAGTGGACAGTTAAACCCCAAATCAGTTTGACATATTTTACCCCCTGGCCTTTAACAATATTTATCCATTTAGATTATTTTGGTGTCAGTTGCCCAGCTTTGAGAATATCTGCTGTGGAAATGTCTGCCTTCTCTTGATACTATTGAACTAAATGGGATTCAAAGTTGTGGTGCCAAAAATACATGAAAAAAAACCCACAACACAAACCCTCAGCAGCAGGGCTTATTTCCAGAAATCATGACTCGGTTACGAAAAAATAAAATACACAAACTTTGCTGTGAGGAGCTTCATGTCGGAACCGTTTTCTCTTTTATTGAACAATACGCCAAACATCACTGTGCAGAAGAAAGAGCCCATATCCTCACGTTGAAAGGCACTTCCTAGTTTAAGCGTGACAGGATGTAAACATTAACCCCCACTCCTCGCCCCCTCAGCCGAGCGCTGATGTAAGCTAGCCCCAAACTTCTTTAGGTTGGTGTATGTAGACAACAGAAAGAAAATAGTTCCTACATGAAACTGCTCACGAGTTTTCATTTTTTTTGCTTTTTGAGTAACTAGGTCATGAGTTCTGGAAAAAAAAAAAGACATTGCTGCTGAGATGTTTAAAAGTATTTTTATTGGCACTTGGTGAAATACAAGGCAAGTACTATCTCTTTCCATTACACTCAAGAGAAGGCAGACATTCCTACAGTGAATAACTGTAGAATAACTGGGCTTCTCAAGCAAAACAGTCTAGATGGATAAATGCAGGTGCAGGGGAAAAAACATGTCATATGGATTTTGGCGGGACAAATCAGCTTAAAGCTACAATCTAAATGCAAGTGTAACATTGTAATACAACTGAGGATTAAAAAAACCCAATTAAAATAAAAAAGGTGGCAAAAATCTTACCCTGTGGAGGGGGTCATGATGCAGCCTCCGCGATCAACGGTCATCCTGCAGCCGCAGCCGCGCTCTGGGGTGTCATGGTTCATGCCAAAATTGTGACCCAGCTCATGTGCTAAAGTCACGGCTGCACCCAGCGGGTTGTCGGAGTGATCCTATAATGGACAAAAAAGTGAATCCAACATGGTAAATGTGTACAATTTTGTGCATTTGACTATGCCTGAAGTTATTTAGGGAAGCTAAAAGCGAAGAAAAACAACAAAAAAGTGAACTGAAGTGAATTATCCCTCACAAAAAAAAGCAAAGAAAAGAGGAGAGTTGTCAAAGAAGACCGTTTTTAAGCTGCAGTTTCAAAAAACAGTAACTGTCCACCTTGCTCCTTTTGTCCTTCTCCTATTACTCATTCTCCTCATGGAGGCCGGAATTCATCTGCCATTCCACTACCCCTGCAGACCCAATCATACCTGCTGCCAGTGGAGACAGCTTCTGCAGGAAGTCCCTATAAACCTATCTCTGTGTGACTTGGTGCTGCATTGATAAGCGAGACAAGGGAGACAGAGATGGAGAATGACACGCGCGAAAGAGGAGGAAGTTTCACTTTCTGCTAGTTTTATAGACAGACTTGGTGGGAAGAGCCAGACAGAGATGGGGGGGGCATTTGGAGGGTAACCAAGATATTAAGTCAGTGTAGTGTATAAAGCATGTGTGCCAAGGTGAACGGGAATGGTAGTAAACAATGACAAATGACTACAATCAAAATGTGTTATTACTTTGCCAAAATTCTGCTGTTAGATAAAATACATCATTTTCCGCAAACTGTAACAAAAAAAAGAAAAGAAAATCACCAACAGGTTTTGACAATCTCCTTTCATTCAGCGCAAAACAGACACATTTTCATGCACAGACTAATGGGCAGCATACATTTCTCACAATGTTATCTGAAAAATGAAACTGATATTACCATTATTTTTCTTTCTGTTAGAAAAAGAAAAAAACACTGATATCAATCTCATGAATGTATAGTACACATGATATAAGCAACAGTAACTCATAAGCTTTATTTTGCATAAAGAAGGAAAACAAAGGGAAAACAGTTCGCCTGACTCTGCCCAAAGGTAGAAAAAATAAGAGAAAAATCACCGACTGTATCATGCATTTTTTTCCAGCTGTGACTCTGAATACAGATTCCTCACTGCATGCCTATGTATGAGTGCCACTAATGCCAAGCAATACATTAACCTCTCTCAGGTTTACACAGAGATAAGTAATGTAGGTGACTGCTGGCTGCCGATGAGCCTACGCACAAACCTCCAGTATCTCAATATGCTGTGCAGACCAGAGCATTGAGCAGGCAAATTGGTTAATCCAACTTCTGCCATGAGGAGTGCTTGAAATGGGAAAGAAATGTTAGGATAAATGTTTAAACTAAAAGAAAATACAGAAATATCTGTGACAGCAGATAAAACACCACTGATGAATTTTGTAATATTCCTTGAAATGTCTGTGTGTTAATGTGCAAGATTCAGAATTTGTAATTAAGCAAACCTCAGGGAAAAAGAAGGAAGGAAAGAAAGGCTGCCAATTTACTACTGTGCATCTTACCATAGTTCTCTGCCATGCAGCTTATATGAGAAAAATGTCATGCTTCCCTCGAGGACAAGGTCATATGTCAATGTTAAGGACAAGATGAACCACTTCCTGCTGTGATTAAAGAGCAGCATCATGGGGAGCTGCACCCTGCTTTTTCACAGCAAGGATGGGAAAACTTTCCTTTGCTACTGTCATGTTTACCAGTGGGTTAGTGCATCTACACTGTGCGCGCGTGTGTGTGTGTGTGTGTGTGTGTGTGTGTGTGTGTGTGTGTACGTGTAATTCATAGCTGAGTGCTCCCTCACATAAAAAGTGTAATATGAGAGTCAACAGCCACAGCCATTACTTTGAAGCTGCTACGAGCTGCTGGTGTAATGGTGAGAATTTGTGGAGATGGTTGCAACCAAGAAATGCTATGATGGGTGTGAAAATAACTCTCAGACGACAATACTGTACCACATAAAAATCATTTACAAAAAGACTTAGGAAGAAAAAAAACATAGCATTGTGCTAAAACAAAAAAGTGAGGCTGCACTGAGGAAGATTAATACATTGTAGCGTACGGTTTGAGAAACAGTTCATCTCCTCTTACTGTCCCCTAACTGCTTACGTGGCCCTTTAATCTTGGTCCAGACCATCTGCTGTATGTAAGTGATGGGGAAACCAAACATCTGGAGAATCCTCAGTACGGCCACGGCCAGAGGAAAACATCTCCATTAATGGGGGACACATCTGGGATGAGGCATAATGGCACTGGGATGATAACCGCTTTGTGATTTGGCGCGGATATCAAGTGCTGTAAAAGGCAGAGGAGCCTAACAGGCGGCTAATTTACTACGTGTCGAAATTCAGTGCACCAGGGGTGCGACACAGTCGTGGGTAAAAATGGATTTTTGATTCAAATGCATGCTGTGCAAGAGCTGACATTCACTCACAGATAGATCAATTCATCACATAAAAATGTAAATGCGGTTCTGTTCGAAAGTCGAGGTCCTTTGATTTAATCCTGTGCCCCACCAATTCTACTAGCAACTCTTCATTGGCACCCTGTTAGCTCTGGAAATGAATTTAAAATCCTTCTCCCCACATACAAGGCCTTGAATAATCAATCAACAATCTTAAATACCTCTTAGTACCATATTACCCCAATAGAGCACCTTGCTGTCAGACTGCAGGCTTTCTCGTGGTTCCTGGAGGTTTTAAACGTAGCTATCAGGCCCCTCTCCTCTGGAAACAGCTCCCAGTTTGGATTTAGGAGACAGCATAAAGCATATAGTTAGGGCTGCTATAGACTTAGGCCTCCTATGATACACTGAGCATTGAGTTGACTCCACTTGACTCTTTTCATTCCCCAGGTGAGAATGCCATTAAGTTTTTTCTTTTCTCTCACATAGTTTGCATTTTGTCCCGTTTCTTTATGCTATCCTTTGTTTTTTCTCTATCCCATCACAAACAGTCACAGCAGATGGCTGCCCCTCGCCGAGTCTGCTTCTGATGGATGGTGTCTTCCTGTTAAAGGGGAGTTTTTCCTTCCCACCATCGCCTAATGGTTGCTTATAGTGGATCACCTGATTGTTAGTGTTTCTCTTTAACAGAATGATTCACAGCACCTTGTGGCAAATGCCGTTGTGATTTGATGCTATATAGATAGAAAGTGAACTTTCAGCCTGCACTGGACTCATTCAGGAGTGACCCCTGCTTGTCATTGCAAACAGAAGCTCCACACACATCACTGATAAACTGGAGAGTCACACTGAAAACGTCTAGTAATTACCACATAAAAGAGCAGCATCAGTTTAACCTTCCGCCCACCTTTACTCATGTTCCCTCATTGATAACTGTCCTCTCTTTCATTCCAGTAGCTGAAATGACAATTAGCCACTGGTATCACTGAATTTCTTTCCATTTGTGATCGAAACACCAGGTCACCAAAGCTTTCAGTACCTGTCCAGCTTTAGAAGAATTTTACGACGGATTGTTGTTTGATGAATGCTGACCTTGACAGAAAGCCAGTTTAACACGTGGGTCTGAAAGAGGCATTTGAGTTGCAGCGCAAAAGATTGATTGCACGACTGTTAGACTTCAAATAGCAACAGTGTGCGTGCCTGCAGAGCAATCCTTCTAAGAGTACACATTTTACATATTGTTATGTGCAAGCTGATGTTTGTGGTAATGTTAATGTAAGGGAGGGCCAACACAAATGTCATCATGTTTTAAAGCAAGACTTCCTGGCAGGCTTGTCTGCAAGTGCCCTTCCAGCAAACAATGAACACCTTTTCTGTGTAAATCGGGGCTGGATTGTGTTAGCCTAGTGAATCTGAACAATGTCAACACTGATACAATCAGGCTACGCAGAGGAAAGGGAGGGTGGAGGCATGCTGGGAGTAGTAGGAAGATTTTACACTCACCATGACAATACCTCCAGACTGCTCAGCAGTGCACATACTCATAATGGGTGCCATGCCAATGGTGGTGCCCTGGAAGTAAACCCCACTGCCAAGGAGAGAAGTAGGAGACGGAACTTTTAGAGGAGAAAACTGCTGTTACATGTTTATAGTAATGGTATAAGTGAAAAACTTCAATTTTACCAATTAGTTTTCCAAATATCAGGCCAGATATGATTGTTTAATCATATCACACCTGTCAGGAGAATATGTCATTGTTTCAGTCTGTCTTTTTGTTAGCAGCACTGTTAAATTCTACTAACAAATTCAATGCATTACATTTTCAATCCAGGAATTTATGCCCTAACATAACCAGGTAGGCTATCATATCTTCTTAACCACCAAATGGAAATAGTAAAAACAGGGAAATATAAGCTTGATGTGAAAATGAAAGGATTCAGATGAAAATCTCAATCCTGATTTCTGTTTGGGTCCATTCCCTGGTGGATGTATGTGGTCTCACCCCTACATCATGCAGTCTAGGTGCAAATATTGGACTGATTACATTTAATAATTTAGATGTCCACCTTATAAGTTGAGCATTGTCGTGAGGTTTCTGGGGAAGCAGTTTGACTTTCCTCCAGTCTAAGAACTCGTGCAGGGTGGTGAAGGGATCTTGGGTGATGGGACATTTATCAGAGTCGCTCCACACCTCCAGACCCACAAGGGCCACCCGGATGTTCAGGGCCCTGTAGAACTGCACAGAAGATTTTAATAAGAATGGAAAAGCATGGAGAAAACACAAATGCCCATAAGACTGTTACATAAGTGAGACTGTTTACTGGGGTTTTACCTTTGTTCACTCAATTAATTGATGTATGATTCTTTTCATCCTAGCAAGCCTAATCAATCACACGTTGCCTTATTTTTCTGACAGTATAAGATCATGTCTTTGCCATTTCCTTAAAGTAAATCTATCTGCCTACGCAGCATGTAAGCTATAGAGACACAGCTCAGGCAGTGGTGTTAGGCAGACTAAAGTCAGCTGCTTTAGTAGGAAATTAATATATCACGCAGACGTGCCATTAATCTCTGCTGCCAAAAATATTTCTATTTTAAAAAGGTGATTTATCCCTCCTGTGCAAAGGGGTGGAGGATGTTTTACCTTGTCCACATAATTGGCTATCTCTACCAGTCTCTGCTTCACCTTCTCCAAGTCCTTTCCTTGTTTCTGAAACTGAAAACAAAAATGCATGTAATCAGTGGAAGAAATTACACTCGCAAATTGTGAGTGTTTCATGAGGACATAAGAGACCGTCATTTCCAGAACATAGAAAAAAATCCTCAAACCACAACAAAGGACACAGAAAAGCAGTGATTTGTATGAATGAGTTGAAATATTCACTGGCACTACATTTTTCTGCGTGTTGGGCAGGTTGTCAAGCTGTGACCATCTGGATCTAGAAAAATCTCCTAGTGTTAGAGAGGCGAATGGCATGGCCACAGGGAGCAGGTATGCTGGCAGATACGACAGCTTGCAAAGCTTTGGATCCAAATTGCAGCTCAAGTCAGACCTTCCAGTTTTACCCTTCTGTGCATCCAACTGCACCGATGCTGGACTGTATATCTAAGCCTAACAACATACTTGATCCCTTATCCTTCCTTTCATTTCCTTTCCTCCCATTCAGGTCAGTGGCATTAGCAGAGGGCTGTCAAGAGGAAGCCCCACAAATAGCTCTTCAGTGCTTATGGGAGACTATTCACTATCCGCATGGTTTTTCCCCGTTTCCTGTCTGCTCTGCTGGGAAATTGAAAAAAGAACTTCCTGTCAGAAAAGAGACCACACTGCTTGTTGCACACTCATCCCTCTCTGCAGCTCCAGTGGGATCTATTCCATAGTTACTACAGCTCATGCTTATACCACAAAAGGATTGTGGGCTTTCAGTGTGTCGTCTCTGCTGGTCAAAAACTGCATTTGCGAAGAGAGGCAAGTAGGTGCATTACCTCTCTGTTGTCTGCAACAATGATCAGCTCGACATATTTGGTTGTCTTCTGAGCATGCCTTTTATGCTGTGATAAAAACAAAGATGGGAAAAGTTCGACAGTTATTAGGAAATGCGTAGAAGATCAAGACACCATTTCTGTCATTTCTTACCGCTTCTACTTAAAAGACTTAAGATGAACCTTTAAAAACTGCAACAGCTAAAAAAAGGTATTTTATTTACATTCTTGCCAAGAGATAGATGAGAAGATAACACTTAAACGTCTGTTCACTAAATATAAAGATATAACCTGGTATCTATTCTGGTATCTGGTTTTAGCCTGCAGGCTAAAACACTGCAAATCAGGCTTTGTCCCAGCTGATATTCAGAAATATTTCCTTTAAAAAAACAAACAAAGATGAGATAATCTATCTAATTAAGTACTGTATATAGGCAAGTTTCACTCCCTAAGTCAGACAGAGTTCTTAATGCTTGGAAATAGGGGCAGATGGATGCTGCACCTGCTCAATGCAAAGCACTGGCCAAACCTTCTGCATGAGCCCTTGACTCTGTGCTCCCAACGCTGATAAAATGAGTGTCAAACCCAAGGCAACACCCTGAGGGAACTCATCCAGACAAGAATGCTTGCCAATATACTCATCTTGGTCAAACGCCCATTTATCTTTGATCAGTTCAATGATAGGCCTAACCTTCAGACTCGCTTAATGGTGAAAAACTGCAAACCAATAATGTAGCTTAGTCGCTTTATCCAGTGACACTGTGATAAAAAAGAAAAACCCAGTAATAATCTCACCCTTGTGTGGAAGGACTTGAAGGGGCTTTCAATGTGGTTTTCAACTGAGGACGTGTTGAAGCTGTGGCCGCATGTTCCGGGGGTCAGTCTGAGCTCTTCCACTCGGTAAATGAAGTGAACTCCGGTGTCATCGCCAGACACAGGCTCGATGATAAATGTCTTGTTTTCAAGTGCGATGAAGCCTCTGCGGAGACAACAGGATAAGTCGGAAAACAAAACCTCAAAGCATGACCAGTCTCTCAAATGCAGAGTTTGATTAAATGGGCTCTCTCTAATGGAATACATAACTGGGGCGGCTCTTTTCCTGCAATCCCACTTTTACTAAAACCAGATGTTGTTTTGTTTGAGAAAAAGACATTTTTTTTAAAGACTCACATCTTTTAATGTCAGATCAGAAATATATACCACACATTAATAACCAAACAAATCTAAGTGGTCCTTATGGGGAAACTTAACATTTTCTGTTCCCAAAATGCTTCCTTGCTGTTGGATTAAGCAGAACAGATGAAAATGTGCATGCCTAATACTTCAGTTTAAATACAACTTTGGATTGTGGTTCATTTTGTAGCAACAGCAAGATTATAATTACTGCCCAAATGAGTCCAGACATTTACTGGATCCCACCGTGAGTAAAGACAATGAGGTGTGACATTTCACCAATTCCTACGAGTCACACCAACTCACTGACAGCACGCTTAAGGGCTTAAGAGAGATGGGCTGCTGTGCTGAGCGACTTAAATAAATATAAACATTGGAGTGGCAAATAGCACTTAAAGGGCAGTGTAGTGATGCTGCTTGAATGCAAAATGATGCCTGAGATTCTTACCGAAGGCCTGAGCAGGCACTGAGGGTAACGTCAGAGCTGGGATGTGCCTGCACTTCCCCGTGGTAGTAGCAGTGATTCTAAAAGAGAGTTTTTTTTGTTACATGTTGGAAATAAGAAACACTTTTAAAGAAACAAAGTGTGATATAAAATGTGTCATGCTAAAAAAAGCAGAAGAAGAAAGCAGCTTGTCACATTCCTCTCGCTGTACTGACGCTCTTACCTGACTTCAAAAGAGCAATACAGTACAAAAGACACTGGGACTATGCTGATGCTGTCCCAACTCGTGTTCATTTAAATTAGCATGCTCTGAAGAAATCTGTCTACACTCCCTCTCTATAAAAACAGGCCATTTAAAATTAATGCAACTTATAAAGTTGAAGAGAAAGCAGAAAAAATTGGCACGCATGGGAGGTGACAGTAACATGGTAATTGTTCGCCTTTCGTTAATCCATCAGACTGCTCTAGTGGAAGGAAATGGGGACATTTAAGGCTCCTCAGAAACAGTGAAAACGCTGTTGTCTGACCACAAGGAGAACAGAGGAAATGACTCTCATTAAGAGGGAATACAGACCTCCATTTACTGTCTAGTAGCACTCAAGCCCTTTTAAATCAACTGTCATTCCCCACTACACTGACCATTTCTCATTCCCTGTACTGAACTCCAGTAAGAAGAAATCTGGGGTGGGATTTTTACAAAAAGATGAAGTGAAGAAACTCCCATTTAACAAGTTCACTACAAGGTAATGAACTGGTAATGGATTTGAGAATCATTAGATTAAGGATAAAAATAGAACAGCTATAAAGGCTCTGTGCTCAGGCTGTGTTTGACCTAGCAAGGTTCACCTTTTACAAAGGATAACATCAGGTACAGTTAGTGACTGTCTCTGTGTCTCTGACGTTTTTACAGCAGCTAAATGTTGAGTGACTAAATACTCAAATGAAAATACAGAACAGATAATACGGTCATATGAAAAACAAAGTTTTCACCTTAAGCTTTAATTTGTATCATATTTCATATATTCAGGATTTTTTTGGCAACTTATTCCTTAAAACCGTATTATGTCATTTATTTAAGTTTTTGGGGAAAACAATGACACTGATGATGCAGATATCTAAAAACTGATGCATTAAATATAATACACTGGGCATTTAGAGGTTAAAAACATGGAATAACATCCTTTGGACACCTGAAACCAAAGTGGAGATGTTTTCTTACGGTGTTTGGTGAAAACCAAACACGGCGTATCAACACAAACACCCCATAGCAGCTGGCAAACAATGGTGGATGGGTGATGATTTGAGCGTTTTCTTTCCAGCCACATGACCTGTGCGCTTTGCAGTCGCTGAGTTTAGCATGAATTCCTCTGTATACCAAAGTGTTCTAGAGTTAAACGTGAGGCCATTTGTCTGACAGCTAAAGCTTTGAAAGTGGGTCATGCAACAGGGCAGTGATCCCAAGCAGTGCAGCAAAGCTACAACAGAATGTCTGAAAAAGAAAAGAATCAATGCGTTGCAATGGTCAATGTGCAGACCTCAACCGGACCTGAAATGCTGGGGCAGGACCTTAAGTGTGCTGTGCATAAACCAATACCCACGAACCTCAATGAACTGAAGCAAGACTGTAAAGAAGAGTTATTGCTGGTTCTACAAGCCTTTGAATCATTGGTGTACTTATTTATTCACAGTGCTACATAAATCCCTGTGAAAACTTTCTTTTTCACATGACTGTAAATCACAGTCAACCTCTTGGTATCCAAGTTATTCATTTCCTTAAAGTTGTTAGCTGACATGCACTGCATTGTTCCAAATTGAGTTAGGTATTCTAACCAAAGACAGACAAGAACTGAATAATGTTTTGTTAAGCAGCATGAAATAATGACCCACTGCTAAGCTGCTTAAGGAGTCAATTTACATCCTAAATTAGAGGTCAGGTCAGGTTTAGGTGTGGGCTTGCATGCTAGAAGAGTAGCAAATGTTTTTAAATCATTTGCATATGAAAAATATATAGAAATGCAGGTTCAGTACAGCACATTCATTGCCACTGAATCGGGTAACACTTGTTCAGCAGGTACTGAAGGTCTCCAGTCTGTTAGAATTCTTCTTACATCCACCAATGAAGGATTAAATGATAAAAATTTAAACTGTGGGGAAACTGGCTAAAAAGTGTCCCCAGTGTCCACGATCCAACTAGGCAGCAAAAAGGGCAAGAGGCTGTGAACTATGTTAAAAACAAAATAAAACAGCTTTTTTATAAAGGATCAGTTGTGCTATTTTTTTCCTGAGCCACATAAACTGATTTCAACCATCCATGTGTCACACTAAAAAGCCTTGAGAAGTACTTTCTCTGTTTCCAAAGACTAGCGAGCACTTCGCCTCGCACAGCTAGCATGAACACAGCATAAAACAAGCAGTCAAGAATAAACCATCTGCTAAAAGGGGATTCCATAATAAAATCCTGATGGCAATGTTGGCTGAAAAACTACCAGCATGAAACACAGCTTATCATCAAGTAGGCCACGGGATAGAGTGTGTTCACCAACAGTGGGAGGCTTTCAAATACAAACTCGACCACATGGAAGCAATTAAAAAAAAAAAAAAAAAAAAAACGACAACAAAACTCATTTCTGTCCTAGATTTGATTTTAAATGAGTAAAGCTGATTCTCTGGAAAAAGAAAAAACTCGTCTGTCTTTGTGAGTTTTTAAAGGGTCACTTTTTACAACGTGACTGTGCAGCATCGCTGAACATCAACTTGACCATAAATGTCAAAAGCACTCCAACGCTGCCCTACCGTGAAGTTGTGAGCACCGGTGACTGCACTTCCATCCTCCCGGTAATGTGTCTCGGTGTAATGGCTGGCAAAAAGACCCCTAAGAAGAGAACATGACAAGAGCATAAAAAACCCATTTATTTACTCATCGATTAGAAAAAAGAAGACTTTGTTTTCAGACTACCGAGAGGACTTGACCCTCAGTTGACTTTATATGTAGATTGCTTGTAAGGATTTGGGGGATGATGTGGATGAAACACTTAGCAGTCCGAGGCGGGGAGAGACTTGATTTTCTGTAAATTTATTATGTGATTCATAAGTGTCCTTGAATCCCCTGGCATTCAGCATGAACAAGTTGAACCAAATGCTGATGTCATTTCTCAGCATGCGTGAGTGTGTATCTGTGCATATCTTTTCAACTGTGTGTCACTTGTGTGTGTGTGTGTGTGTGTGTGTGTGTGTGTGTGTGTGTGTGTGTGTGTGTGAGAGAGAGAGAGAGAGAGAGAGAGTGGGTGTGCTTTCCTCTACAGGCCATGAACAGATGGACATGGAGAGACCCACCCTGAGCATTGGCAAAGGAGCAGCAGGAACACCCATTTTTTGCAGCTGTATACTCAGATTGACATCAGGCAGGATGATCTCAGGATGTGTGTGTGTTAGAGTGCATTAGAAGAAGAGAGGGAGGTGGAAATACCCAGAAAACAAACAATACGTTTTGCAAGTCTGACGTGTATTATCCTAAAGGTGATTATATGGCAAAAAAGTAACAGAGGAGACTTAAAAACTAGATCACACACATACCCCACAGTGCTGTGCCAGCTCACGCAAATCGCATGTACCACAAACCAGAATTAGATGAGACGAGTGGCAACGGTGAGGCATTAAGCCAATAGTGGGTTTTTTTCTTCCGTTCTTCAGGTCCATTTAATGTCTTATCTGGATATTTACAGTTAATTATTTTATCACCCGTTTATAGGAAGATCAATCCTCTGTGCCCCGAGCCTGACCACATTTAAACTTCATTAAATACTTATTATCGCTTTAATGTGCCTTATCACGCCATTAGCAAGCTCTAAACCAAATCTGATAAGCCGAGCGGCCAGTAATCACTTTGAAGAGCCCGGTACGTCTCATAAAAATTTGATGACACATCAGAGGATGCTGCATGCTTCTCGGAAAAGCCCAAAATATGTATCTTAATAGTGAACGTTTAACAGTGGCGCTCGGAAACAGCCACAGCACAATTATAGGAAACGAAACGGCTCAGTTTGCCGTAAAGATGGGATTTGTGTCACGTGAGCGGTAATTCCAAGCAAATGCTCTCGTGCTGTATTTTTTTGGGACATGTTGGGAAAGCCAGCTTAGGGGCAGTGTGGCCGCCGGGACTGAGACACACGCTGCGGAAAAGCTGCAGGATTTACATGATGGAATCTCCCTGTAATCAACTTGTTGGCAAGAGTACACAGAGTTTATGAGGCCATGAATGTTTACTGTGCGTTTGCAGAGAATTTCCTCACTGGTTATCTTGCAGCTCAGTTGGTGCGTATCTGTGTATCTTACACTGCTGAAGACCGTTTCATGCTTCTGATTCTCACTGTCGCAGCGCTCTAATGTTGTGTCGTGTAATTGACCCAGTACGCAGAATACTCATGTTTGTAACTAAAACACAGCTACCTAAGGAAGAAAGTGTACACTTCCATATAATTAAGCAATTTTTACTGGCGCCAACAGCCCACCTCTGTCGTCAATCAATTTTCCATGATTATGCTGCAAAAGACAAAGTGTTGACATTTTTGAATCATGTGGAAAATAAATACATCTTTTACTTGTCCTTATTCCACATGAGAAAAATGACGGCATACTGTGAGGATTGATAATTTATTCCGTAGCTGTTACTGATGAATAAGTTGCAGGATGTTTTATGCTCTGCGGGATGACTCTGTGTCTACGCCACTATATTACACCTCCACAAAGAAAAACACATTTTCTTTTTCATTTTCATTCCTGTAATTGTTTAAGTCAATAACCACAGATTCTGTGGTCCTAACTGTGTGTTGCGATTCATTAGACACAGTGTAGTATCTAATTAACAGCCCACTAATGGCCGCCCAGGTTAATTGTGATAAATGACGGGCTGTTTAACAGCACCCCTGGGAGGCAGAAAATAATATTTGTCTTAAAGAATAATCTCCCATCTTACATGCGCCTCCTTAGAATTAATTTAACTTTTCTGAAATAACTGCATGAATTATTGATTGTCTCTAAAAAGCCAGATGAATAGCTTTCCACAGCTGCCTTTTGAGGCTAGAGTGCTGCTCATGCGTGTGATGTTTAAATATAATTAGGAGCATGATTCACTATTTGGAAAGGACCTTCCAGTAAATCTAAATCAAGACTCCCACATATGTTTGCAAGAACGCTCATTGTGTTGCTGAAATAGCCGATCTGGCCTTCGAAATCTGACGTCCCACGACGTCTCTGATGAACATACAGCACTTTTGTGTTTCCATTCCATCTGCTGGCATAAGTGGAACGCTACACTATATCTTACACAACAACTGAGGCTGGCAGAGATAGGACTAGCACAATGCAGGGACAATACAGACAAGGACAGCATAAAAACTCATTACGGCAGACCACAGAGGACCCTTCTTCATTTTAGAGGCATAAAACAAACTGGCAGATGTTATTTTCTGCCATATCTGAAATTACAGGAGATAGAACTATTGTTGTCTCTGAATTGAGCAAGTATTTTGATGAGTTTTATTTAAAAAGAACAAATCAAATCAAACAGACAAAGAGTCGCGACAACGGTGTGATCGATGAACCGGAAACTAAATGCATCACTCGCTGTTTACACAGATCGATGTTTATAATAACATCTTTCTCTCTTGATCCAGCCAGTACGACGTTCTGTGCAAGTGCAGAAACTCATTTACATACATGTGACTGTGTCTCATGTAATAATTCACCATTACACAAATCCCCTTGAGCATGGAACCATTTGAGAGCAATGTGGCTCTTCTTGCAGCCTCTCTACTTCCTTTGAAGAGTGCTAACTTCAGTGATTTCTTTTAATCCCCTCTCCCCCACAAGCCTAACCCCTAAGCCTTCCTATAGCTGCTACTTATGGTAGCATATGCTAAACTCCAAAAAGAGCAGACTACTACAGAAGCAGAGGCAGATGAAGACGAGAGAGGAACTAAAGAGGTGTGGCTGACAAGTCTAATTCTATTTCCACATACGGCTGCGTTCCAAATTGATTTACATACAGCTCAGTGTGCCTTCAGCTAAGGCTTGGCCGTGGCTGTGGCTGTGAGTGCACCAGAGTGTACAAGCCAGCAAAACCAGAGAAAACTAGGGAGAAACAGTGGTGAGGGTGGGAGGAGTGAGGGAAGCAAACAAACAAAAAAATTCCCTGAACTACATAATTAAAGAAAAGCCTTCCTTTAATCTTCTTTACTGGCTTCATAAAAGAGTCATCGTGTCCATTTCTGCATTACTTTCATCTTTGTTGTCTCACTGAAATTTAAGGTGTCGGGTCAAAATGTGGGTGAGGATATCATTAACGTTGGGGGGTACGGAGAAATTTAAAATGACATCTGATGATAGCATCTGATGATTCGGAAAAATGCCAAACTTATTACATATTCAACTTTGGGGAAGAGGACTGTCTGTTCAGAAATTGATGCGAGCCATGTAATAGCTGTTGAGACATTTCGCACTGAAATAAAAATGACCTAAGATAATGTGTGGGCAACATTTGTGCAGCATTTTAGAGCTGTATAATAATCTTAGTTTGTGTGTTTCCAGTGTTATTGTGATAATGTTTGCTAACTTTACAGGTGCTGCTACTGTAGGTCAAATATTTTCTTCTTTAATTGCAGATCACAATGGAAGCTAATCTAATGAACTGGTACTTATATAGTGTATTTCTAGCACTTTCTTACTTCATGCCTCATTCATCCATTCACACACACATTCATAAAAGTGCTTTTTCCTAACCTAACATTCACACACTCACACCCTGATGGGGTTCAGCATCTTGTCCTTTCCTTGGAAGAGCCAGGGATTGAAGCACCAACCTTCCGATTAGCAGATGACTAAATCAAACAGACAAAGACTCTAAATCCTGAGTCCGAGTCACCCCAATCTAATCTAATTTATAAGGATTCATCACCAGGGAAAAATAAATATCCGTGCCAAACTTTGTGCCAATTCAACAAGCAGCTGTTAGGATATTTTGATGCCAAGAGGTCATTTATATGGATCAATATCCATACAGACTTTCATGACAAACTACCTTATATTTCTTAAAGTTATTAAACTAAAAAGATCCAACCAGCATACGTTGAGACTCTTACCAGCCGGGCAAAGGATTGGGTCTCATAGTAACACTTACAGTACCACCATAAGCGAAACTAAAGAGTCACATTCATGGATGAGCAGACTAAGATTTTCCATTATATATGCTCCAGCAGGCACTGGATGAATATCAAACATGCTGGCTGATGGGGCAGGCCTATTTAAATATTGACTGACCAAAGCAAAGATAGCTCCTTAATGAGTCAAGATCTCTCTTTGCTTAGGAAGAAGTCACAGAGGGAGCAGCTGCTTGACTATTAAAAAAATCCTGCAGCGAGTCCTCAGAGGTCCGCATGATGACACTTTTTCCTAAAGTGCCCCTGCACATACAAATGATTAAATCTCCGAGTGGCCGTGTCCACAACTTACAAGCAAAGTTGATTTTTCATATCTGAATACTCTTTCATCCTTCTCCGTTGCCAAGATGGTTCAGACAGCCCTGCCTGTCTGTCTGTGTCCCTCACCTCAGGCTTCATGGCATTGTGTGCTCAAAGTGGCGCCTAAGGCAACTGAAGTCATCACATCAGTAAAGTAAACCGCAGAGGGAAAAACATTATTCCCTGTGCTTGAAAGCAGAGGAGGGTGATGAATCATGGCAGGGGCACAGTTAGTAAAGGTTGCCACTCTTGCTCTCACACGCTCTAAAAATAACAGAAATCACAGGTAAAAAAAACAGAAATATCTCATAATAAACTCTAAGAAACTTTTTCCTGAACATGACACTTCAATTGCCATACAGTTTCTTTCCCGACTGTTTGAGTTGTTACCCGAGAAAACGAGGATTGTAGGCTGCATAAATGAGGAATATCAGACACGAATAAGAGTAAATAATGGTAAAGCTGTCTTATCTGTTTCCTTGGGGAATAAGAGAAGTCTGGGGGGTTGGTGACTGATGGGAAATGGAGAGGCTCTTTAAAAAAAAATGATGTCTCTGATCACACAAATTCATGCAGATATCCATACTCCTGATCACTTTAAAGCATGAGTGAAAGGTGATCGTATTACTGTGCAGCAGGTGAGGTTTTTAAGCACTCAGTGATAATGGAGTCACTTTCTTCATTCTGAATAAGCTTCTCCCTCTGAAACCCAGCATGTCCTTTTCAACTCTAAAGGGTTTTATTTTCTTTTATAGCCTGATGAAGGGTAACCTTATCTTTCATGCTTCCGGATATTTCTTCTTTTTAACCACCCATTGCTTTTTTCTTCTTTTTTCCTTGGCATTGCATTTTTTTACTGCTACGGAGTCTTATGAAATGATAACAGAATTTGGATAAAAATGAAAGGCTGCAGGTGCAAAACAAGGATTAAAACGGCTACGGTGTCAAACCCCAAACCTTTTGATATTTCTAATGAAAGCACACTTCAGTTTGGGTGGGAAACATTGCAATTTCTGCTGAAGCGATATCACTGTTATTATTTTTCCTCGCTTGTGAACATAACGCCAAGCACCAGAGCTAACAGGCACAGCAGGGCTGTTAAAGAATGAACTGTTTCACTGCTGCTGGCCCACACGTTCGGAATTTTTAATACCAAAAAATAATTCCCACACTAAACATATTTTTCCTCATAACTGTACAAAGAGCATGATGTCATACTCTCCCTGCTCCCATTAAAGGGGGAATACATTTTCAAATCAGTGTGAGGGGAAAAGTGCTCATCTACAGCACAGCAAGAGTGAGCCCTGTGCACAATTTCAGGGCAGTCCTCTAACTTCTCTCTGGCTATGGTTTGCTGCTAAAGTGCAGGCCCGACCTGTCCATCTTATGCAATATTAGCCTCTGGTGTTTGCATCTTCTCTACATATCGCGCCACTGAGGCTGTTTGTTGTAATTAATGCACCGAGTTCACGCAGCTAAACATTAGACTGCTTGTGAAATGTGCGGCTAAAGGAGCTCATGAATTCTTTATAACCCTAACAAAGGAGTACAGATTATTTCTGGGCACGAGATGATGATGGCACAAACTCAAAATGCTTGGAGGCAAGATCTGTGCCACCAATGTGCAGCGAGCCATAAACACTTTATATCATAAGATGTTAGCAAAATATGCTTTCAGTGGAAGAGCATATAGAGATTATATGTTAAAAATCCATTCTTAACATCCTTGTGACCAGAGGATTTGAAGTGTTTTGTGCATTTAGAGGAAAAAAAGTAATAACTTTATAATGTTATTTTCATTCTACTATTTTTCATTCTGCTTTTATTTTTCCTGCTTATCCAGGTCTATGATTCGGGGGGTATCAGTCTAGGCAGAAATGCTCAGACCTCCCGCTCCACAGCCAGCTCTTGCCAGCAGAGCAATATAATCTCTCCGGCGTATCATGGGTCTATACTGGGATCATACCCCAGTTGCCTGAAACACCTCATCCAGAACGTATGCTAGTCATATCCCCCCAATTGGCTCCTTTCAGTGTTGAGGAATGGCAGCTCTAATCTAAGCTCCTCCTGAATGACTTTGTTTCTCTCTCTATCTCTAAGAGAAATCCCAGACAGCCTCCTGAGCAAGTTCAGTTGCCCTAGTTTAAGTCACTACTCACACTCTGTGGCAATAGTTGAGTGTAGAAATGTAGATTGACCACTGGATGGACTTGTACAGCATCTACATTAGTGCACACCCCAAAATACCCAAACTCTTCTACTTAGTGCAGCAAGTCACTCCCAACCCAGAGAGAACTCTCCACCCTTTTCTAACTGAGAACCCAGAATACAAGCTGGAGACCATCTGTCAATGAAGCCGACAAAACTACATCATCTGGAAAAGGAAAGACAAGATGCTGAGACCACAGACACCCTCCGCCTCTTGGCTGCACCTAGAAAATTCTGTCCATAAAGGATGTGAAAAGAAACGGTGAAGAAAGGAAACCCTGGAGTGGTACACTCAGTGGGAAGGGCTCTGACTTATTGCCAACAATGCCAAGCTATTTTTCCCTGAAGAGCTCCATAACAATGGACCCATACTACTGAAGCACCACCCAAAGGACACCTCAAGAGACACAGACTTCTCCAAGTCCAAAAAAGACCAGTAGGTTGGTTGGGAAAGAGCTGGTGTACTTACTTCAGCTTTCTATAGTTAGTGTGTGCCATTTTCTATAAGAAAAGAGAGCAGGGAGTAAAACAGTGAAAGCAGAAATGTGTCAAATATATCTTACGAAACTTTATGTGAGCATTATCATTCAAATAGATGAGGGATAGTAGAAAAGAAACCCTAAATAACATCAAAAAATGTAAATAAAAAATGTCTGAATATCTGATAACTGATGACTCAAAATCTCAATTTGTAAATTGTGTCTTTAGCATTTGTCCCAACAAAACACCAAAAAGCCTTCTTCAACATTCCCTCTGGATAGTGAAGCTAATAATATAGATAATTGATGTACATGTACAGAAGCTCACAATCTCCATTAAAAGTTGTGAAAATAAAATGTTCTGAACTCTCTCTGGAAATACTTTTTGTATTCCTGCCCAGAACGGCGATGAACTCTTCGTTTACTGCTTCAATATTCCCATCCATAACAAACTACAAACTGGAACTAATGGGAGAGTAGGGATCTTCAAGGGAGGTGGCCTATTATTATTCATTGAAAAAGAGTAAACAAATGCATAAATGTTAATGTCAGAGGCTTCCTATCTGTCCAATTAATCTATGGTGGTTCCCCTGGGCAGCCTCATTGTTCAGCCATACTTTTTTTGCCTTCAGGGGAAATTTGCAATTAAGAGCTGAGCAGAAAAGACATTAAAGATGTCTTTCATTTTTCCCCTCCCTTTGATTTCTGTCTTCTTCAGCCATTTCTTTCGTAAAAAAAAAGAAGAAGAAATAACTGGTGCATATCATCATCAGCTCCTGCTCTCCCACAATCACATTCATCCATCACATCTGGCACTTTTCCTCCTTTCTTAAATCTAAAAGTTGAGAGGAAGAAAACTTTAAACTATAAGCTGCAAGGGGCACGTGTGGTGCATTAGGCAACTACTTTATTATAACATGGTCCACTGACTACACATGTCCCAGACCATCATCTCTCCAGTCCCAGACTGCATGAGGCATTCTTCCCCTCCTCTTAAAAAACGTCTCACGTCATTAAACCCACTCTTTACACTTCCACAGATCCTATACTGATTCTCCAATAAGATAATAGCATGCAATCTTTCATTCTCCAGCCCATTACCCTGCAAACATGGTGGAGTTGGTAACTTTCACTTGGCACGGATGTATCAGTTTAACATAAGGATCGGGGTGAACGGTCTGTCACTGACGCTGATGCAGGGTAACATAAGGCGTCATGGTTGCTGGGTATTGAGCAGGAGACGCCAATTATTGTATGGGCTACGGGTGGTAAAACAATGAAGTGCTTTTAACTTAATCACATCTCCTTTTCTGAGTTTCAGTGGTTCACTGATACCTAGAGTACAGAAAGTGAGAGCAGTCTGGAGCATGCCTGCGTTTTAAATATATTTAATGCACCACGATTCATCACTCACTGACCACAGGGCACAGACGCCATAAAAGTAGCTGTCGCTACAAAAAAACCCAAGCAAGGACGGTAAAAGGATTTAAAAAATATCACTGATCTTATATCACTAAAAAATAAATGTAAAGTAGTAATAAGCTTAAAAGATTAAGCACTGTTTATTAAGTCTTTGGCCATCATCTTCGGTATTTATATGAAACTGTCACATTAAAGAGGCTAAATTAATTGCAGAGATTTGGGAACACATTGCTAAGATAAACAGGGCAGAGTGTTCAGCATTACACAAAAATTCATTCAGCCCAACTGTAAACATAAATATTTTACTTCCATTCATTATTTCATTAAATTAAATTTTCTAAATTTGATCAGTATTTAAAAAGGCTCGCCAGCATGAAATGTTTGAGAATTAAACTCCCCAAAGAGCTTGGAGAGTCAAACGAAATTTAAAAGCTATCCACTCACTGAACACTGTGTTAGGTACACTGTGATAGTACTGGGTTAGACCCTCTTCTGCCTTCAGACCTGCCCTAATCCTTTGTGACACAGATTCAATAAGGTGCTGGAAACACTCCTCAGCGATTTTGGCCTGTATTGATTTGATAGCATCACAAAGCTGCTGCAGATGTTTCAGCTGCACGTCATTGATGTGAACTTCCTGTTTCACCACATCAAAAAGGTGCTTTATTGGACAGCAACAATACATTGAACTCAGAGACGTGTTCAAGAAAACAGCTGATTTGAGCTTTCTGACTACTGGAAGCAACCATCAGAACACGGCCATAAAGGGACAGACATGTGCAGCAGTAATATACCAATAAACTTGATATCAGGCAGGATGGATCCATGCTTCCATCCTGTTTATTCCAAGTTCTGATTCTACCATCCGAATGTCAAAGCAGAAATCAAGACTCATCAGATCAAGCAATATCCTTCCAATCTTTTGTATGTAGCATAATCTCACTTTCCTGCGCCCACTGTGGTCTTCTGCTACTAATGTCCATTTGATTCAAGGCTCCTTATGTTGTGGATTCAAAGATGCTCTTCTGCATACCTTGGTTGGTTGGTTATACCAATTAGTTGAGTTACTGTAGCATTGCAACAACGTATTTTTTTCCCAGTCAACTGCTACTAACTGGATATTTTCTCAGTACATCAGCAGTTTCTGAAATACTCAGACCAGCCCACCTGACACCGACAACTATGACAAGTAACATTAAGTTAAGATAAGATAAGATAAGATAAGATAACCTTTATTAGTCCCACACGTGGGGAAAAAAGTTGCTGCCATGTGACAATTAAAGTGTTTTACCTAACAAGGTGGCCAGCAAAGACCCGTTTCTATCAATCTACATGTGTCAACTTCATCTTTTAAGGAGCCCTCTGGTAACTTAAACTAAGCCTGCTGTAACATGGCTCAACTCTGAGATGCACACAGTCACACTAATGGACAGACACCTGCAGCATTATGACTGAGTATGTTCCTCATACGTGTTTCTGTGTTCACTTACTTAAAAAAAAAAGAAAATAAAACCATAGCAGTTTTGGATTATTCTCTAAACAGTAACAACATGCGCATAAAAAGTGCTTATCTCACAAACTCAGCTTCTTATTTGCAATACGATTAAGACGTGTCAGTGATTAATTTCTGCTATTCCCAATTCAGAAGAGAGGCTGCAGTACATGCTTCTGAAAACAAACAGCACACACACACACACACACACACAGACATGCAAAGCTTACTTTTAATAACAATGTTTGTAAGAAAATGATTTTCAGTAAACCGAAAAGTTTTACTACAAGAAAAATACATCTTAAAATGAATATTGAAATGAATCAGATTATTTGCTTGCATGTAGTTTTTTTTATTGTTAACAACAACAACAATTTGTGTTTTAACCAAAAAAAATGAGACTCTAGTCTAGTTATTATAAGATATAAACACATTTTAAGAATCATTACTAAGAATCTACATTTAACCAAATAAAACACAATAGTTTTGAAATGCATAAATTCTACACTTAGAAATTTGTATTGTATACACTAGTGTATACACATTTTAGAAAGGAAGACATTAAACTGAATGGATCTGCAACGTTAATGACAATACCCGCTTAAACTGCTGCACGCCTAGTGCTGAAGCAGCATCAGGAATTAAAAAACAACAACTCTATATTCCATATCTTATATTACCTGCAGTGACTGATGGCGTTCTGAGTCTTATTGCTGGCAATAAGCATATCAGATAAACACCCATGAGATTGTAAAACAGCTGCTGAGCTGTTCTGTCTCAGTCCTTATTTCTCATGGGTCTCCTACAATTGACCCATTCTCTATTCCTTGCTGAGATATGGCATAGGATGTGAATCATGCACAAAGCAATATCTGCTTTGAAAAAGATTTCTCATTAAAGCCTTTACACCAGGCTTTTATGGCTAAGGGTTTTGAAAGGTTGTGTGTGAAACGTTATTATGATATACTCTGCAGGTTGAGTCCCTGGCCTAGAAACTGAAATCCGATGACAAACTGTACACTAATGGCTGTATCCTGCCGTAGACAAATATATGAATGTGCATGATAATGTACAAATCGCACATGCATTTCATTATCTTGAGCAATCTATTGATGTACAGTGAGGTAATGTAATCGCTCATATAGCACACTCTCCAGGACATATTTCCTGCTGATGCAGATAAATGATGCCCAGGATAAATGTGGATATTATGCATCAACATCTGTAGCCCCACTCCACATATCAAAAACTCCAACACAGATAATAGATTTTCCGCTCACCGACACCGAGGCAACAGTTCATTCCACTGATGCCCTACTGAGTATATCACAGAGCGTAATTTAAAACAAAAAAGGTTTGCGAACAAGGCTGCAAATGCATCACCCCTTTGGTCTCATTAGGAGCCTCTTACTCTCTGCAAAGCGCCTCGAAACTAAATAGTGAATTGCTTACATTCACAGGATGCTAAGTGTTCTCCTAACTAGCTCCGTTGACAGGTGACCATTCTCTATTTTCTGTATGGTATGTTTAAGGTTCCACTATATCCCCTTACATAAATGAGAAATTACAATACAAAGAGAGAGAGACCAACACGACCATATTAGTTAAGTGCTATGACAACAACCTCAGCATCCTCTCTGCTGCTGCAGACACCTAAAAATAGGTCTGCAGCAGGAGCAAATAGATGATACCATGTGCTGATAGACTGCATTAGTGCATTAAACTTTTTCAGTGAAAGCCCAATCACAACAATACCTGGAACACATTTTCAAATTATTCACCAACATACCAGACTTCATCTGTTTCAGTCCAGCAACAGTTTTAGGCAGTCGAATTGTAAGATAAGTGCTCTATTCAACAAGTGCAAGCTGCAAAATATGTGTCTACAGTGGGAACTATGTGATTTTCTTTACGCACAGTTAATTATTAATCACACAAATTTAACAAGGTACTGGAAACCTTCCTCAGAGATTTTGTTCCATTTTGAAAGAATAACATGACACAGCACAGATATGTCAGCTGCACATCCATGATTTGACTCTCCTGTTCCAACACATCCTGAAGGTGTACTATTGGATTACGATCTGGTGGCTCTGGGGGCCATCTGACTACAGTGAATGCATTGTCATGCTGAAGAAACCAATTTGAGATCATCTGAGTTTTGTGGCATGGTGTGCTATCCTTCTGTAAGAAGCTATCAGAAGACAGGTACACTGTGCTCTTAAACTAATGAACATGGTCACAAAAAATACTCAGGTAGGCTGTGGTAATTCAGTTGGTACGGAGGGGTTTAAAGTGTGCCAAGAAAATGTCACCCACACCATTACACCACCATCACTAGCCTGAACTGTTGATACAAGGCAAAATGGATTCATGCTTCTGTGTTATTTACGCCACATTCTGATCCTACCAACCGAATGTGAAATAAAGCAACATTTTTCCAATCTTCTATTTTTTCATTTTGGTGAGCCAATGCTTTTGCAGTTTCCTGTTCTTAGCTGACAGGAGTGGCACTTGATGCAGTCCCCTGCTGCTGTAGCCTCAGTTTCTTGCACACACTGTCGTCTGCTGCTCCTGTAGACATTCTGCTTCAAGGTTTCTCACTTGTGCATTCAGAGACGTTCTTATGTTTACCTTGGCTGTAATGAGTTACTACTGCCTTCCTGTCAGTTTGTCCCTGACCACTATATGTAAACCTAGAGATGGTTGTGTGGGAAAATCCCAGTACATCAGCAGTTTCTGAAATACTCAGACCGCCCTGACCAGCACAGCACCATGTCACAAATCACCTTCTTTTTCCATTCTGATGCTCGGTTTGAACTTTAGTAGGTCTATGCCTACATGCCTAAATGCACTGTCGCTGTCATGTGATTGGATAATTGTTGGATGACATCAAATTGGATGATTTGATGTCTTGGCTCAGTACTAACCTCAGATTTCTAACTATTTCTAAGTAGAGGAAAAAAGTGTCGAATGTGAGCGTCTTTGAGCGAGCTTGGCTTTGACCCAGTGTTCAAAAAAAAAAGAAGAAAAAAAAGCAACACCTAAAATTACCCTCCCTCTCTCTCCTTTTCATAGTGTCATTCAAGATTTGGGCAACTGTCCTCAAGGACGATCTGCATTATCCACAAACTGTTACTATGCGCTCCAAGCTTAACAAAAACTACAAATGCAATGTCAGAGGTAGAATTCACAATCGGATCAATACTCAAACAAACTGGATGCGTGTTTCGGGATACTCGTCAATGTATAGACCCGACTGCCAAAGTATTTTGTTTTTCTGGCTGACCAAGCAGCAGGAAAAGGGACCCATTGTTACTGCAGTTGACCTGCATGAAACAAGAGAAAACAGATATCCTGGCTCTGTCGAAAGGCAACAAAAATAACCTTCCAATGCCGCTGAACAAAATAAAATACAATGTTCCACCGTGTTTAATCCCTATGAAAACAAAGTCTGAGAACAACTATTTAACTGAATGGAGCAAAGAAAGCCGCTAACCCAAATCCTCTGTAGGTGTTTAACCTAATAATGCCTGAATTAATTGTGACAGGCACAACAAAATGGCTTGGCATCCAAAGACAAAGTCATACAGAGAGTTGGCACCAAAGTACAAGTACACATGCGTTGGCACCAAACAGCAGCCTGGGGTCCAACGTTTCCCACCGGTGGCTTTGACAGGGTTTCAGGTTGCGTGGTGACAGATTAGCTGCCACCAGTGAAAACACAAGCGAGCATGTGGGGAGCGTGGGAGGAGAGGATAGGAAGAGATAGCATAAGAAGGGGGTGTTTGGGGTTGGTGGCAGTGGGGGGACCTGAATATAGCCAGAGAAACAGAGAGACATGTGACAGGAAGCAAGCATCGCTACAACTCGATCACAGACTCACTGGAGCAGAGGAAGTGGGAGTGATAGAAGAGTTGGTGCAGGAAGAACCCAGTAGAGGAAGTTTGCTGCTGTTTTCAACTTCCAAGATCCAGTTTCTAACCCATTTACTGACCGTGCTTACTTAGAATGCCTGAAAACACATTACTACTTATTATCACTGAGTAGTTACACATGCAGTCCCTAATACAGGCCTGCTTAGGTACCAGAGCTGACACCCAAACACATGGGTATTGCATAAAGTTCAACTTATCTCATAGTCGACAGTAACCTGGGATCACTCTCTTTTTTCTTTTTTTGCCAAAAACTCTCCACAGTGAATGAACTGCGTAATAATATATCTGCTCTGTGGTGCACGAAGAGAGAGATGTTGGCATTGTCAGCTGTGTTATTGAAATAGAGTGCATCTTCTTTCCCCTGGAAAACACACTGAGGATGTTGCTATGGGGATTTTTTTGTCAAAAGCATAATGATGTTGTTTAGATGTGGCCATGTGTTTCAAAAGGCCTCTTTCCTCTTTTCTTTCCTGCCAGAGAAGAATGAAAGGAAATGTTCTCAATGGGAAATGCATGGTCTTGTGTAGTGAGCTAGTTAGAATATGGACACATCAAGCTCATTGTGTTTCAAGAAGAATAGCTGAAAAGATGTATTTTATTAAAAATCATAGTGAAGCACAATAATCATAATGTGTAATAATGTGTAATCGCTGTATTTTAAGTTTAACTCATTTTCCAAAAAGACAACACAAAATACACAGTTGTACATGAATCTGACTCTTAGTTTTCTGCATATATAGTGAACGTATAATGCAACAGCCCCAACATTTTCAGTTATGTATCCATGACTTCAGTGACTTTATGACTTAATTTCACTGATTTGCATTCATTTAATGCAGTGGTTCTTAACCTTGTTGGAGGTACCGAACCCCACCAGCTTCATATGCGCATTCACTGAACCCCTCTTTAGTGAAAAATAAAATGTGATTTTTTTACTGGTGCACAAAATGAGCCATGCATGTCATGGCGGAGGCTCTGCCGAACCCCTGAGACCGACTCACCGAACCCCTAGGGTTCGATCGAACCCAGGTTAAGAACCACTGATTTAATGGGAACGTACTTTACCTTTAATCAAAAATCATTAATACTACTTGGTTAACCTAATTTAACCTCAAATTTCATCCATGCATTATAATTATTTACAATGCAGCAACATTTGTCTCCATAAAATGGTAAATAGAGTGCTGGTTATAAAGTGTATTTCACATATAAAGCTATAATTAGCTTTAATATTCATACAGCACTGTATTTTATGCCTTTATGAACACGTGTGGACTCGAGGAACCAGGAACAGAAGCAGTAGCCTTCCGATTGTCAGATGATCCTCTCTACCTTCTAACCCATATCCCCATAATGCCTCAGTCCCCAAAGCATTAGTAATACCTAAACTACAACACACACACACACGCACGCACGCACGCACGCACGCACACACACACACACACACACACACACACACACACACACACACACACACACACACACAGAAGTATCTTTGTCCCCCAGACAGTGCTATTGAAGTCTTTAATCAAGACTAATGTGTAATGTCCCGTATGACCACCATTAATCATTTAAAGCCGGGCAACAGTGCTATTGATCAATGCTATACTTCAAAGCAGCCACTGCTGGCAAAGGTGTGCATGTCTGTCTAACACAGTTTGCTCTGTACAACAGGTCAAGCCTTAAATATCATATATGATGATGTTCATGTTGCTTTTATGAAAATGGGGATATAATGTCTCCTCTGTCTCTGTTTTACTGCCAACTTTGAATGAACTGTGATGGAAAGGAAAAATGATATGGTATGGCATTCAAGAGAGGCTGAACTAACTCTCTGATATATATGTTGCATGGGTACAAAAGTAATAAAAGCCAAAATACAGTGTACAGTGCAAAAGTACTAAGACTTCCACAGAAGTGACTCTTTTTTGGAGCCAATATTCACAAAGAGGAATATTCTGAAAATAAGCTTTGCAGGGCTCTTCTTTCAAAAGCTATGATGACGGACTGACAAAAGAATGTAAAATCTATGCTGCTTACATTTTGAATTCAGACAGTTTGGTCCTCATGGCTGGCAAGAACACAAAAGAGATAGCCTCTAACATCAGGGGAAAACAAATTCAGCTGAAGCTCAGGTGTTCGTGCAGTAACACTTCATTTACAAGTTGTACAAATATAAAGGGACTTTGACTCTGCATACAGGCATTGTGCATGCCGCCTAAGAAATACACACAGGCAAACAGAAGATCTCCTCTGATTTCTTCCTCAGTAGATTTGTACTTGTCCTGCTATAGCCAAGTTTGCATGGGACAGCGCCAAGCAGCTAACAACCAGCAGTTTATTAATTGGATCTGGTAGCTTGTTTATATCGGTAAGGACTGAGATCATTTCACACTTGCCATGGAACAGGTGTGCTCTGCAGCAGTGCCAAATGAGCAAACTGCACGGGCTCAGCAATTGAAGCAAAAAAAAAAAAAAATTAAATTAAATTTAAAAATGAGCTTTCACCAAAAACATGCAATAACTCAGCAAAAAGAGGAAACACTACTGAGATCTAGGGCTCTCCTCATTCAGATGTATCCGATTCCTGAATACCAGCACTAAATTGTTCTTCTTCTTATTTGCTTCATTCTGGAAATTTCACTCCATTTAATGTTTTTACTACATATCCCCTCTAATTAAATTCAGTTGTGTGAAGGCTTGCTAGACGAACCGCCTTTACTTTGATTATAATCTTCAAATTGTGATTTTGAAAAATTATACAAAAGACTAAATTTCAGATGCACTAGACATGAGCCCAAGGATATTCCCTGGAGTTTTTTTTGTTAAAAATCATTATGAGTTGGATAGAAATGAAAAGGCCCTGAGGGTCTAAACATTGCTTGGGACAGACACTGACTGCTGTTTTTGAAAATGAGCTATACCTTTAAACAGTCATATCCTGATGTTCCCTATCAGAGACAATCACAGAATAAATATCTGCAAAGTTCAATCCTATTTCTAATCCTATGGCCTCTGATGACTATCTGGTGAAGAAATATGTACTGACAAGCACTATGCAGATTTGGGTAAAAAAAAAAAAAGTTAATTTGCACAGCACCTCAGAAGCGCATGTTGTGTCTGCCTCCACCAAACGCCGGAAGCAGAGACGATGTGTCTGAATCTTAAATATTGCTAAAAAACCTCAAGGACTTCACTAAACTACAAACATACTTTTTGTCCTAAGCGCCCTCATCTTTCCTCCTACCCCAGACTCAACGGATGCGCCCTCGACATAACAGGCACACGTAGAGGTCAGAGACCACCTGTTCTGAGCTGGCTGAACTGCTGAAGCGATATCAGAGGACACATCTGGCCTGACACGCCGGATGGGAAAGGCAGCTTGCTTCCAGGCTGGTGACAGCCGGTGACGGATGACTCACAGCTGATGCTGAGGTTACAGGAGGTCACATGGTGAGCAAGGAACGGAAGGGTTAGTTGGGACAGTGTTTTTCTAAGGAGCGTTTAGCTTCTAGAGAGGAGCATGAGCTGATTTCTAGTTTGTTTTGCAAGTGTTTTGAATTATCGAAGCGTGGCGTGGCAGAGTACCTAGGGGATGTACGCTAACTCATTTGTTCATCTGCTCACATAATAGACCACTTGCTGAAATCGCTCCTTAAAATGGAGAATAAAGATGTGAATCGATATTTGATTTCTAAATTTCGACAACAGTTATTGGTTTTCATTTTCTGTCTCGCACACAGCTCTGCATTTTGAATCTCGAAAGTCCAATTTGAGTTTGTTCTGAGAGTTAGCAGTGACAAGGGGCCTCACCAGTTCTGAACAAAGTCTATCAATTCAATGTCAATATCCGTATCCCAAAGAAGCAGAGTAAAATATTATGTCTCCACTCCGTCTGAATAACAAATATTGACAGACACAAGACCTGAATCGGTAATGCAATCATTCTTGTAAGATTCTAAATTTCCCCCGGACATGTAACCTGGTTTTTCTTTTGGCTTTACAGCTATCCTTCTTGCCTCTCTCTATATATATTTCTTCTCAGTGTATTTCAGTTTGAGCGTGACTTTGTGTGGCTATATTTACATATTTATGAACTCTACATGATCCTCACCCCTCGTTCCAGAGTTCACAGCGTTATTTTCCACAGTATGGAAGGGAGAGAAGTGATGAGAGATGCTGAAAAGCAAAGAAGGGGAGGACGAGCATGTCCTCTGAGCTCTGTGCTGCCTTATTCTTTATCAGCTTTCATCTCTTAGCCCTTCCAAGAGACTGAACCATAAAAGAATCCAATCACAAGGGGACATATTATTTTCTCCCTCCTTGAATACACTATACCGTATCCTAGACCCACACAATGTCTTGTCCTCTTGCATATGTAACTCGAGGAAGCAATGGTCAGGAGCATGGTTTATCTATTGACTCTGTGTGTGATTAGCATACTAAACATGCAGTTTCTTCTAACTCAACGCACCCGGTGAGTATTAAAATGAGTCATAAGAAAAAACTCACTCATTTTTCTCCAGCAACAGGATCAGCTGTTCACCTTCTGCGGGCACCAGCAGCTGCAGCGATGCAGGATATCTCTGAAAAACAAAAAGATATGAGGTCATGCCCAGAAATCACCAATCCTGTCTGTGGACGTGCGTGAAGGTTCAGCTGACGTTTTCGTGCACAAAGCAGGATGGGGCAAGGCACAATAGTGCTAGAGGAACAGGAAGAAAACTTCCACATCATTCACTTCCCAAATCTGGAATCAACTTCCATTTATACCATGACAATCCTTAAGCCTTTAATGGAAACAAATCCACTGAATAGAATTACAATGAATAATATAGTGAAGGGATTTGTTACTGTTACTGAGGAAACTGTACTGTTGCTGTTTAATGTTTCACAGCATATTGAGACAACTCAGGAAACAGTGTATTTTTCAGCATGAAGATGTGTCTAAAAACAGACAATGTTAAGATGCTTTGACAGTGGATTGGTTTAGGTTTTGCAAAAGAATAATGGAACAAGGAGGAGGACTAATTAATGGTGTTGTGTGGGAAACCACATGTCACTCAATGACATGTTTCTTCTTTGCTTCTGACAAGGTTTGTTTGCAATAAATTGATAAAGCCTCACTTAAAATGGGACTTTTTGTCACTGGTGTATAAAAACACAAAATCTGCAATAATGTATTTTGACAGTATTTCAGACTTGGTCCAAAACGTAAGTTTGATTTTTTTGGAAGAGAAAAAGTGTCGCAACAGCTGTAATGATTACGTGACGTGAGTGGTTTGGTGTTAATGACGAATGGCTGCAAGTGTCATTTAAAAATTGAATCCTCTATCAAATATTAAAATGTCAATTTCCAAAATATAGCTTTAAGGTGAGTTAATGCTTTTCTGAAAATTAGCATCGTCCTTAAGGCAAAACAGAGGCAAAGAAGTTCCATGCTTTAGAGCCTCAGTTTTGTAAAAAAGGATTCATGAACGTAAGCTAGCAGAGAGGAAAAAGGGTCAGACATGTTCACACTAAGCAGAAATGGATTTATATTTCATCAGCTGATATTTTAGATGAACAGAGTGCTCTTTCACAGTGACATTTCTTAGGATAGCTGACCGATGCCTTCGGGGAAATACTCTGCTGGCCAGTCTGAAGCTGTGTGTCTGCAAGTATGTGTGTGGACAATTCATGTCATGTCTACTGTGCAACAAAGACAATGTGTCATAATTCTGCAATACTTTACAGCTCCAAGAAAACTTCAACTTGGCACACAAGGCAGGTATACCGTAGCTGACCATTTTACACCTGTTCAGCTGCGTATCGATACAAATATGTAATATACATCTAAGCAGAGCCTGAAGATGCCTGTGAAAATGTGAGAATGCCTTGTTGATGGCAGATGTCAGCAGACTATTACCAGCAGTAAGATAACATCTCTCAGATAGGCTACAGCAACAGAAGACCACAAGTATTGTGACTCCTGCAGGTAAGAACAGGAAACTAAGGCTACAATGCACAACGGCTCCCAAAACCTGAACAATAAAAGACTAGAAAATATTGCCTGGTCTGATGAATAGATTTCTGCTACAACATTCAGAAGATGGGGTCAGACATTGGTATGAGCAACATGAAAGCATGGATCCATGCTGCCTTGTATCAACAGTTCAGGCTGCTGCTGTTTGCATGATTTGTGGGAGATATTTCTGGCACTCTTCGGGCCCCTCAGTACCAGCTGAGCTGCTTAAATGCCACAGCTTCCTTGAATATTGCTGCTTCTAGCAGGACAACACACCACATCACAAAGCTCAAATCATCTCAAACTGGTTTCTTGATCATGACAGTGAATCCAGTGCAGTCAAACGGCCTGCACAGTCATCAGCTCTAAATCCACAAGAGCATCACTATGAGGTGATGGAAGAGGAATTTACAACAAGGCTGATAAATCTAGGGCAGAGTGTGATGCTATGATGTCAATATTGACCAAAATCTCTGATGAAATGATCAATGTTTCCAACACCTTGTTTAATTTGTGCCATGAAGAATTTAGGCACGACTGAAGACAATAGGAACAGCGAAGTATACCCAACAAAATGACCAGTGTGTGCATAAATCTGCCTCTGTGTTGTGACTTTTACTGCAGTCTCTGATAAGACAATCACAAGTTACCCTTGTAGTAAGTTTAATATGGGACAGCAGGCTGCTTTAACTATTGTCTCACCTTAACAAAAATGCCTTATATCAGCACAGTAGGTGATAGAAAAATATGGCTAATGTAGCTCAAAATGATTAAGGCTATAAAACGTAGTTTCACTTCCCCACAGTATGTGACATTTTTGTGATGACTGACTGTGAGGCAGGCACATAACGCTGGGAAAAAAATCCTAAACAAAACAAATCGTTCAGATGGTGACTTCCCTGCACGAGGAAAAGTGTTTGATTGCTCAGGGAGTTCTGAATACCTACACATTTCCCTCCTCTGGAAAGTTTCCTTAAGTTGCGGTAGAGATGCCAAATTTCAAACATTTCCCTTTCCAGCTGTAGTAAGTGGAACAGACAGGGTTTCATAGCCTGAGAAGGCATGTTTAGAGAAACCAGAGAGGGATGATTTGTATATATCTTTTAATCTAGCTTATAATGTGTAGTACATGAACGAAATGACACTCTTTACAAGCTGTTACAGAGCTTTTAGCAATAAGTTCACAATATGTAGTGTCTAGTGTGTGGCAAACTCATATTTAACAAAGAAATGAGGACATGTTCAAAACAAAGCCGATAGCATGGAAGGAGAAGAACTACAAAAAGGGGCATGACATGGAGGGAAAACATAGCAAAAGAGGGGACTTCTCTACCAAAAGAAATTAAATAGACAGGCAACAGATGGAGGCAACAGAGGAAGGAATCATATACTGTGGTTATGTTAAACAAAAAGCCAGACATCTATACTTGGCTGCACTCTGAAAAGCACACTGACATTAGTTCAGTATCTGGCTGAGTCAGCTTATTACCAATAAGCTATTTCTGCTAAATGGTTTTGAGAGTATTTACCCCAGATGTGAGTTGGCTGAGAGGTCTGCGCTCTTTGCCCTTCAGCAACAGAGGTATGGCGGTCTCGTAAGTTTGCGGCCTGGTTGCCTCCCCGCTCTGTTCGGCCTTGTCTGGACTACTTCCTGTGAAAAGATCATCAGCACAGATTAGCTTGAAATTTAGCATCAAGCTACAAACAATACAGATTGCAAACAAAGGGGTCAGAAATGTGGGTCAAAGCTGCTGTGTAATATCCTCAATAATTCAAGGACACCATTAATGCAACAAAAGCTTGGAAGGCTCAGACACACAGCAGAGCAGAACACTATTAAGTGTTCTGCTCAGTTGTATATAGTATTTGTATTTGTATTCTATTTTTATCTTATTGTATATTTATTTTTATTTTATTCTACTGTATATAGTATTTTATTTTATTCTATTCTGTACAGTTGTGTACTGTATTTATTCTTATTGTATTCTAATTTTTGCCTCATAACTTTTGCACTGTCCACTTCCTGCTGTGACAAAACAAATTTCCCACGTGTGGGACTAATAAAGGTTATCTTATCTTATCTTATCTTATCTTAAAGACTGTGGTCGGTGCTGCAGAGAAAGAGTAAAAGCTCACTCCTGTTCCTGCGAGTAGATATGCTATCCCCCAAAGGACCCTTGCAACAAGACCACAGCCACAGACAGAGCATCAATAATAGATGCTCTCACGCAGTTTATAACTCTTCTTCTGCAATATTTCCCCAGATGGGAATGGGGTTTTTTTTCTAAAAAAGGTAGGATGAAATTGTCTTTCCCATTTCTTATATATATATATATATATATATATATATATATATATATATATATATATATATATATATATATAGAGCTGTTCACCTTCTGCACTAATCATGGCAGCACAAGAACAAGCTCTGAGTACAAGATCCATAGAGGCTGGGGTCTATCACACCAGGCAAGACCCCAGGTGCAGGCTGTGTAAAGATGCCCCAGAGACAATCCAGCACATAACAGCAGGGTGCAAGATGCTAGCAGGCAAGGCATACATGGAACGCCATAACCAAGTGGCCGGCATAGTGTACAGGAACATCTGTGCCGAGTATAACCTGGAAGTCCCGAGGTCAAAATGGGAGATGCCCCCAAGGGTGGTGAAGAATGACCGAGCTAAGATCCTGTGGGACTTCCAGATACAGACGGACAAAATGGTGGTGGCTAACCAACCGGACATAGTGGTGGTAGACAAACAGAAGAAGACGGCCGTAGTGATCGATGTAGCGGTTCCGAATGACAGCAATATCAGGAAGAAGGAACACGAGAAGCTGGAGAAATACCAAGGGCTCAGAGAAGAGCTCGAGAGGATGTGGAGGGTGAAGGTAATGGTGGTCCCCGTGGTAATCGGAGCACTAGGTGCGGTGACTCCCAAGCTAGGCGAGTGGCTCCAGCAGATCCCGGGAACAACATCGGAGATCTCTGTCCAGAAGAGCGCAGTCCTGGGAACAGCTAAGATACTGCGCAGGACCCTCAAGCTCCCAGGCCTCTGGTAGAGGACCCGAGCTTGAAGGATAAACCGCCCGCAGGGGCGTGCTGGGTGTTTTTTTATATATATATATATATATATATATATATATATATATATATATACCTTTATCTTTCTTCCTGTCCAACTTTGTATAGTAGTTCAGGAACGAGCACCATACTGTGCTGTTTCCTCCTCTTTTCCACATATCATTTTACTCCTCTTCCAAACTTGTAATAGAGCTAAATTACCAAAGTAAGAAACTGGTTAAGCTAATTAGTTTTTAAAAGATTGCTCTTTTGGGACAGAAAGAAACCTGCTGTGTATAGAATAAGATGAAGTATAGTAAACCATATCAATGCTTGGAGCAAAATGTGGGAATCAGTCACAATTCCCTCTGCTCTCTCAGTGTCTCTCTCAGCTCCACAGAAGACTTGGCTGTCCCTAACGGCCTTACAGAGCATGTCTGTGCTGTTGCTAGCCCAGCAGGATTCCTGTGTAGCCCAATAAATGTTACAAACCCATAGAGGATTGAATAGAGAGTGTTAAAAGGGGAGGGGAGAGGCTGTTTGAGGTTTCACGCTCCCGCTATCAACAAAGTAAAACTGAGAGTGAGTGCGCCGCCTCTATTTACTATACATCTAAAGTCTCGGCATATTCTCTAATCCTTGGAGATTTGCAGTAAAGCATCCACGTGTCTGCATGTGCATGTGTAACATTATACACAGTGCAACAAGAGTTCAGCAGTACACTGAGCAGAAATGCTACAATCCCACATATTTTGTTGCTCCTCCTCCCGCCTGGAGGTGTTTTGATTTTCAGGTACGTTTGTCTCTTCAAAGGGTGACAATTCTTGTCTTTGAAGACTGACTCCTGTGCCACCGTGACTACGCTTCATACAACTTCAAACTGTCTGTGACGGCGGCTTGTCTGTGTTCTCAGCGTGGCCCACACTCTCAACTTAGCCACAGTACATAATAAGCTAACAAGGGCATAAAAGGGACCTCCTACATTTAATGGGATATTTGAACATATGCCGATGGTAGTTTGTTGGTTTTAGTGGTGCACGAAAACCACGTTAGACAGACGGAGCAGCATGACTGAGACCACAGGCTGCGGCTAGAGTGCCATTAAAAAAGAGCTATAAAAGGAAAGCCAGGCAGACGTCTTGTTAATTAAAGACTTCATCACTTCCACCAGGGTCCCTCACAAATCATTTAGAGCTCTCTGACACTAAATGAGTTTGCGATCCTTAAACAATATCAGTTTGGAGTGGAGACTTCAAGCCTGGGTGAGCTCAAAACAAACTAGTTAGTACAATGTGTTTTCAGCCCACATCTAAGCGTTTCTAATTCTTCTGTAAAGCCACATTCTAACGAGCTTGCCATCATAAAGAGCAACATATGGAAAATCTTTCCTTGAAGGCATCCATCTCGTTACATTTGTCTCTACACAAAAAGAGACAAAGGGAGTTTTGTGAAATCTAATCCTGCCCATTTTCTCTCCTCCACACACATGGCCAGTCTCTGGGTAAAGTAAGCGTGCTCACTCAATGTTGGACGTAGCCTCCCTAATTCGGGGGGGGGGGTTTAGATGCCGTTTGATGTTCTGGTAAGCGCTTTGTTTGAAGTACAGTGACCCCTTTAATATGTGAATTAATGAGTTTTTGTAGCATTTTGTGTGTGCTAGGCTTCAGTTTGCAACATCTGCCAAAGCAAACTTAAAAGAAAGTTCCCTTCAAACAGCAGAGAAATATGACATTCATCATCATTCTCACGGGTTTTATCCTCTTTGGGAACCTTTTAAATTCACACTAAAACTGGGTTAATCCCGTATGTTTTCTGAGAGCTCCATGACTGCTAAGCCAACCACAGTTGTACCCCCATATTGGACACAAGGCAGAATTATCTGTGGGTCACACATGAAAAACACAAGTTCTGTTTTGCAGCCAAGATCATCTTTCCCCCAAGCTCTCTTTAAATAGCCTCATAACCCAGATTTCTTTTAAACACAACTCTGTTTTGATGATCTAACAAATATATTTTTCTTTCTGCCACTATTTCATATTCTGCACAGCTGAGTATTACTGGTAGGAAATGGGAATTCAAACAGAGGCCGATGTCCACTTTTCTCAGCAGGGCAGTGAAACAGCCAAAAACATAAACAAACAAAATGAGCCACAATTACTGCAGTCAAATCGAAGAGGCTGCTGGACTCTGGGAAAAACTCTACCTCATTACATAGACTTGGTATTTTACCTGCTGCAACAAAAGGCTTCTCTGATAACTTTCACATCTTTTTGTCCATTTATCTTTTTGATTGAGAAAGGTGTTTATATTGTGGAGGGATTTAAGCAAAGCAGCCGAAGCAGCATTTTGAAAAATGCATATGTCTGGCTGCTTTTGTATCTGATCAACAAGCAATTTTATTATAGGGTCCCTCTAGTGAGATGGATAAGAGAATACAAAACATAAGGTCAAAACGAGTTTATGAAGGACATTTAGCAATCTATAAGCAAAATGTTCAAGGAAACACAAGAGAAGATGAACACCACAGCGGGACTTGAGAGACCTTCTGCAATCAGATTAGCGTCAAACAACATATGCATACAAACTAAGTGTAACTTAACGTCTTTATGTTTTGCTGGGAAAACAGGAAATAAGGCTGTGTTTGCCTTTTTACCTAAAAAAGAGTTTATACAATTCTAACACGCTTGAAAGTCAATATTTGGTACAACCATCTTTATCTTTAAGGTACAGTAGCCACAGCTTCTTAGTAAGAGTCTTCTATAAATAATTCACTGCAAATCAACTTATTATTAGGTTGTTTATTATATATATTATATGTTGTATAGTAAAAAGCTGTAAAAATATTCATTATTATGCAAACAGAAGAATCACAAAGTGAAGAGCTGCGAAATATTTCAGACAACGTGACACAAAGAGAAAAAGTCATCAAGCAGGAACTCTTTGAGCAGAGTTAAAAATAAAATCAAGGAAACACAACAAAGCCTGAAGACATGACTTCAGTTATTTCTCAACACAGAGAAGAGACCTTTAATGCCAGCTGATCAAAGGATAAGAACTCTGATTATGGATTTGATAATGGTGAAGATTTATTGGTCAATATCTGCACAGCGGCTGCAAAACCAACCCTCTAAGCCTCCAATCATCTGTAAATGCCCTCAGAAAGGTGAATCTTGGCCAACAGTGAATCACTGAAGAGGCTTTTAGCTTGAAAAAGGAAAATGACGGTACCCAGCGCATACACAGGGACAACTGCCAAAACGCTGATAAGAAACACACAGCATAGGTGAGTTCAACTGTTACAATTGGATTTGATGGAAATCTGGATGTGATCCAGAACCATTTCTGGGAGTGATTACTGTATTGACTTTCCTTATTGATTACAAAATGGTAAGACATTGACCCAAACTAAAATCCCTGCGTGAGCGTGAGATGAGCGTTGTTATAAGTGTAGGCAGGCTGGCTTTTTTCATCCTTAACTGATATGAAATCAAATAAAGAAGTGTTTCTCTGAATGAAATACCGAGGCCATTTCCACCTTTGTACATTACACATTATAAGCTTTCAAAGAGGGATATTTTTCATTTTTTATTATGTATTTTTCATCTCTATCACGCATGTACATTTACACAAGTACTAAAGTAGTTCCTTTCTTCCTTAGAGTTAGAGGAAGGCATCAATATCAATCTCATCTTTGTTAAATATGAAGCTATAACCAGCAGATAGTTAGCTTAGTTTAGCTGAGTGGACTGGAGATCAGGGGAATGTGAAAGGAATTAAACCAGATGGTTTTACAGAGTTTCATGTGTGAGACAATTTCTTGGCCAGACGTTGTAACGTCTTATGGTCCTGTCATCACAATGAGTTTGGAAAACAGGTGTGAAGTTACCATGCACAGCCAAAAGTAACTCCCCTTAGAGAGCCACAGTGTCATAGTACTGGGTCTTTGACCCAGTGTTTCTATGTTTCCGGACTTAATAGTATTTGCTGATTTCTAAATATATAATTGCTTGCCTAGAAAGAAAGTGCTTTATAAAAAATGGTGGATGAGGCCGCTATACACAATAATAGGTCTCAATATAAAGAAACACATTAAAAAGTGAGGTTGTGCTAGCACTTATTTAATCAGAAGTTTCTCAGAAAAATATAATAACATCAATATATCTTTGTGACCGTCTACCATATTACAGCTTATTCAGTAAGACTTATTGCAGAACTCAGCACTACAGCTTTTATTTCCTTTTACAACGCATTTCTTTTTAACACATCAAAGGGAGCATTTTACAGTTCCTACTTCAATATTATGTTCGTAGACTAATAAAAGACATTCAAAAGTAGTAATGGCATTGTTTAAAAAAAAAGGAGCGCTGTAGCTCTCGGAGGTGCTAGATACTTTCCTGCATATGAATTAAAGTTTGATGGTGGAAGCAACTTCAAAGAAAAGACTTTCAATGGAAAATAAGTCACTCGGTGAACAGACAGGCTTCTCTTATAGAGATTAATGTACAAATGTATATTTCAATTTGGTGTTTTATCTTGAGCAGTATAACTGGCCTGCTTGCTCAACATTAGTTCACATTGTCCCAGAATGGAAGTGCATTAAACAAGAAAGCTGAAGCTACAGCATAATTTCCACACATTTGCAATGTTCAAAAGCAAACTATGAACGCCTTCCTAGAAATTACACTTTTATCTTGAAGAAAATGTAATAAGTTATAGTAGTAAATACTAAGATAAGATAAGATAAAACTTTATTAATCCCCCGAATTTCCCAGAGGAACCCACCCGAGGGATTAATAAAGTTTTATCTTATCTTATCTTATCTTAGTATTTAGTAAATAAAAATGTCTTTACACACACACACACACACACACACTACTGGGACCCCACCCGGGCCCAGCAGTGCAGGGCCTACATGTGCCACTGCATTTCACGCCAGTACTGGGGCCCACAGTAAGCTGCCCATTCACAATGGGTCACCGCAGCAGGTAGCACCACATTTTGGATTTGGCAGATTTTTACACTGGATGCCTTTAACAGTGTAACGCACAGTGGATTTGTCGTTCCTCCCAGACTTGGACTGGAGATATATCCTTGATATACAAACATGTATTTGTCTATCAAGCACTCTCCCTAACAGTCTAATATTTTCATTTGAGTTCTTTTGCAGTATATCAATAAGATCCAGTCTAACTTCCAATTTACCGAGGTTTTAAATCAGCTGCTTTTTCCACTTCCCTGTATAGTGTTTTCTTATTGCAAACAGTTTTGCAGCAAATACTCCTGTGCAGACCCACAGTGGGTGGTGTAGATGAACGGTGGGGCTGTGCAGACAGGGAAATCTGAGTGGGTTTGACCACACAGGTCAGACAAAAGTCAGGCTTTTAGGAGCCCTATATGGGTTTTCTATGGGCAAGCCCAGAAGAGGTTGCTCACAAAAATAGGGGCCTTCATGTGGGCCTGTGAGGTAAAAGTACTATGGGGCCTGCATGGGCTAACCCACAGCATGGCCAACAAGGATTGCATCACTTGTTCTTTTGAGCAGCATGGATGTCTGGACCACAGGTCATGCCAATAAATTAAAATGCTGTCATGACATTTTACATAAAACTAAAAATGTCAACCTCATGGTACCATTATAAAAAATTTTATTATAACATTATAAAAAAAACTGCCTAGAGGTTGTATCAGCAGGATGTAACCTCAGGAGCCATGAAAACCGCCACGGAACTACAATCAGAAAGTTGTTGAAATATTTTATTCTGAACCAAACCAGTGGACCAAATAAATAATGAAAGGACAAGCCAGCATTGCTGTAACTAGAGCCATGCCTCGAGCACTGGTTAAAAAAAAAAAGACTTCAAAAAAACAAACAAAAAATTCTTTGAGATCAAAATAAAGCACTGATGTTCTTTTTACAGGAGAAAAACCCCCAACAAATTTCTGTTTAAACAATGCATCAAAAGATTTACCCAGCACTCTGAGTAAGACTGACTAGTTTTTCAGCCCTGCAATTTTTCTTCTATGATTTCTAAGGGAAAAAATAAATGGGCTTAAAATGTAACAAAGAGGAAAAGCATTATGAGCTTTTTAGACACAGTGAAAGAGACCACTCTAAAGTGTCCCAGGGTCTTTTGCAGGGATAGATAACTACAATGTTACCTCATTACCAACAATTCAACAGTGCCTACTATCTGTTCCCACATTGCACACTCTTCCTGTGATAACAAACTGGTGTAATTAGTGCTGAAGGTGTTAATCCTAGATGTGTTACCTCCTAGATCCATTCCAAACACACATCATTATTGTTCTGATCGAGCAATCACTGGCTCAGAGTGAAATGATGGTAATACAAGATTTCTCAGCGTGGTTTAGTGAGATTTACTCGTGTGTCTTATTCACATCCTGTGGGAGCAACAGTGGAATAGCCAATTCCCGTCTTGTCTTGCACAGATTTGGGCATTATGTCTCAGAGCTATAGGGATTTCAGCTCGGGGGATTTAGGGATTAACTGGAACTTATCACACATCCTGGGTCACCCAAAAGCCATCAGCAGGGGAGACAAGGTTTAACAAAATATCAGTAATGCTAGCAGCTTGTTATTACAATGATAATCTTAGTCAATTGGTCAGTCGGTCAGTTCCTTAATCACTGACCCTATTCCTGTCTACAACTCCTGAAATGATTAATAGTAACCAGAGAGCGATTCTACTGATTCTGGTGATCTCCTGACTTTAATCTCCAAGCACCGCTTCAGTGAGACTGTAGTATAGTATATAATGTCTATAACAAGTTAAATTCTATTTCTTCTGTGTCTTCGACATTTTTTAATTTTCCTTTATTGGCTGTCATAAACGGCATATATATGGTACCACATATACCAGCAAATAGCTGCTATCTATAGCTATATTTTTGGGGCTCTGACAAATACGATGACTGAGCAACATAAGGCTAAGGCTAACTCCTTAGCAGCCATTTCAGCCTTTCAAAATAAGAGCAAGGATGCTATCCCTCTCAGTTTCCAGTTTTCCCGATTGTGTCAAAAATCTGGTGTAAAATCCCAAAACAAACATGAAGAGAAACCTGCTCTGACGACCACGTGTGACAAGGAAGCAGCCGAAAATAACTTTCTATGTAGCGTTAATCTTATGACACATGCATTTTTTTTACCCTGTTATGCAGCTAATGGGGCAATTGGAGCCTTTCCTAGCTTCTATAAGATGAAAGGCAAGCTACACATTAGGCCTAACATCACAGGTCTAACATGCAATTCTTTCAGATTATTAAAAAAAATAACATTTCAGACATTTCACAGTGCATATTTGGGTGGCCATTAATATACCTAAGCAGCCCACTCTATGTGTGGAAAGGACTGAATGATTGTATTCATTCAGAATATGCAATTATGTAATCAGTGATTCAACGTGTGCTAAATTTTTACCAAAAACAAAACAAAAACAAAACACTCAGCAAAACCTTTTGTGTTCTTGAAGGAAGGAAATTCAAGTATGGGCACTCCAATAAGACAAAGATCAAGAGGTCCCAAATTCTGTGGAGAAAGCAGAGCCAATTCTGCTTCACATGTCTCTAAAAAAAAAAGTGTTCTTCATATACTATTCTCTCAAAACACCTTCAATTCCTTCCATGAAAAGCTTCAGGATATAACGGCTATTGGCTGAAGAGCATGACTGGATCCAATAACCAACATCTCAAGGTAAACAGGCTGACATGGAGGTGTGGTGACCTTTCTGTTGTGAAATTATTGATGTAGGGCAACCCGATGGTTCAGCCTGCTGTGCAGCTGCGTGAGTCTCAAACCTGAATCATGTTGTTGCATCAGTCCACTTCCATGCTTCTCTCATCTGAGTGAAACCTAATATTTCTTCAGAGGGATGGTTGGTCAAAGGAAAAGAAACAAACAAGGAACCGCTGCTCTCAAGAAATCATATGTTCACTAGCTCTTTTGTACACTTCCCATTTGTGCTACACTTCCAGCCAGCCACGCATTCATTATGGACGCGAGCAGAGACGACTGCATGTTTAAACTTCTCAGAAATCTGTCATTCTTCTGCAATCTAGCATAAATAACAGCTCGCTGTTCACAGTGGTTACAGGAGCGACTCCATGTTCCCATCCTATTTTGCACCTATTCAGTATTCCTTTCTTCCTCTCTTTGCTCCACTATAAAGATTTTTTCCTTCAGTGCAGGGGAAAGTGTCCCACTAAAATATGTAAGCATCACAGGCGGTCTGACACATCCAATCACTGCGGTAAATGTAGGTGACTGACTGCTTTCTCACCTGTCTCAGTGTCTTTTTTTTTGGTTCTCTAAAGGATAATGCAGACTGGAGAGAAATGCACCCACTCTTATCCATCACACACATGACTGACTGCTGTTTGTCAGAGCTCTTTAGGTGGTGGTCTGTAGCTCTGATGCTGTCTAACACCCAGATTTCTCACAGTTTCACAATACATCGCTAACATATTCTCTTTTTTTTTTTCACCCTGTTCTTTCTTAATAAAATCAGGAATTATTCCATGTATACATATTCGATTCCGAGTCGCTTGTGACTGCTGTTTTTTGTGTACCGCTGTGTTAAGTTGCCTTCGCATGACATCAGCATATCTATTATGTATCTGTAGCATCCACAGGCAGAGCAGGAGGAAGCTAAATCACACTGATGGCTATAATGACCAATGATGCTTAACAGAGGGAGACAACTCTAACTGTGCGTGGCCTTCCCTCGCGGCCAACAGATCAATGCCAGCCTGTCCTCAAAATGTCAAGTGACAGCTTATGGAGGGGCTTGAGAGACAGACCAGGATGAGGTTATTTCCTAAATGGATTTTACAGAAACCTGTTGTTTTTTTCCCCACACAGACGATAGTCAGCATTCCACCACAGACTGGAGAATGGGCTAGAGCTACTTCCCAGGAAACTGTGCTGAAAGGTGACCGATGCTCCTCGGAGACCAAGGAGACTGTGCATACATTATTGTGTGTTTCAGGGCACTCGGGGTAGGTTTTATTCTCCCCGCTGTCTGTTTGTTTAGACAAAACAGACATTTTAATCTTTCTAATTAATTCTGTCTGAAGCTGCAGTCAGTCTGACCAGCTGATATCCTCAAATCTAATCCAGGTCATTTGGTTCTGTCTCTAATTATTTATTGAGTTTCCTCCACCCGGAAAAAAGGGGAAAAAAAAGACCCTTAGAAAACCAGTTGATATGCAGACGAGAGACAAAGAAAGTCAGGCAGAGAGAGAAAGCAATAGACAGAACGATTCATCAAAGATTTACAAACACGGCCTGCTTGATTCTCGCCCTTATGGGACTTTTATTTTATTTTTGCTATAAAAGTTCAGAAGACAACTGAGCCCTGAAGGGCCGTAGCACTTCACACAAGAAAACACAAATGGTTATTCAAACATACTCAATATTCCAGTCATAAATATAAACAAGCTTTCCGAAGGCTAACAAGCAGAAGGCTGAGTCAACTACTGATAACCTGAGTTTTACTTTGTAGGCTTGTTAAACACTGTGCAACCAAAATTTAATTACAGCTACTTTCACAAAGAAGCTGATCTCCCAGCTTAAACATGAAATATGTTACTATTCTAATCACTTCCTGAGCTGTCAGTCAAAGTTTTAATCAGAGGGGATGGGAGTATGACAAAGCAAATGATTATACAGTACGATGAAAGACTGCATTCATAGCACAAAACCTTTAAACAGATTAATTTTAATCTGCGGAACTTAAATGTAAAGTTTTTGACACTTTTTCCCTACTTTTTGGTGAATATTACTATTTTATTTGTAGCACATGTCTTCAAATATGCATTATTACTGGCTTCAAAGCCTTGGACATGCTCGCTCAGGCACTTTCAAAACCACTACAGAGAATGTCCTCATTATCTAATGCATCACTTATTTCACTAAATGACAACACAACAGTTTCTGAACTCTGTCCAGGTTGCTGATTGCAGCTGAGTGTTGGCACAGGAAGGCCGAATGTCAGTCAGTGCTGATCTGATCCATATAGGACTGCCAGATTTGGCAACAGAGGTACTAGCCGCAGAGTTTTTTTTTTTTCCGGGGGGTACAGAAAAGGATTGAGTCAGTTTCAGTCAGCAGCAACACTAAGGCTAGCACTGGAGAAGTGTGAAATCACTGCACTGGCATAAGTTTGACCGATTCTGGCAGGGCTCATCACAAATCTGGCTTAAGTCAAGTATCCAGTTATGATGGATTTAGGCCACTGTTAAGCCAAACCATTTTGACTAAATGGATATTTATGACATGATTTTTGTGTCCGGCCAATGTGACAATCTTTTACTGACAGTGCACGCCTACGTAATTTGTTATTTCCACATAAGAACAACAAAACAGGACAACATTTCTTTACAAAAAAAAAGAAAACAAAATAATCATTTAACGTGGGGAGGCACTGGTTAAAAGAGATTCATGTGACTGTTAGGAAGTGGGAAGCAAACATCAGTATCCCATGTCAAAGGTCAATATTTTGTCAACCCAACCAGTCCTTTCTAAATCCTTCCTTTCTGGACTTTGTAGCTGTATAACACCTTCACACTATTTCCTTTTTTTTGCTACCAATCTGAGAATAGACATAACTTTTACAGCTACTGGATGGAGAACATGACTACAGCACATCTGCCCTTCTTTTTACCACCATAAATAACAAAATAAATTAAAAATTCAGAAGTCAAAAATTGTGTTGTGCACGTTTATATCATAATTTTTAATAGGATAGACCAAGTCTATCCTAGTCTATCCCAATTTTGGGAGAACATGAAAAGAGTCTGCTACAAAAAACCCCCTCTCTGCCTCCATTCGAACAAACTGTAGTATGACTAAAAGCGCTGTAGCAAGAGCCCCCACCAAGGTGGGGGGAGACTGTGACAAACGTTTCACATAGAGGCTGAAGTCAATATCCAACATTACTGTATCTGACTGCTGCCACAAAAGAGCCTGCCCTAGTTCAACGCTCACGCAACCCATTACAACTGTTTTACTCTCTGCATTTCTGTTTTAACTAACCCAGTGTGTGGCAGCTTTAATGATCCGACAGCTGGCTGATGTGGACAGCAAACAACTCATGAGCTGAATCTTTCTACTTCTCTTTCATGAAAGCTTATTATTGACTTGTTGGCACTGTACATCTGTATTAGCTGCTCCAGCTGTGATGGTAGCATGTCGTATTGTTTCAGTAGTGCACTTTTAACCTTATATGGCCTGTATTTTCTTATTTATCACTTTAGCATGCTTGATCACCTCAAAAATATCTATATTTGAATAGCTCCTTACGTTTAACAGTGGGTGGCATTTATTTTTGTTCCTTTTCCTTTTCTCTTACTATATCCACACATCCACACGCACAAATTTGTACTGTGTCACGTGCTCAATCCCATACACAGACTACCCCATAATCAGTGGCTGATTCATTCAGGAGACATCCTGTTTGGGTTTATGTTTACAGGCTAAAGATGAAGCTGCATCCCCCTGGATGTCAAACTATCTGTTCATCCGCAGCAGTCTGACTTCCTTTTATTGTTTTTCCATCTGAGTACGAAAACTGATGTTAAAAAAACCAATTTCCTTTCTGCCCAGCCTATGTGTAAAATGCGCAGCTTGAGACTAGGAAACGGCTTTTTTTGTAAAGAGAGAAATAAATAAAATGTGCAAACACTGAAAATCACGTTACCAGACTGTGGCTGAGCATCTGCAGCTGTACATGACAATGAGCCCGCTGAGTGATAGCACTGATATTCACAATAAAGATATCCACTCACCCCTCTCTATGTTGTAAACCATGCTGTCAGCATGTTTTGCTGCCGTGGACAGGCACCAGACTCGGAGAGCGAGGATCAGCAAGCCAAAGTTCTTCCGCCGCCTCCAGGTTCGCATCATGCCCGGGTTCGGTAGGGTGAAATGAGGAAAAGCGCTCCGGTCAGACTGCGTTATTAACGTAGCTACCACCAGATGCTTCAACACTGGTGACAGGATGGAGATACGGGTCAAAGCAGTTCACAGTGAGTGTGAGGGAAAAAGAAAAGGGAGGAAAACAGACTTCACCACCCAGACTCCCAACAAGATGCGGCAGGCTGTCACTCCAAGAAAGAAGCTCTCAGAAACTTTTCCATGCAACACCAAACATATGGTGGACAACGGTGAGGGGGGAAACGAGAGATAAGCGGCAAGTGTTAGCTAAATGTTTCTGGGAAAGGGTGTTGCTGATGTGAGGAGGGTGTTAGAAAGCGACAGCACAGACAGAATGAGAGGAGACTGTTGGAGAGTATAGTGAAGCGGACTTGCCATCCCCTCTAGACCCAGAGCAGCTACAGTTTGCCATGTGCTCTTCACACGCCTCTGGGTCCTAAAGTCTATCTGTGTTTAAGACCGCTGTCGTTCTTTGTTTCCCTTTACCTATAACGGAGTCAAACCTAATCCACTGACCAGTGGTTCTTGAACTTTTTCACAATAGAAACCGAAACGAGTTCACCCCAAAACCAATCATTAACAATTTTAATGAGTTTGCTGCCAGCCCACTGAAATTATCTGATATTTTCGCCCATAAAAATCATATTCATTCAACTAAGTCTATTCTGGACATTCAAGGACATTTTTTTTCTTAAGCAGCAATAGCCACTTGTGAAACCTGGAGATTAAAAATATAAAAAATAATTATATTAGCATAATCTTTTATAAAAATCGGCGATATATAGCACTGTATAATAACTGCGTATTTTGACAGGTGAAAACAGCTTTCAGGCACATGATTGTACACACACTTCTGTAGTATTTCATGCAGCTGTTTTTCTTAGATTTATAGTGTACATATTATTTATTAATGCAGTTTGCACTATTCTCTCACACAATGTTAGTTTTACTGGTGGACTGGGATTGGTCTGTATAAGCAAATGTATTTACTAATAGCAGTATCATATACGTTTTTGCGCTTTCTGTTCAGAGAACATTCGAGTGGATAATGTAAATCAATGAATGCATAGATTTTCCCCCTGAACTCTGCAGGGGGGGATGCTGGTTAGTTATAGTTTTTCTTTCTTTTTTTTGCCCTTTATGTGTCTGTGATAGTTAATTAGCTTGTTGTCAACAAAGAGTAGGTGAATTTAAAGGGAAAAAAACATATTGACATATGGCCAGCCTTACAATGACAAAACATGTTATTCAGGAAAAAATATAACTAGAGCAGCAAACGAATAAGGAGAAAAAAAATATATGAAAGTTTATAATAAATAAAAAAATGTGAATTTACATAAAATTGTGAAATTAATGAATTGAGTTACAAGTCTAAAGAAATCAGACAGCCTTGTCTTGAACAGTCTGCTTCTGAGAAGGAATGTGCGTAGGCTGTAAAGAAAAGATTTTGCAGAGAATATAATGTAACCTACTGTGCATATCTTCCTCTTATTAATCTTCAAGCTCTCTTTTGCTGGCTTCTCACAACTTAACAGGAAACATAAAAACCAGATCAGTGTGTTTGAATTTCTGTATATTTCTCAGAGCATGTTACCAGGATACACAAATGTGGCTTTTCTCCAACCGCTTCTGCGTGGAAGTAATCTGCACATTTAAACATTTCTTTATATGTCAGCGACAAATAATTGCAGACAGATTTAAACCAATTAATTCCATGAACACAACAAATATTGATCTTGCTTATTTAGTCTTAGTCCTCCTACTCATCCTTGAAACACAGACAAATGTCTTCTTTCATCTAGCGGGTCCAGGGTGAATTAGGATGACTGGCTTTTTTCTGACTTTCTCAAGCATGTGATGATAGAGCGGCTGAGATACACACAAGTGAGATACAGAACTCAGCTCTGAAAAGGGCAGAGCCCAAGGGAGGTTAGCGAGTTTTACCACAGCATCGCTTGGGATGTAATTTGTTGGAAATGATCGTGAGAAATTCTGTGATGAGTTGTGTAGAAGAAAATCTTTGAATGCAGACTCATGTGGTTTCTGAGCTGACATTTTTAAAACACTAAGCCTTTTAAACCTGTTGTGCCCTGATTTGCTCCTATAAGTTTTCTGTCTTTTTTTTGCGTGGCAAACTTTGAAGTAAGATTTGAAATAATGTGGCATTAAACCATAGACCTAGCTATCTGCACAACTTATAATTGTAATGACTGATGGAATAAATGTAAGACCTTGACCGAACTAGCATGATTCAATTTCTCAGAACAATCTATATTAAAAAATATGAGTCACCTATCATCTCCTCTTCCTGTTTCACTCCGTCTCTGTGCCCAGGCACACAAACCGCCATAAATCAGGCCCCATCTGTGTTCTGCACAGGCTACCTGGTGTGGTTTAGCCTAATCTTTTTTAGTGAGTGTGCTGCAGGCAAAAAAGTCACAGATGTATCTCTGCGCAGGCGTCATTTCACTTCACATTTCCACTGAGGTTACAAACTGAAAAAAAAAAAGAAAAACTGAGAGCAAGGGAGAAAGAGGAAGAATTTCATCGCTTTGCCTGAGCTGACTGGAGTTATGTCTGCGTTAGGTCTAGTTTTGCCTTTTTAAATGACTACCTATTGTTCAGCCTGAGATTCTTTGATGGCTTTAACGCCTTAATACACCTAAATATAAAAACACATGATGTCATTGAGGCTAGATTTTCAAATAGTATGCCTGCTAGGGATATGCCTAATGACTAAACGCTTGTAATGAGTGGCTTTACATGCACATACACATTTAGCACTGTAAGCTCACTTCTTTCTAAGCCTGCCATATCAGTCTTACCCCTCAGGGCTGTTGAGTCAGTCAAAGCCATTGGGAAGCCAGCTGAAGGGCCTCAGAGCACATAGTACACATTCTGCGGAGATAACGCTGTGACATACAGACACATGATGCCTCAGAGAGAGACGGGCTGACTGACAAGCACTCGTCTCCTCTTATACGACTGCCTGTCAGTATGTGTTCATCAACTGGAACCAGTCTACATGGCAGGAGGACATTTCTCCCATGCGCATTACTTTTGCAAAATGGCTTTGCTGACCTGACAACACAGGCAGGAGTAAAGTCAGTAGTTATTGATGCTGTTTACTGCACCTAAGGGCCTTAATTAATCACTTTAATCCTAGTGGAGAATGAAATACAGCAGTAAGCAAATTTAACCTTTATTAAACATTTAACGTAACATTTTGCATTTACTCCAAAGCAACTGACTCACCAAAGAATTTACTCTTTGAATATACTGTGTTTTTCCTGCAGCACATGTCCTTCCCGTCTTCTCTCCTCATCCCAGCAGGCACTGTTTAAATGCCACAGAGTTGTCAGTCACCTTTACAAGGTATATGTGGTCTGCGGTCCCAGGCTGTGCTCAGGAGTCTCCTCTCTTATTACAATGTCATCTTTGGTTTGGAGCTGTGTGACAAAGGCCCCTTTCACGGGTGCTGCAAGTCTCCTGAGTTCGATTAGCTTGAAATTCCACTGTTCCGGATGGGAGGTTCCACAGGCCTCCAGGCACATGTGAAGTCAATGACGAAACGTAGCCTCCCTCTCCTGCTTTATGAACACCTACTGTACAGTAACAATGACAGCCAAGGTTTTCTGGTTAAAGCACCAAGGCTTGACTTCCTGTAAAATAACTTTAACGCAGAATGTCCGAGGGATACATTCAGTTTATTTTGCAGCCCTTGAGCGACATTTGTGGAAAAAGATATATCCAATGAAGAAAACCATCAGGAACGAAACTGCTCAATTTAGATGATTATGTCTGTGTTGTTTGACTGCTGCATGTTTATTTGACCAGCAAAAAAGACCTGACAACTGACAAACTCATCACATTTGTCGGTAATGAGCAATTGTCGGTGGTAGGTGGGGTGTGTGGGCTTTGTTATTGTTTGCACACAATTGATCTCACACAGATTTCACTTCATGCAATTTCCACCTGCAGACTACTTTTACAAAATTGCCTATTTAATAATAATCTGGCATCTCTGTTTAGTGTCAGATTGAATCATATCAGTAACAGATAATAGCCAAAATACATTATCCTCAACTAATAAAAGCCTGGTGACAATATCTGCAATATCGTTTTTTTCTGGTTACAGGATGCAAAATACAACATCAAATGACATACATGTAGCATGACTTAAGTAAGAAATTAAAGGAGTTATACAGTAATTATTATTGCAAAGTGTTAAGCTTGAAGATGCAGTAAGTGGTCAGTGAAGTATCCCCATTCGCCGGTGTCCGATTTATCTTTGCAGGACCTGATCCAGAATTTTCTGCAAGACAAGAAAAACAACAATGCTACGCTAGCTCCTGAAGATCAAAAACATATCTGTCTACTCTTAGACCTCCCTTCTCTTTTAAGAACAGCTCAGCATCACTCAGGTAAGACGCAGGCTGCCAAATTGGCTTTCACTTCCATCAGCTTCACTGCTGAGAAGGCTAAGCTCAGGTAGGGGGAATAATTATAGCTTGCTTCCTGACCATACACCCCTGCTATGCAATCATGCTTCTCTTACAGTACTACACAACAGCTGAAATGAAATTTCAGCCAGCATTCACAACCAGCCACCCTCTACACCAGGGGTGCCCAATCCCGGTCCTCGAGAGCTACCGTCCTGCAGCTTTTAGATGCATCCCTACTCCAACACAGCTGAATCAAATGAATGGCTTGTTATCAGGCCTTTGCCAAACACGATGGCATGCTGAAGAGGTAATCAAACCATTTGATTCAGCTGTGTTGGAGTAGGGATGCATCTAAAAGCTGCAGGACGGTAGCTCTCGAGGACCGGGATTGGGCACCCCTGCTCTACACTGTGCTATCAGACCCTGCTGTGAGTCTTAGCTGGGCTCCCCCCTGTGTGTGCATGTATATGTGTGTGTGTGTGTGTGTGTGGGTTGGAGAATTTCTGATGAAATGAAACCTCTAAAGCACACAGTGTTTGTTAGGGTGAACACACTCCTTTTCTCTCAGTCTCTGTGGTTGGGCCCAGCTAATGGCTTCATTTGAGAGGTGGGAAGGTCACACTGGCATCATAACTGCTCCATTTCACCAGGAAATAAAATATTCTCTTACAGAGCGATTTGACATCACACTTTCTTCTACAGTTGCTCGCTGTGTCAGTAAACCACACGACTGTGATTTACTGTAGATTCACAGTTTTCTTAAAAATGAAAGGGAGGCCTAAGGCAAAACAGTTCCCAGCATGCCTACACAGTGGCAAAGAAGAAATAAGCCTTTCAATTTTAGCTCATATTGAATAAGATCATGGAAAAACACGTGCACACACCATTTCGCTCTCTCTCTCTGTCTCTGTCTGTCTTTTGTGCGCACACACACACACACACACACACACACACACACACACACACACACACACACACACACACACACACACACACACCGAGACTGTCATAATTGTGTAATTATCTGTAAGAGATTGGAGACATCTCTTCACATTTTTCACATCTCACCTGACTGACAGTGAATTCATTGTTCTGGTTATGTTAGAGACTGAAGGCTCGATCATAAGGGAAGCCAAATGGATCTGTCTGACACCGCATGTCCTAAATATATCATTCATTCAGTCCACAGCAGATTTTTCTGTAGCAGTGAAAGCCAAAACGACATGGTTGTGTAAAGGATGAAACAGGCTTAGCTGTAATGCAGTAATGATTTTGTTCTGGCATGACTGATAAGAAGGTTCTTTAATGCTTTCTGATTTTTGAACACACCGCAAATAACAGATTTCAAGCAAATATGAGGATTTGTGTTTAGATAGACCTTAATGTTGAATTCATACACTGGCGATACTCCACAGTGAGAAACGACAGAAACATCAGCAGTTGAGCAGTGACCTCTGGTGGACAAGGATCAAACCACGCTTCATTTTTAGATGCGGACACTATATTCATTAATCAAGATACAATTGCAGATGGTTAAAGACATCTGAACATATATATTATATTTTGTTTAAGTTGGTTTTTCTGTGAAATGGTTTTCTTTTAGCTTTTCTGAGAAATATGCTAAAACATGTTAGCATGCTGAAGAATGACTGGCCTCTTGTTTTTTTTGGCTGTGTGTGCTTATGTTTCCATTAATTAATCCAG
>NC_140608.1:11216552-11219052 GCF_057381915.1 Diplotaxodon limnothrissa
TAGTTGGAGGGGACCGGTCCCTTCTTGGGGTCCTTGGGGATCAGGACCGTCCGACCTTCGGTTAGCCATTCCGGGTGTCTCTCGTTAACTAGCAGCTGGTTCATTTGTGCTGCCAGACGCTCGTGGAGTGCAGTCAGCTTCTTTAGCCAGTAGGCGTGAACCATGTCGGGCCCTGGTGCTGTCCAACTCTTCATACTGGAGACCCTTTCTTGGATATCTGCCACTGTGATGGTTACTGGACCCTGTTCAGGGAGGTCGCTGTGGTCTGCCCTCAGATCCACTAGCCACTGAGCATTGCCGTTATGGGTTGCGTCCTTCTCCCATATGCTCTTCCTATATATATATATATATATATATATATATATATATATATATATATATATATATATATATATATATATATATATATATATATATATATATATATATATATATATATATATATATATATATATATATATATATATATATGTGTATTATGGCATGCCCTTTAGGAAAATATTATATATATATATTCCAACCAAAGTCTGAATATATAGAATGAAACTTGAATATATAGAATGAAACTTGAATATATAGGATGATCTTTTGAATATATAGAATGAAACTTGAATATATAGGATGAAACTTGAATATATAGGATGAAACTTGAATATATAGAATGATCTTTTGAATATATAGAATGAAGCTTGAATATATAGAATGAAACTTGAATATATAGGATGAAACTTGAATATATATAGGATGAAACTTGAATATATATAGAATGATCTTTTGAATATATAGAATGAAGCTTGAATATATAAAATGATCTTCTGAATATATAGAATGAAACTTGACGTCACGGAGGCGCTTGCGCCATCTAGTGTTTTCCTTGTTTGTACCTGCGAGGAATGGCACTATGAGCCAGTCCGCACGGAATTTTGTGGCTCAAATTCTAAGTAATGAGGAGCTAATTAACACCCTGGCAAATGCATGTTCTGGGCAACCTAATATTTGTACTAGTGTACCGCATCGTACTACTGATGAAGAAATTTATTCACTTTTTCGTCGTGGAAGACCAAATGCAGTGAACCTCTCCGGTCAGATAACCCCTGGTTATCCAGCTAACGTTACTGCGGTCAAGTGAGCCCTCACTTACGAAGTCGCAGTCAAGCTAGCCGCCCCGCCAGCCGCACCTAAAATGTTGTTGCACTACTCTTACGCATATTACGGTATAGGTGCCGACTGGCTTAGAAACGCAGTGTTTTCTGTCCTGACACTATTTTACTTCACAATCCACTCCCAGTTTTGGTTAATCTCCACTTTCACCCCTGTGATCCACAGCCCAAATTACTGTATGATTCAGAGAAAATTAACAATAAAATTTACCCAATTTACTCAACTATACTTTTAATGTCCTCATCTTTGACCTCAGATTACAGGAAAACTGAAAGAGGTGACGCAGATATCTCACTGGATTCTGACTCTGGGTGACCCCCACTCTGCATGCTGTGATCCACAGCCAAAATTACTGTACAGTTTTTGAGAAAATTGATAGTAAAATCTTCCCATTTTGCTTTACTGTACTCTACATATTGACATCTTTGATCTCCGATTACAGGAAAACTGTAAGAGGTGACGCAGATATTTCACTGGATTATGAATCTAGGCCATCTCCACTCTTCACCCTGTGATCCACAGCCAAAATTACTGTACGGATTTTGAGAAAATTGATAGTAAACTTTGCACAATTTACTCTACTGTACTCTATATATTCTCATCTTTGAGCTTAGATTACAGGAAAACTGTAAGAGGTGACGCAGATATCTCACTGGATTATGACTCTGGGTGACCCCCACTCTGCACCCTGTGATCCACAGCAAAAATTACTGTACGGATTTCTGATAAAATTAAATCCTATTCCATTACCAAACAAAATGAGTTCATTGAAGTATTTGCTTAACTACAAGAAATGTCTTTCCACACACAATTTAAATTTTTCAAAATGTCATTCACACACCACCTCAAGTATCAACTTCAGTTTTAGACATTATTTATTCAGTGCTTAATCACAACAATAGTCAACTTAAGGCACTTACATAATAAGTTAAACCTTACAATAATACATACAGAGAAAAACCCAACAATCATATGACCCCCTATGAGCAACAGTGGGAAGGAAAAACTCCCTTTTAACAGGAAGAAACCTCCGGCAGAACCAGGCTCAGGGAGGGGCGGCCATCTGCCTCAACCGGTCAGGGTGAGAAATTACATTTCTCAGATTACTGATTTCTCATATTACTACTACACAGTTTAGATACACTCAACAAAAATATAAACGCAACACCTTTGTTACTGCTCCCATTCCCCATGGGATGGACGTAGAGACCGAAAATTCATTCCAGATACACAATATAACCATCCCTCCCAAACAGTGGTCACAAATCAGTCCAAATGTGTGGTAGTGGGCACATCTGCCATATTGAGATAATCCATCCCACCTCACAGGTGTGCCACA